>NC_143072.1:11034519-11344423 GCF_052426305.1 Pelodiscus sinensis | reverse complement strand
AGATCTTTTTGGAGTCCCTCACAGTCTGCTTCTGTCTTGACTATCCTAAACAGTTTGGTATCATCCGCAAACTTTACCACCTCACTGCTTATCCCTTTTTCCAGATCATTTATGAATAAGTTGAAAAGGATTGGTCCCAGGACTGACCCTTGGGGGACACCACTAGTTACCTCTTTCCATTCTGAAAATTTACCATTTAGTCCTACCCTTTGTTTCCTGTCTTTTAACCAGTTCTCAATCCAAGAATGGACCTTCTCTCTTATCCCATGGCAATGTAATTTACACAAGAGCCTTTGGTGAGGGACCTTGTCAAAGGCTTTCTGAAAAATCTAAGTATACTACATCTACTGGCTACCCCTTGTCTGCATGTTTATTAACCCCTGCAAAGAATTCTAATAGATTAGTAAGACATGATTTCCCTTTACAGAAACCATGTTGACTTTTGTCCAACAAATTATGTTCTTCTACATGCCTCACAAATTTATTCTTTACTATTGTTTCGACTAATTTGCCCGGTACTGAAGTTAGACTTACTGGTCTTTAATTTCCAGAATCGCCTCTAGAGCCCTTTTTAAATATTGGTGTCACGTTGGCTACCTTCCAGTCATTAGGTATGGAAGCCGATTTAAAGGATAGGTTGCAAACCACAGATAATAGTTCAGCAATTTCCCATCTGAGTTCTTTTAGAACTCCCATTTAGTTCATCCAGTCCCGGAGATTTGTTAACATTAAGTTTATCTATTTGTTCCAAAACCTCCTCTAATGACACTTCAATCCGGAACAGTTCCTCAGATTCATCACTCACAAAGGATGATGCAGATTTGGAAATCTCCCTAATGTCCTCAGCCGTGAAGACTGAAGCAAAAAAATCATTTAGTTTCTCCGCAATGGTTTTTATCATCCTTGATTGCTCCTTTTATGTCTCAATCGTCTAGAGGACCCACAGGTTTTTTAGCAGGCTTCCTGCTTCTAATGTACTTAAAAACATTTTGTTATTTCTTTTTCAGTTTTTGGCTAGCTGTTCCTCAAAATCTTTTTTTGCTTTTCTTATTACATTTTTACACTTGATTTGACAGTGTTTATGTTCCTTTCTATTTATCTCACTAGGATTGGACTTCCACTTCTTAAAAGATGCCTTTTTGTCCCTCACTGCTTCTTTTATATGGTGGTTAAGCCATGGTGACTCTTTTTTAGGTCTCTTGCTAAGTTTTTTAATTTGGGGTATACACTTAACTTGGGCATCTATTATGGTGTCTTTAAAAAGTTTCCATGCAGCTTGCAGGGATTTGGCTCTAGTCATTGTGCCTTTTAATTTCCGTTTAACTAACCTCCTCATTTTTGTGTAATTCCCCTTTTTGAAATTAAATGCCAGAGTGCTGGACTGCTGAGGTATTCTTCCCACCACAGGAATGTTAAATGTTATTATATTATAGTCACTATTCCCAAGCGGTCCTGTAACGGTTATCTCCTGGACCTGAACCTGCGCTCCACTCAGGACTAAATCAAGAATTTCCTCTCCCCTTGTGGGTTCCTGTACCAGCTGCTCCAAGAAGCAGTCATTTAAGCCATTGAGAAATTTTATCTCTGCTTCTCTTCCTGAGGTGATATGTATCCAGTCAACATGGGGGTAATTAAAATCCCCCGTTATTATTGGTACACAACTTCCTCTTCTCCTAACTTAGAGCAAAGTCAGAGTTTGGTTCTGCTAGAACAACCAGAAGTGCTGAAAAAGGGACTGTTTTCCATAACATGGAAAGGGAGGGACTGTTCGGAAGGAAGTGATATTGGGTGTGGCCACTGGGGGCAACAAGCCCACAGGTGAGAGCTATCCTTCAGAGTGTCTCCTGGGAGCAGCTGTACCACCAAGGGAATGGCCAGCAGTGCTGGGATCCACCATCTTGCCTGCCAGCAAATTAAGTAACTAGCACCCCCCAAACCCTTTCCCCACATCCTGGCCCTTGGCCGCAGCACTGAGGAAGGAAAAGAGACCCCTGGTAACCGGGGCGCAGAGGGCCTACAGGGAGACAAAAGGCCCCTGGGTGGCCAGGAAGGGGGGCTGTGGGGAAAGAAAAGGACTGTGCCAGATGGGACCCCATGCCCTGAGCCCTTCCTCACCTTCCAACCCTCACTATTGCACCCCCTCACTCCCAGCTTCCTTTACTGCCACCCCCCCATCCCAAGGAGCAGTGACTCCTACACACCTCTCTCTCCTCTGCCCACCCCTCTCCCCCTGCCAGTTCCCTGCCCCAAAGGACCCGGGTAAGTTTTTTAGTATAGAATGAAGTGGATTTATCTGGGCTTCAGATCCCATTTGGCTGTGCATTTGGGTGCTAAGGCAAGTCTCTTTAGCCGAGCTGATCTCAGTGTCTGTATTAAATTGCAAAAGGCTGTGATCCTATCTCTGTGCTAGTGTGGGAAGAAGCCAGAGGGGGGACAGTGTTGAGGCGTACACGTAGGGCAGGAAAGTAGGCTCTGTGGTATTTCAGCATATCAAGTGACAGTCACAAGGGGA
Source organism: Pelodiscus sinensis (assembly GCF_052426305.1). Lineage (NCBI taxonomy): Eukaryota > Metazoa > Chordata > Testudines > Trionychidae > Pelodiscus > Pelodiscus sinensis. Next base: position 11,341,911 of record NC_143072.1, on the reverse strand, counting down.
CCTCTGTGACAGAACCCGTCACAAGAATTTTGCAAAACTTTAAGAGTGTGGAAAAAAAGTAATTTTTTTGCAGAAATTTTAATCTTTTGGCACAAAATTCCACCAGGAGTAATGTTCTTTCGACATTAACTTGTTTCCCTGCAATTTGGAATTTGAAATTTGTCCATCAAACTCAGTTTGATGGCCCAAACAGCTCTGAAGAGCTTAATGTATCAACAAATGAAGGAGGGGTTTGGAATGAAAGGCCACAATCTTAATTAAGGTCCCACAACAGCAATACTTTTATACTCCCATAAAGACAAGCACATCAGAAAAATAAAATTCATAACAATACCTAAATACGTAATATTTTCAGCTAGTTCACAGCCATTCACATCTGGAAAATAATATATAGTTTCCTGGTTATTGGCACCCAAGATATACGTTGGAATAGGAGCTGGAGAAGAAACACACAAAATTAATTCTCGATTCAGAATTGTGAAATGTTTCCGATTCTGTATTTACTATTATGAAGCAAAGATTCACTACAGAGAAAATGGAGCCATTACACGCATAATGTACATTAAGAACCCAGAAAGTGAGCTTGTTAGAGCCTGTCCATTTCACTGGAATGTATTAATTCACCATTTAAAAAAACCCAACCAAACAAACCCAAACACCTGATTTGAACCTTATAGCACATACTTGTATTGCATATTAAAGTACTGTTTGGCAGATTTCACATTGATTGCATCTCTTAAGAACATCTTCACCCTCAATGTCAACAGGATGTAACGATTCTCCCATTCTGCCCCCATCAACTATAAACTCCCCTTCATGAAAAGCCAGTATAAATAATCAAGACTTGGAGCTCATTAAGCTTTGACTCCGAAGATCTAAAAGCTTGCCTATACACACAACCAATGTCACTTAAATGTGTTTAGTTAAAGCAGTACAATTTGTGTGTGGACTCTCATCAGTTTAAAACTGGTTACGTCAGTTTAGTTTTCACCTATAAAAATGTACTGCGAAAAGCTGAACAGATAAACCAGATAACAGAGACTGTGGGAGCTCTCCCACCCACCTCCTGGTTGCGTCTGTGATGGAAGTGACACAATAGGCTGTGAACCCTGGTCGCTGGAGAGAGAAGGGCTATACTGAGAGTCACAGTGAACCTCTCAGATGAGCATAATCCGCCAGAAAGCACTGAACACACTGAGGCAAGAGCAAAGCTTCGACACACAAGTTAATTGCCATCTTCCCCATCTTTGAGCATCTCTTCCCTATAGACTGGATTGATGAGGCAGCGACCAATTCAGCAGGGTCAATTTACTGTGTCTATAAATCGTCCACCAATTGCTCTCCCTTCGACTCCAGTATTCCACCAGAATGAAAAGTGCAAGGAGAGTCGATAGGAGAGCATCTCCTCCTGTTGACGCACCACCATGAAGACACCATACTAAGTAGATCTAAGTACACTGACTTCAGCTACACTAGTCACATAGCTGAAGTTGCATAACTTAGATTGCTCTTAGGAAAAAAATATCTTTATATTATGGAAGCCCCCAGGAAATCCAATCAAGAACAAATCCTTCTGTGACAGAAGGGCAAGTAACAAAGAAGAAAGTTCCTACGCTAGAAACTACAATTTATACATTAGACAGGACAGATTGAAGAAGCTGAATAGGGTAGGGCTAGATGAAGGAAATGAGGTAGCAACAGAATAAAGTTTAGCTGGAAAGCAAAAATCACTGCTGCCTTCTTACTACCCAATTACTAAAGGAAGGTTTCAGTAAGGAACTTAAGGGTACGTCTACACTTGAGTTGGGGGTATCATTCTCAACTTGAAGAGACAAACATAATCTAGCACTGATTTTTAGTGTGCTAAAAATAACAGACACAGCAAGGGGCAAGGAGTGGAAGGGGCTAGTACAGGCCTAACATGGTGGATAGCTGTTTGAAAAAAATTGAATTTAATCAAATTAAAAAACAGATTTATTTTTAAAATAAACCAATTTAAAATTAAATCTAAAATTGACAGTCTATGCTAAGGTCAAAATTTACCGATCTATTAAAATAATTCTAATTAAATACCAAAAATAAGCAGTACATATTTGCTGTCGAGTTTTAAAGAATATTAAGTCACTTAACTGGTGGGAATCACTAGCTAAGCACCCAGACCTAGAATTCGTTGAGCTGCTAAACTATCTTCTCCCAGCAGTAGACTCTTTTGCAGGTACAGTGAGAATATTTTCTTTATTTCCATGCAAATATCTCAACTCAATGACAATTCCATTCAGAGAAATCTACTAGGAGTTGAAAAAACAGGAAAGCTTGTTTTCCTTTTCCAATTTATTAATAAAAGCTAGCAAGGTGGAAGATCATCAGATCTACCAATTCCAATATCTTGAAGGCCAAACTTGCCAGATATAATTAGTTCCATTCACTACCTATAATACTTTCTTTGTATAATCAGTTTTAAATGTGAAGCATGTTCAGACAATTTTTGTACATATTCGGCAAATTTTAACTAGTTTTATTTAAAAAATAATGTTGTTCATGAGTTTCTAAATTAATCTGAATTTCAATCTAATATTACTTGACAAATCACAAGTAAAAAACCCACTATTTTCTAATAAAAATAAAAACCTGAATAAATGTAAAGTTAGGCTATATAACTGCTTAAATAAATGTGTAGCAAGAAGCATCAAATTTAGTGTACAGGCTACACTTAGTTGCTAGTCAACATATTTTAATTGTTACCAACCACTGGTAATCAAATTTCTTCAGGAAAATAACTAAAAAAATACAGCTGGAAAACACCATTAAACCTATCATTTAAATGAAGCTTTCCTTCTTGCTGACTAAAAGTTTATAATTTTATATCCATCCACTCTGGTGCCTAATATCGTAGACAGATAAGATATTAGCCCCTCCTGCCAGCTGTATCATGTCACTTATATTTGCTCGACCAGAGCTAATGCAACTATGTTTACAAGGTGGAAATTGCACCCCCAGCCTGAATTGTAGATATACTCTAGGTAAGGCAGAAATTGTACAGATTTTCAGAGACAGCGTCTCATATAAATGTGGTGATGGTACCTGGAAGGGAGCAGGGAGACGGACCGGTGGGATAAGGGAATGAGGAGCCTATGCTTGGGTAATAAGAGATGGGCTCAATAAGAAACAAAGCATTCCATACTTAGAAATATTTTGTAGCACAGCTGAATGAAAACAGAGTCCTCATGTGCCTCTGTTCTAGACACAGAACGTTCAAAGTGCTTTTGGCCTTTTATTATGCACTCCTGCCCATGATGAAAACCTGTGCAAGACAACTATCACAATGAACCACATCTCAAGATAGGAAAGCCAATAGGAAAGAACACTAACGCTAATTATTTTCATTGCTTGTTCATTAATTTTTAAAAGGCAGCACAGTGCTGCTGTCTGGTGCAGCTGCCAAAGGGAAAAGATGGGAGCAACAGGAAATAGATATGGCCAACTACATGAGTTGATAATTAACAAATATGAGCTTCCTCCAGATAAATGGCAAAGAGAAGACACCCCAGAACTGTACATCGCTGGAAAAGTTACACATATAGCTGCAAGTTGCACTGCACAGAGACTTATTAATCCAACCAATGCTAAGCAGCAGGGCCTAGATGAATATAATAGAATATTTCACATAGCAATTCACAGTCATCAGCTTTTTGCATACAAACAAACATTTTCAGCATGCCCAAAAGCCACACCCTAATCCTTTTTGTAGCACCACAGAGCAGTGCTGAGTACATTGCCATCAGCTTCCATACACTAGAGCTGAAATACTTTGACACCCACTACAACTCTTGCCCTCTCTGGCCATCCCTCTATTCAGTATGCAATTGTACACTGAACAACTTAATAAAGCAATACAGGAATGAAATGTGTGGTGAAGACATTGCTCAGTGCAGCCACATCCTACATTCCCCTCGCCCCTCCCTCCATTATGTAGTAATCTAATATACAAGCCCTTTCCTTACCTTTCTTGACACATGTCCGGTATTCCTCCCACTCGGTCTCTGAAGCAGAGCCAAAGAAGTTCCCAACACACAAAAGTAGCTAAAATCATTTAAAAAAAATAACACAAGAGAACAGTTGTAAGAACAGGAAAATAATTATGATGTTAAAATACCACGGCTGCCCTCCTCATTACTTTCTTACTGTCACACCTATTTTCCCAGCCCACAGAAAAGGAATGGGATTTCCCCCACGCATACTGGCACCTGTTTTACTGGGACGGCTTGGCTCCTGACAGAAGCCTGCTCGGGACGTGCAGTGTTTTTTTCTCTGGCTCTCAGCACGGTGCTTTGGCTCCTTTTTTTTTGCTCAACAAGTTTGCCCCAGAGTACTGGCACCATTTTTCTTACAAAAAAAGCACCAGTCACAGAATTGTCTGTTATTTCTCATCTCCATATATTATTTATTTAAAAACATGTTTTGCTGTTAATAAGCATGGTATCTCTGGAGACACAAATCCACAGTTTGAAAACTGCAAAACTAAGCATCTCTGATGGTATCTTCTACACGGAGCTCTGTGTCTCATTGGGTAGATAAAAAAAGATTAATTTAAATAAGCTATACAAAAGCCTCTGGAATCCGGTAAGATTGGATCCCTCATCCAGGAACTATTGAAACTCATTTACAAAAAACTTTTCTTAAACAGTGCATGAACATATTGTCTCATAGTATAGAAATAAAATTTATAATTCCTATTCCATGATGTGATATATTCAAGCTATAATGTATCTTAGTGATTTTTTCTTCCAAAAGCATTTTATCAAAAAATCCAATTTAAATTAAAAAAATCCCTTTTAAAAAAATAATTTTTATCCACCTTGCTTTTCACAAAGCAAGCACTATGTATCTGACCTATCGGTCAGATCATTTCATAGGAAAACTAACATACTTAAAAAAACCCAGAATGCTTAAATTTGTAACTAGACACCAAAAATCATGAACTAAAGAGATACTAGAGTTATGATTTATTACAACCTCCTCCTCAGCTGCTTCACCCATCTTTCTTTCCTCCCCATGACTGGTGGGAAGTTAATTGGCTGTTTCACTTTCTCTAGCATAAATAGTTAACACACATTTTAAGGGACCATTCCATCTGTTTCACCTTGTACTTAGATGTGTCACTTTGAATAAGGGCAGGTCAACCCTACAAACTTCTGGTGAAGTTCTCCCATTAGCTTAGTAACTGCACCTCTGAGAGGGGCAACTATACAGATTGGAGCTCTCCACCAACATAGTGCAGTCTACATGGCAGTTTAACACTGGCATAACTAAGTTATTCAAGGCTGTAGATTTTTCAAACCCCTGAGTAATATAGTTATATCAAAGATATGCAGTGAAGGCCTAAGTATAACATAACAGGTCAGTCTGGGCACTGCTGAGAGTGTCGGATCAGGGCGAATTGCTCAGAATCAGGGCAACTTACAGCCCACGACTGATGTCCTTCCCTGTAAAGGCACCAGACCAGTCACACAGAGCACTTCAGCTGCCCCTCTGGCCAGCAAGAAGCCTCACAAGCCAAAACCCCTACAACACCCCAGCATTCCCTGTGCCACAATCAGACCCAGACCTTACACAGATGAGAGGTTATAAAACCCAATCTCACCATGTCTGAACAGGTTCTCCCAGTCCCAAAGGACCAACCAGTGTCCCAGGTCAATTTATTTCTCAGATCTTATCCAAAAGAGCACGCTGGGCCAATACTTTAGAATCTAAAATCTAAAGGTTTATTAAAAAAGAAAGAAAAGGGTTGAGAATGGGACTGTTAGGGTTTTATGTTCCTGGTGCCTCCCAAACTGGACCTGGTCACATGATCAAGTGACCTGTCTGTGTCTTTCACGCAAGTAGCCATGATGGTTTGCAGTTTCCAGACACATTACTCAGGTGTATATTGGCAACCTTGAGAGCCTTAGTCTATGCAGCATCACTAATTAGCATAGCTATTCATTGGATAACCATTCCTCAAAATAGGTGGTGGAGGTCCATTGCTTACTCCCAAACAGAGGACATTTCAATACAAGTACAGAGCCCATATCCATAACTGTACATAAAAATATCATACCAGTATATGAGTAGCGTACATAGAATCAGCATTGCATAAACTTTCATCTGACACCTCACTTGGCCCACTTCATACAGAATTTGGCACAAACACACACTAGCGGGTGCAACAATGATCTGCCTGCTCACCTTAAAATCCAATAACGTGACACGAAGTTTCCCAGACCTGAAAAAGTGGTCTGTGCAAGCTTGAAAGCTTGTTTTTGTCACCAACAGAAGCTGGTCTAACAAAAGATATTATCTCACCCACCTTGTCTCTCTAATATGAAGAGAGGTTAAAACGACTGGGACTTTTCAGTTTAGAAAAGAGGAGACCGAGGGGAGATATGATAGAGGTATGTAAAATCATGAGTGGTGTGGAGAGGGCGAATAAAGAAAATGTATTTATTAGTTCCCATAATAGAAGAACTAGAGGTCACCAAATAAAATTAATGGGTAGCAGGTTTAAAACTAAAAAAAGAAAGTTCTTCACACAGCGCATAGTCAACCTGTGGAACTCCTTGCCAGAGGAGGCTGTGAAGGGTAGGACTATAACAGAGTTTAAAGGGAAGCTAGATAATTTCATGGAGGTTAGGTCCATAAAGGCTATTAGTCAGGGGATAGAAATGGTGTCCCTGGCCTCTGTCTGTCAGAGGCTGGAGAAGGATGGCAGGAGACAAATTGCTTGATCATTGTCTTCGGTCCACCCTCTCTGGGGCACCTGGTGCTGGCCACTGTCGGCAGACAGGATACTGGGCTAGATGGACCTTTGGTCTGACCCAGTACGGCTGTTCTTATGTTCTTAACATGCTGGGACCAAGACAGTTACAACAATGCTGCAGGTAACAATTCTTGTCACACAGCTCACTTTTTTTAAGAACAACATATATTACTGGAAAATACTGTATAAGTTAAGCCACGTTTGCTTCCACCCTCTTTAATTAAGAGATTTTAAGAACTTGGAAATGTCCACATCTATCTATATTATTTTAAAAAGTTTTTCCTGCGGAATGACAGTGACATCATCATGTCACTCTACATCCCACAATCCCTCCCCCGCAGCTGCCCCACCTCTTCCCTTCCTCCCTGCTGCTAACCCAGCAGGGATCAGCAATCCATGACTCGCGACCAGCACTGAAGCTAAGGTGCTGCTGAGCAGCTTCTGAGGAGTGGGGGGGGGGGGGGGGGGAGGCGGAGGGCCAGCAGAGAGGCCCACTGTAGGCGGGGGGGCTAAAAAAGCTCCAGTGGCAGGGAGAATGGTGGCGAGGCCCGAGATAGGGAGGCAGGGGGCCACCAGAGAGGCCTCTGCAGGGAGGGGTGGGGGGGTTGCCAGATGGGGGACACTCTGGCCCGAGCCGAGCTGGGATGCAACCCAGCCTCTGGGCTGAGGCTGGGGCCAGGGCTCCACGTGCCTCTAGCAGCTGCCACATGGCAGGATTCTGGGAGTTACAATTTCTGGAGGGGGATAGCAACAGAGGCCCAGTGTGTGGGGGGTGGAGTGGCAATCACCCCTGCCCAAGCCATGGCTGGGTGCCCCTCCGGCAGCCGTCCATTCGTGGCAGCTGCTGGAGGGACATACAGCCCTGGCTCATGCCAGGGTGCCTCCCCCAGTCTAGCCCTCTACCCACCCTGCATTGGGTCTCTGCAGTGGGGCCCTCTACCTCCCCCAACAGGCCTTGCCACTAGCTCCACCCTCTGAGATGTCCCTCTGGCAGCCACAATGTGGGCAGGCATCTGATGGAGTTAAAATTGAGCCGCGTGGCTCCTCCATTGTACAGGGTGGAGGAGGGGGAGTGGCAGGCATTTGGCAGGGAGGAGGGATGCAGGAGTTTGGGTGAGCCATGCAACCTCTCTAGGGCTCAGGAGGGGGTAGAAGGGGCCTGCAGGAGCTCGGGGCGGGGGGGGGGAGCATGCGCATGTGAGCCAAAGAGCCTCACAGGGGCTCAGGTAGGTGAGTGCACATAACATGGGCAGCATCCCCAGTGGTCTGAGAGGCACGCAGGAGTCGTACAGCCTTGCCCCTTGCCGGCAGGGGACCAGAGCCACATGGCCTCCCCCTTCACGGCTGGAGGAAAAGGGCTAGGGGCCACACACCCTTCCCCCTCCCTGCCAGAGGGAGAGGCCTGGCCTAGCCTCGGACACAGTCTGGCCCAACTCCCACCTCCCCCAGCAGCCAGAGGGAGGGAACTGGGCCAGCCTCAGGAGAGCCCAACAACCTAGGTCCACCCTTCCATCCGATGGCCGGAGGAGGAAGAGCTGGGCACGCCAGGGTTGCCACGCCTTGGTCTGGCCCTCCCTGGTGGTTGTGGGAGTGGCCGGGGCTGCCTACCTCTGGAGACGGGGGTTAGCGAGCATAGCAAGCAGGGGGCACCGCCCCATAGTTTTAAGAAAAATAATTTTCCCAAAACCTTTGTATTAATTTTCTGTCAGAAATCAAAAATCAGTTTTGGCAAAATAAACAAAGTTCTACACTTGGTTTAATGTAGAACAAGCAGGAGGCTTAAGTCAGAATTAATGGGTTCTGTTTCTGACTCTGCTACTCACTGAGGTCTGATCTGCGTTTAAAATTAGGCTGGCATAGCTGTGTCATTCGGGGTGTGTGAAAAATCCACTACCACTGCCACCACCACTACCCTGAGTGCCATCGCTATGACAATCTAATCCCCAGCATACAAGCGGCTTGGAGAGGTAGTTTTCTTACAACAATGGAAATACCCGTTCATTAGCAGAGACTATTTCTATGCTATGGGGTTATGTTGGTAACTGGGTAGAGGTTTGGAGCAGCTTCCTGCCTGCTGCAGGCAGAGGGCTGCTCTAGCCTCACAGAGGATAGGAGCTACTCTCACCTCCCAGCGGACAGGAGTTGCTCTCGCCTCGCAGGGGGCTCACCGTGGAAAAGGGCTGTTCTAGTCCAGAGCAGCTCCTGTTCATAGCGGGCCCGGGCTCCCTATGAAAAGAGGCTGATCTGGCCCCAGAGGCAGGGCCTGCACCCATGGAGCAGCATCTGTCCGCAGAGATTCTCAATAGCCGCAGGCAGGGGCTGCTCTAGCATCTGGAGCAGCCTCTGTCTGTGAGGAACCCAGCCCCACTGTGGGTAAGAGCTGCTCCAAGGTATGGGTTAGGGAGGGCTGGGAGCCAGCAGCAGTCCCAGTGTGAGGGCTGGGGGCAGAGTCCTTTGGGCTGTCAGCTCCAGCTGGGCTGGAACGGTCTCCAGCCCAGATCCTGCTTTTAGATTAACCTAATGTTTAATCAGTTAACTGATTAACTGGGATTTTACATCCCACTACACATACCCTCAGTGAGAGGCCTTGAACAAGTCACTGCACCCCTTTGCTTCAGTTTCCCACCTGTAAATATGAGAATAAGACAACTTATCTGTAGTATCAACTAGGGATGTGAAAGTGTAACCATGTACACTTGTGCTCACCAACCAGTAGATCGGGATCTACCAGTAGATCTTGGAGCCAGACAGGGGATCCTGACTGGTTTGGCCAGGAAGCTATCAAGCACTGGCACTTCAGTTGCCCCTCCACTCACTGTCATGCTGCCCCTTCCCGGGAGCCTCCTGCTTACTGTGCAGAGTATGGGAGGCAGAAGAGGAGGGTACTGATGTTAGGGTGTCCCTCCTCCCCCCACTTCTGTACCTTATCTCCACACACAGAGAAGGTGATAGAACAGGGGTGGGCAATAATTTTATACACTGGGCCACTGCAAGAATTGAGCAAGTGGTCAAGGGCTGCACTCTTCCATATTAGTGGAGGAAGTTCAGAGTCTGGGATGGAGGTTAGGTGCACACAGGAGCTTGGGTTAAGGAAGGAGTTTGGGTGAAGGAGACAGTTGTGACCTGGGGCACTGGACTGGGGTGCAAGGGGTTGGATTGTGACCCAGGGCAGGGAATTGGGGTACAGGAGGAGATGCAGGGGTTTGGGTTGTGAGCTAAGGCAGGAGGGGACTGTGATCTGGGGCTGGGGATTGGAGTGCCGGACCTGGGAGGGGGTACGGGTGCAGGAGGGGGGCAGAGGATTTGGGTATTTGGAGAAGGAGGCAGGAGTGGAGGGCAGAGGGTTAGGGAAAGGAGGGGTTGAGGTGCCAGAGGTAGGCTCTGGCCAGGAGACTTACCAGCCAACAACCTACTCCTGAATGAGCCTTCCTGCCTGCCCCGCACCTGCACATGTGCTCTGTAAATAACTATGAACCGCTTGTGCTTTGTGACTGCCTGTTACTGAAACAGGAAGCTCCCACTGGCCAGTTTCTGGCCAGAAGCTGGCAAATGAGATTGTGCTAGGGGTGGAAGCAGCTCCTAAAGCTTTCCTCCCTCCCTGCCAGGGTCAGTTTTTAAAGTGAAACTGCCCCGCAGCCATGTTTCTGAGCAGTGTGCAAGTGGGGCAAGGCAAGCAGGAAGCTTGCCTGCAGCTCCCCACAGTGTCCGTGGGCAAGATCCAGTGGCTTGGCAGGCCAGATTCAGCCCTCAAGTTATATTTTGTCCAGGCCTGAAATAAAAGGAGCTTGGCAATGAAAATCTCTGTGTCTCTCACACAGTGTGTGTGTCTTTATTATTCTCACAAACACACACTGTCCTCCACTCTCACCTCCTGACCCAACACACACAGGGGTTGGTTACTTCATTTACTGATTGCAAAGTGTATTATTTTGGGTTTTTGACTGGTCTGTGCATTTCATAATTTTCATTTCTCTCACACTTAAATTTCATTTTTTGACTAGTGAGTTCTCAAATGCCTAACCTATTGTGGCTGGAGTCGTTATCCTTGTGGTAACTGCTGGTCCTGGAAGTGGCTGGCATGTCACTGCAACCCCTGAGAAAGGCAGAGAAGGGGGGGTCTCCCCGGGCTGTCCTTGCCTGCAGCTCCCATTGATCAATAAACTATAGTGGCCAGTAGAAGCGGTGGGATCAGTGCCTGTAGATGAGGGGCAGCACATGGCACCATAGAGCCATTGCTGTACATGCCAGATGCTTTCAGGAGGGGTGCAGGGCCAGGGCAGGAATAAGTCTGCCTTAACCCCACTGCTCCACCACTCAGAAGCCATCTTAGTTAAACAGTGCCCAGCCAGAGCCTGCTTCCTGAACCCGTCCCAGCCCTGAACCTCCTCCTACACCCAACCTCCTATTCCAGATGTGAGTTCCCCTGCACCCAAACTCCTTCCCAGAACCTACCCCCTGAAACCCCTCCTGGACCCCAATCACCCACTCTGGGCTAAGCCCAGAGCCCCTCCCACACTCCAAACCCCTTTGCCCAAGACCAAGCCTGCACCCCAACTCCCTACCCCAGCCTGGTGAAAGTGAGTGAGGATGGGGGAGGCAGGGGAATGGTGAGGCCTTGGAAAAAGGGTCTCAGAGAAGGGGTGGGAAGGAAGTGGGGCAAGGGGATTTGGGTTTGAGGTACATTTTACATTGCACTTAAATTGAAAAAGTGATCTTGTGGTTAAAAAGGCTGGAGACCACTGATGTACACAGTTAACCAATTAGGCTGGACTCATAGGTTAACATTCATGGATACATGCAGGCTCCCAGTACGCATGGGGATCTGGCTTAAAAGCCAGCTTCTTGCCTGCAGCGGCTCCTGGTGACCACCCCCCCCCCCCACCACCACCACCACCACCCCCGCTACTTTCTTTGTATCAGAGACTGCAGTACAGGGACAGAGGGGAAAAGCAGGGGCCAGTATGCATCGGGAGCCGTCTCCAAGACTGGTTCCTAGCACCCACCGGTTCCCGGGAAACCGACTGCTGCCCCATGCATAAACACTGAAATTCTGAGCACTTACATGGTTACTTAATTAAATGAATTTTAATATCCCTAGTACCAACTTTAATGTTCTGAATATTAATATTTGGTCAATATTTTAAAGCTGCAAGCACTAACTAAAAACTATTGTGCTTTAATTCATATTACATTTAGGAGAATCTAACACAATGAACATTTGGCTTTTTTACCATTTGTAGGGCAGGATTTTTTCACTTGCCAATGAGAGGCATTATACAGTGAAACACTTCTAATTTAACACACAAAAGCAGAAATATAAATCTTACATCAAATTCTCCACTTTTCTTCTGAACAGCTTGCACTCTATTGAACAATATATCAAATTTTCCTTCAACATCCCCACAGGCCAGTCTAAGGAGAAAAATAAGAGAGACTGAGAACAAGATGACACCCATAATGAATTAGTGTATCTTTAAATTTTTAATTGGTAACATTAAAAATTGTGACCCTGTCTTACAGCCAATGATTCACCAACAAGGTTTTGTAAAATCCTAACTAAAAAATAACTAATGTCTAAATGCAGATTAATAAGAATTTGAGAACAGATGGCCTGCAACCTCTGAGGACTGGGGAAAATCAAGTGCTGCCTAATGCACATCTCTTCATAATAGATAACATTTTTACCACCCTATATATACCAAATGTATTATATAGTATAATATAGAAGATAAAATCACCTAATTAAAACTTGAATTAAAAGGCACAAGTCTGAATTAGGATTGCATGGGCAACTAAAACAAGAATTTCTTGATTTTTACATATTTAAAGGAAAATATTAATACTCTATAATTTTAAAGAGTCCTGTATTTTTAGTTTCACAAAGAAATAAAAAAGTGCTTGATGCCAGTGGAAGCCCCTGTTCCATTTGTATTACAAGCTATGGAGGTCTCAGACACCTAAGGCTTGGAACAGAGCTAAGTCACACCCCAATCCAGACGTTCATTAAAAGCCCTAAAACTGTTAAAAGGCACTAACAATGAGCACTGTGAGTTTCCAACACCTTCTAAACCAGTGGTCCCCAACATGGTGCCCGCGGGCGCCATGGCATTTGTGTGCGCCCGCCAAATGCTCGGGGCTGGCCCCGCCCCGGGCACATAGCGCATGTGCGGTGCCGGAGCTGGTCCCAGGAGCATGGCGCACACGGAGCACCGGCCCTGGGAACGTGGCGAAGTGGCCGCCCCGGCCCCCGGGCACGCGGCTATGGCGGGGGGGGTGGAGGTTCTGGCTTTGGGCACGCGGCTATAGGGGGGTGCTGGCTTTGGGCACGCAGCTATGGGGGGAAGGTGCGGGCTTTGGGCACGCGGCTATGGGGGGGAGGTGCTGGCTTTGGGCACGCGGCTATGGGGGGGAAGGTGCTGGCTTTGGGCACGCGGCTATGGGGGGGGGGGGGAAGGTGCTGGCTTTGGGCACGCGGCTATAGGGGGGAAGGTGCTGGCTTTGGGCACGTGGCTATGGGGGGAAGGTGCTGGCTTTGGGCACGCGGCTATGGGGGGGAAGGTGCTGGCTTTGGGCACGCGGCTATGGGGGGGGAAGGTGCTGGCTTTGGGCACGCGGCTATGGGGGGGAAGGTGCTGGCTTTGGGCACGCGGCTATGGGGGGGAAGGTGCTAGCTTTGGGCACGCGGTTATGGGGGAAGGTGCTGGCTTTGGGCACGCGGCTATGGGGGGGGGGGGAAGGTGCTGGCTTTGGGCACGCGGCTATGGGGGGGGAAGGTGCTGGCTTTGGGCACGCGGCTATGGGGGGGAAGGTGCTGGCTTTGGGCACGCGGCTATGGGGGGGAAGGCGCTGGCTTTGGGCACGCGGCTATGGGGGGGAAGACGCTGGCTTTGGGCACGCGGCTATGGGGAGGGAAGGCGCTGGCTTTGGGCACGCGGTTATGGGGGGGGAAGGCGCTGGCTTTGAGCACGCGGCTATGGGGGGGAGGTGCTGGCTTTGGGCACGCGGCTATGGGGAGGGAAGGGCGCTGGCTTTGGGCACGCGGCTATGGGGAGGGAAGGCGCTGGCTTTGGGCACGCGGCTATGGGGGGGAGGTGCTGGCCCTGGGCGCGCGGCTATGGGGGGGAGGTGCTGGCCCTGGGCGCGCGGCTATGGGGGGGGAAGGTGCTGGCCCTGGGCGCGCGGCTATGGGGGGGGAAGGTGCTGGCCCTGGGCGCGCGGCTATGGGGGGGGAAGGTGCTGGCCCTGGGCGCGCGGCTATGGGGGGGGAAGGTGCTGGCCCTGGGCGCGCGGCTATGGGGGGGGGAAGGTGCTGGCCCTGGGCGCGCGGCTATGGGGGGGGGAAGGTGCTGGCCCTGGGCGCGCGGCTATGGGGGGGGAAGGTGCTGGCCCTGGGCGCGCGGCTATGGGCGGGGAAGGTGCTGGCCCTGGGCGCGCGGCTATGGGCGGGGAAGGTGCTGGCCCTGGGCGCGCGGCTATGGGCGGGGAAGGTGCTGGCCCTGGGCGCGCGGCTATGCGGGGGGGGGGAAGGTGCTGGCCCTGGGCGCGCGGCTATGGGGGGGGGGGGGGAAGGTGCTGGCCCTGGGCGCGTGGCTATGGGGGGGGGAAGGTGCTGGCCCTGGGCGCGTGGCTATGGGGGGGGGAAGGTGCTGGCCCTGGGCGCGCGGCTATGGGGGGGGGTGCTGGCCCTGGGCGCGCGGCTATGGGGGGGGAAGGTGCTGGCCCTGGGCGCGCGGCTATGGGGGGGGAAGGTGCTGGCCCTGGGCGCGCGGCTATGGGGGGGGGGAAGGTGCTGGCCCTGGGCGCGCGGCTATGGGCGGGGAAGGTGCTGGCCCTGGGCGTGCGGCTATGGGCGGGGAAGGTGCTGGCCCTGGGCGCGCGGCTATGGGCGGGGAAGGTGCTGGCCCTGGGCGCGCGGCTATGGGGGGGGGGGGAAGGTGCTGGCCCTGGGCGCGCGGCTATGGGGGGGGAGAAGGTGCTGGCCCTGGGCGCGCGGCTATGGGGGGGGGAGAAGGTGCTGGCCCTGGGCGCGCGGCTATGGGGGGGAGGTGCTGGCCCTGGGCGCGCGGCTATGGGGGGGGGAAGGTGCTGGCCCTGGGCGCGCGGCTATGGGGGGGAGGTGCTGGCCCTGGGCGCGCGGCTATGGGGGGGAGGTGCTGGCCCTGGGCGCGCGGCTATGGGGGGGGAAGGTGCTGGCCCTGGGCGCGCGGCTATGGGGGGGGAAGGTGCTGGCCCCAGGCTTGCTGCAAATGGGCGGCCACAGGGCGCATAGGGTTCCTGGCCCCAGGCACGTGGCTCATGGGGGTGTGGCGTATGCACGGCCCCGCCCCCAGGTGCGCGAGTGTCCCCGCCCTCTGGTGCCCAGCAGGCGAACGGCCACGCCCCCTGGCGCCCGGTGGGGGTCGCTGTTCTACAGCAACGCCCTGAACTCGCGCCGCAGCGTGGACTGGGCGGTATCGGACAAGTGTCTCCTGTGGGCGGGGCTCCGGGACAAGCCTCCAGCCCAGGGCGCCGGCAGCACAACTGGGCCCGGACAGAGGCCGAGCCCGCCCGGCAGCAGCGCGTGCCTGGGAAGGGACAAGGGCCTTCGCACCCCAGAGCCCCACCAGCCCCGCCTCGCTTCGCCTCGCCTCACACTCTCAGAGGTTTCCCGGACATTGCAACTGCCTCCGCACAGACTGCCCCCAGGAACTGAAACCGTCGTGCGCACACCCTAACCCTTCCCCCCGGAAGCGATCACCGCGTGCCTCACCCTAACCCTTCCCCCCGGAAGGCGATCACCGCGTGCCTCACCCTAACCCTTCCCCCCGGAAGGCGATCACCGCGTGCCACACCCTTACCCTTCCCCCCGGAAGGCGATCACCGCGTGCCTCACCCTAACCCTTCCCCCCGGAAGGCGATCACCGCGTGCCTCACCCTAACCCTTCCCCCCGGAAGGCGATCACCGCGTGCCTCACACTAACCCTTACTCCCGGAAGGCGATCACCGCGTCCCACACCCTAACCCTTCCCCCCGGAAGGCGATCACCGCGTGCCTCACCCTAACCCTTCCCCCCGGAAGGCGATCACCGCGTGCCTCACCCTAACCCTTCCCCCCGGAAGGCGATCACCGCGTGCCTCACCCTAACCCTTCCCCCCGGAAGCGATCACCACGTGCCTCACCCTAACCCTTCCCCCCGGAAGACGATCACCGCGTGCCACACCCTAACCCTTCCCCCCGGAAGGCGATCACCGCGTGCCACACCCTAACCCTTCCCCCCGGAAGGTGATCACCGCGTGCCTCACACTAACCCTTGAGGGGCACTTTGTTGGTTGAGCGGGTGGCCAATGAGCTGTCACTTTGCGAGCGGAGCTCCCCGCAAATGCCCCTTCCATAGCCCCTGGGCTCAGCAGCAGTCCCGGTACCCGCTGGCTCTCAGGGAGTCCTGCGTTGTGCTTTGATCACCAAGAATTCTGTGAAGCTTTTGGCTTTTTTCAATAAAATATTCACCCTGGTTAGGGATGGGGACACGGTAGCCCCGCCCCCAGCCCAGTCACACACAGTGATCCCCTGGGCCTCGCCCACCAGTTGCAGGAGTAGCAGTGCTTCCGGGGGTCACATGACCAGGAATAAAGGATGTCGTGTGACCCCTCTAAAAGCTCCTTCCACCGCCCTTTGCCAGTCGGGTGGGTTTGGGCCCGTAGGGGGGGCGGTTTGTGGGGGCAGGGTGTGTATGATAGTGCTGTGCCAGGTGTGTGTAGCTGCTGGTGGCACTGTGTGTGGAGATGGTGAAGTAGGTAGAGGCAGGGTATGTGGGGAGGTGGTTGTGCTAGTGGTGCTGTGCCTCAGGGCATGGAGTGGTTTTGCTGGAGCAGCTGCGTGTAGTGGCAGGGTGTGTGGAAGTGGCACTATGGGCAGTATATGTGTGGTAGTGTGAACAGGGACAGGATGTGTGAGTACGCTCTGGTGGCACAACACGGTGTGAGGAAGACTGGGTGTGGCACTGTGGGCAAGGGCAGAGGGTGTGGAGGTGGTGCTGTGTGCAGGGGTGAAGTACGTGCTGGTGCTGTGTGTAGGGGCAAGGGTATCTGTGCCCTACAAATTGGGCTAGTGCCAGCAGCTTGGAGCAAAAGGCCCTGCTCACGCACTAGGGCTGGCAGCAGCTCCGAGCAGGTGGCCGCGGGCAGGAGTTGAGCAATGCAGAGCCAGGGTAGGGCCAAGCTCCTGATGCTCTGAAACACTTGGGGCAGGGTGAGCAGGACAACCATCCACGTCACCTTGTGGTGAGTTTTTCCCCGACTCCTTTTTGTCACTGCTGATATGCTGCTGCCTATTATTCATTCCATTAAAATAGTATTGTTTCATATACATTTTAACTCTGATTTCAAATACCAAGAATTCCAAGAATTTACTTCCCTCAAGATTAGTAACTGCTTTCAAATTAATAGAAGTTTTTTGGGAAGACAGCTGACATTATGACTACAGTTTAAAATCAGTGTTGTTAATTTCTCACCTTGCCCTCTGGCAAAGGGTTTTCCATGTAAAGCATGTATCAACTTCTTAAAATATCTGATGTCTGTTTGGTGTACACACAAAATAGCTAGAGCTAGTAGTTACATGGCCCAAAGAATGAAATTAAATTTTATTGCTTTTTAACCAAAATCTGTTTTGGTTTCTGCCTAATTAGTCTAATGATTTTGAGCAGAAGAAAAAAAAGTTTAAAATCCAGTTGATCTACCCATAATTTGTGTATGCAAATGTTGCAGAAATTGTTCTGCGTTTTCCAGCACTCATTTTATTACTGTTTTGGGTCAAGCAGCTAACTGGACAGTTTGTTGTTCCCAGTCTTAGCGGTAATAACATGTTGAGGGTTTAGTTTTCCACGTACAGAACAGACCCACTAATCAGATGCTTAGCAGCCCCCCCAGCCTGGCTGAGGCCAAATCCTACCAACCCACAGCCCCTATATACAGGCTTGCTGTACCCCAGGCCTGGCAACCCAGAGGGACCTAAACCCTGGGGCTGTGTCTAGACTGTATCCCTTTTCCGTAAAAGGGATGCAAATTAGACACATCGCAATTGCAAATGAAGCGGGGATTTAAATCACCCCTGCTTCATTTGCATAAAAATGGCTGCCGCTTTTTTCTGTCTCAGAGCTTTGCCAGAAAAAAGCGCCAATCTAGACGCGGATCTTTCGGAAAATAAAGCCTTTTCCGAAAGATCCCTTATTCCTCTTAAAATAAGGAATAAGAGATCTTTCGGAAAAGGCTTTATTTTCCGAAAGATCCACGTCTAGACTGGTGCTTTTTTCCGGCAAAGCTCCGAGATGGAAAAAAGCGGTAGCCATTTTTATGCAAATGAAGCGGGAGTGATTTAAATCCCCGCTTCATTTGCAAATGCGAGGTGTCTAATTTGTATCCCTTTTACGGAAAAGGGATGCAGTCTAGACACAGCCCCCAGCTATTCATCTCACGTAGGCGTTGGGCATAGGGTTGCCAGATACTTTCACAAAAAATACTGAACATTGTGGGGAAAAAATTGGTTGAGCAAAAAAAAAAAAAAAAAGATTAAAAAAAGCACCAAAACAAAGAGTCACCGTACCTTTAAATCTTTCCCTTCCCCCGCCAGACATGACAAGGGAGGAATGTCCCAAGTATTTCTTCTTCCAGCTAAGAAAAAATGTCTGGTATTTTCCGGTTTTTTAATCAGACAGAAGCCGCAAATACCAGGCTGTCCGGGCCAATACTGGACACCATAGGCGACCGCCAGCATCTTCTTGTGGGGGTGGAGGGATGGGCTTGTCCCATCACACCCCTCCTCCTCCAGCAGCCTCCAGCTGGCCTGTCCGCCAGTCCATTACGTGTAGACATAGCCCCAGTGATTTCAAATCTTTAGCCACCATCTAGACTGGCAAAATATTCCAGCTTCCACTGGAATCGCAAAAAGACTCTTCATGGGCTGCGTCTAGACTGGCATGATTTTGCACAAAAGCGGTTGCCTTTGCGCAAAATCTTGCCACCTGTCTACACTGACCACGAGTATTTGTGCAAGAACACTGACTTTGTAATGTACAAAATCAGTGGTCCTTGCGCAAATACTCAGACGCTCGCGCTCAGGGATAAGCCCTCTTGCACAAGTATTCTTGAGCAAGAAGGCCAGTGAAGACAGCAACGTTAATTTCTTGCACAAGAAACCCTGATGGCTAAAATGGTCATCAGAGCTTTCTTGCACAAGAGAGCGTCTACACTGGCATGGATGCTTTTGCCTAACGTCGCGGGCCCACTAGCGGCTGCTGGAGGAGGAGAGGGAATTGTGACAGGACGCCCGCACACCCTCACTTTAAATTCCACGCGGCCATCAACAGGGCACTGTGGGGCAGAGAGAGCGCATGTGCGGCATGCTCAAATGCCGCACAAGAGGTAAGAGAGGAGACGCCCGGGCATGGTGTGACGTCATGGCCCAGGAATTTCAAATTGCGTGGCCCAGCTCCAGAAGGAGCTGGGGCCTGACTACAAATGCTGGCCAGCCCGAGCCATTTTTGTGCCCCAGGCCCGGCAGCACCGCCCTTTGTGCACCCGAGGATGCCCCCGCCCGTCCCGGCAGCACTGCACGGCCCCCCCCGAAGCACCCCTGCCCGTCCCAGCAGCACTGCACAGCCCCCCGTGAGGCCCGCCCAGCCCAGCAGCACCACGCGGCCCCCCCTGACGCGCCCTGGGGATGCCCCTGCCCGGCCCAGCAGCACCACGCGGTGTCCCAGAGGCACCCGGCTAGAGCCTGGCTGGCCTGTAGCTTGGGCCAGCTCTGACTCCAGGAATTGGAAGGCAGAAGCCGAAGGTAAGAGAGGGGAGGGGAGGGAAAGAGGGAAAAATAAGAGGAAGGGGTGGGAGAGGAAGGGGCTTGAGCTGAGGAGAGGGGGGCAGGTCAGGAGAAGAAAGGGTATGTCTACACTACCCCACTAGTTCGAAATAGCGGGGGTAATGTAGTCATCCGCAATTGCAAATGAAGCCCGGGATTTGAATTTCCCGGGCTTCATTTGCATGAAGCCGGCCGGCGCCATTTTTAAATGCTGGCTAGTTCGAACCCCGTGCCGCGCGGCTACACGCGGCATGGAGTAGCTAGTTCGGAATAGGCTTCGTAATCCGAACTAGCTGTACTCCTCATTCCACGAGGAGTACAGATAGTTCGGATTAGAAGCCTAATCCGAACTAGCTACTCCGTGCCGCGTGTAGCCGCGCGGCACGGGGTTCGAACTAGCCGGCATTTAAAAATGGCGCCGGCCGGCTTCATGCAAATGAAGCCCGGGAAATTCAAATCCCGGGCTTCATTTGCAATTGCGGATGACTACATTACCCCCGCTAGTGTAGACATACCCAAAGGGAAAAGCACCAAGGGACAGAGTAGAGAAGAGGCAAATGCCAGGGGGCCAAGTGCAGACAATGAGGAAAAGGGCAGGAGGGGAGGTGTCAGTGGGAGGGGGACAGAGTGATGCTGGGAGAGGAGAGGGGAAGGGCATTGGTGGTTAGAGGGGGGAGGTGCTGGGAGGCTTGAAAGAAGGGGTGGGCATGAGGAAGGCAGGGATGGAGCAAGGCATGTGTGAGGGCACAGGGGTATGAGGGGAACGGGGGCAGAGGGTGGTGAGGGGGTGGGCATCAGGGAAAAAGAGGGAAAAGGGGGCAGGGGCAGTGAGGGAAGGGGGAGGCACCAGGAGGATGCAGGGGTAAGGGAAGGTGCAGGTGCCAGGGGATTCTGGGGGTGAAGCAGAAGGGCAGAGACCTGCAGGGGAAGGACCAGCACCAGAGGAGAGAGGCAGGGCAGGTGTGTAGAGGGAGGTGTTAGGAGAGGGGATGAGGAGGGGTAGCTCACATGATCAGAGTGGGGCTACTGGAGGAGTGGGCACAGAGGGAGAGAAGGGCTGCTGGAGGGGGGCAGGTCTCAGGAATTTCTGCAAAAGCACTGATGATCTCATGTAAGATTGTCAGTATTCTTGCGGAAATACTGTGCTGCTCCTGTTCAGACAAAAGTCCTTTTGTGCAAAAGGACCAGTGTAGACAGCTCAGATTTGTTTTCCGCAAAAATGGCGATTGGGGCTTTTTTGCACAAAAGTGCGTCTAGATTGGCACGGATGCTTTTCTGCAAGAAGTGCTTTTGTGGAAAAGTGTCCGTGCCAATCTAGACGCTCTTTTCCGCAAATGCTTTTGACGGAAAACTTTTCCGTTAAAAGCATTTGCGGAAAATCATGCCAGTCTAGATATAGCCCCTTTGTTTTAAGGACAGACCTAAAGCAGACTCCCTGAGGAGTCTTTTCTTTTGCTAGTCCAGTGGAAGCTGGATTCCTTGCCAGTCCAGCTGGTGGCTAAAAAGTTGAAATCAGAGAGAGCTGAAATCACTGGTTTGGCTGAAAGCCAGACCTATTGCAGCCAGTGAAGTGGCGGCAACCAGCAGCGTGGCTTGGAGCGGCGGCAGGCGAGGAGTGGCAACTAGCGGCAGCAGCAGGCGAGAAGTGGTGGCAGGCACCCAGCGGAGCGTCCAGTGGTATGGGACAAGACAGCTGGTGGAGCATGGCGGAGTTTCATATAAGGTGCCCCCTATCTATCCCTCCACCCCCATTTCTACCCAAGTTGGGAGGTGAAACCCTGTGGGTGAACTTTGGGACTCTGGGTGGCACAGACCAGGGACAGAGACTTTTGGGGTGTCGGACTCTTTGGACTTCGGGTGATTCTTGGCTAGGGGCTTGGCTTATGTTTGGGTTACGAACTCTGTTTGTAGTGTTTTCCCCAAGTTAATGCCGTATGACTTTTCTCTCTGTTTCATTAAATGTTTCTTTCCTACACTCAGACTCAGTGCTTGCAAGTGGGGAAGCATTGCCTCTCAGAGGCGCCCAGGGGTGTGTGAATTTCCCAGATTACTGGGTGGGGACTCGAGCCGGTTCTATGTGAGATGGACCCCAAGATATTGAACCCAGCCCTGGTTACTGCCAAGCCTACCTGGCAGAAGGGTTACACAAGATCATGCCAATGTAGATGTAGCTCCATGGTTTTATAACTCGGGGAATTGGGGAATAGTGTAGATGGGAGGAGACAGTTGTATGAACTGTGGTCAGTGCCTGACAGGCATGGCAGGGAGTCAATGATATGAGAGACTCTACTTCAAAACAAGAACCTGGAGCTGCTCCTCCTGTGAGTCACTGATGTTGGTGCGAAGCAGTGCACAGGGCAAGGCAGAGAGACATCTCCCAGCAAGCCCAGCACCCCTCTGCAGAAGTGAGGATCCCACTCCTCCCCTTGCTCCATCAGCTCCCCTGGTGCCTGCTGCTCCCAACCTCTCACCCTCCTCTGCTGTCCTGATTCCTGCCCTTCTCACTGCCCTCAGCCCTTCTGCGACCTGCCCCCCTTCACCAGCACTTCTGTCCCCCCTGTGCCCACTCCTCCAGTAGCCCCACTCTGATTATGTGAGCTACCCCTCCTCATCCCCTCTCCTAACACCTCCCTCTACACCCCGCCCTGCCTCTCTCCTCTGGTGCTGGTCCATCCCCTGTAGGTGTCTGCCCTTCTGCTTCACCTCCAGAATCCCCTGACACCTGCACCTTCCCTTACCCCTGTACCCTCCTGGTGCCTCCCCCTTCCCTCACTGCCCCTGTCTCCTTTTCCCCTGATGCCCCCTCCCGCCCCTCTCTAGGGTCCCCCAGCTGAGGGCGTCCGCTCAGGGCGAATTGCTCAACTTTGGGGCTCCTTACAGCTCCCCGACTGGTGACCTCTCCAAACAGGCCACAAACCAGTCCCACAGAGCGCTTCAGCTGCTTGCCTGAAGCCTCACGAGCAAAACCCCTCCGACACCCCAGCAATATCTGTGCCCCAGATGGCCCCGGGCCTCATACACAGGTGGGGGGTCTCACTCACAGGCTCACTGCCCCCCTGCACAGACACACAGCTATCTGCCACAGGGTTGGGGTTGGGGTTAAGGGTTGGGGTTAAGGGTTAAGGTTTAGGGGTTAGGGTTCGGGTTAGGGGGTTAGGGGTAGGGTTTAGGGTTGGGGGTTAGGGTTTAAGGGTTAGGGGTTAGGTTTAAGGGTTAGGGTTTAGGGTTAGGGGTTTAGGGTTAGGGTTAGAAAGGGGGTTAGGGTTAGGGGTAAGGTTTAGGGTTAGTGTTAGGGGTTAGGGTTAGGGGTAGGGTTAAGGGGTTTGGGGTTAGGGTTTGGAGTTTGGGGTTAGGGGGGTTAGGGTTAAGGTTAAGGGGTAGGGTTAAGGGTTGTGGTTGGGGTTAAGGGTAGGATTAGGGGAAGGGGTAGGGTTTAGGAGTTAGGGGTAGGGTTAGGGTTTAGTGTTAAGGGTTAAGTGTTAAGCGGTTAGGGTTAGGGGTTAGGGCTTGGGTTTAGGGTTGGGGTTAAGGGTAGGGTTGGGGAAAGGGTAGGGTTTAGGAGTTAGGGTTAGGGTTTAGTGTTAAGGGTTAAGTGTTAGGGTTTAGTGTTAAGGGTTAAGTGTTTAGTGTTAAGGGTTAAGTGTTTAGGGGTTAGGGCTAGGGGTTGGGGTTTAGGGTTAGGGTTGGGGTTAAGGGTAGGGTTAGGGGAAGGGGTAGGGTTTAGGGGTTAGGGTTAAGGGTTAGGGTTAGGATTAAGGGTTAAGGGTTTAGGGGTTAGGGCTAGGGGTTGGGGTTGGGGTTTAGGATTAGGGTATACGATTGAGCAAATTCCAGCAGACATTAAGGTGTTTTCAGGCTGTAGCGTGCAAATTCCAAGGTGTTTCTTCTGCTCGGCTTTCTTTAGTTGGCTTGGAGATGCACCTCTAACTCATTTGCCAATAAGAATTTTCTGTGTGACTCTCATTATTACTTCAGAAATGTCTGAAAGAGCTTTCACTTGTTCTACAGACCGCAAAAACAGTTTTCAGCTGGCCAGACTGTATTCGGTTATACTTCCATGCAGAAAGCTGACCTGCGCATCAGAGAGGAGTGGAGTTTTGTCAACTTCTTCCCCTTTCAGCAATCTCTCTTGTTAGCTGAAGATCATTTCCAGACCTTTTCCAGCCAGATCTAGCGCATTCAAGGGTTTCTGTGAGCACAGAAGAGGTAGGCACCACAACAGTTCCCAATAGGAGTTTTCTTTGCGAGACACTTTTCCACTCTGTTCCTTAGATGACCTCGGAAAGACGTGAAAAACCTGGCGTACGTTCCGCACAATGCAATGCCTCTGTTTATCTATAAGATTTCCTTGGGTGAGCATAATCTACGGAAAGCTTAATCGCGAATTTGAACGGATCTCACTACCGCTATACGTTTCAGCAAATTCAGGCACACATAATGGCCTTTTGCAGGCTTTTCCGTGCAAATTCTAAGGTTTTTCTCCTGTTCAGCTTTTTTTAGTTGGATCGGATATGCACCTCTAATTCATATGCCAATAAGAATTTTCTTTGCGAGACAATGTTTCTCTCAGTCTGACTTCAGAAATGCATGAAAGAACTGTCACTTGTTCCACAGACCGCAACAACCGTCTTCATGTGGCAGGCTTGCTTCAGTTATACTTCCCTGGCAAAGCCTGACCTGCGCATCAGAACGGAGTAGCATTTTGTCAATTCCTATCCGTTTCAGCAAGCTCTCTCATTAGCTGAAGATCATTTCCAGACTTATTCCAGCCAAATCTAGTGCATTCCACGGTTTCTGTGAGTTGTGAAGAATTAGACACCTCATCAGTTCCCAATTCGAGTTTTCTTTGCGTGCCACTTTTCCATTCTGTTCCGTTGATAACCTCAGAAATACGTGAAAGTCCTGGCATATGTTACGGAGAAAGCAAAGCCTCTGTTTATCTGTCAGATAAGCTTGCGTGAGACTAACATGCAGAAAGCCTAATAGCGAACTTGAACGGAGCTCACACTTTTCACTACCTCTATACGATTGAGCAAATTCCGGTAGACTTTTCAGGCTGGTGCATGCAAATTCCAAGGTGTTTCTTCTGCTCAGCTTTCTTTAGTTGGCTCGGATATGCACCTCTAACTCATTTGCCAATAAGAATTTTCTATGTGACTCTCATTATTACTTCAGAAATGTCTGAAAGATCTGTCACTTGTTCTACAGACCGCAAAAACAGTTTTCAGCTGGCCAGACTTTCTTTGGTTACACTTCCATGCAGAAAGCTGACCTGCGCAACAGAGAGGAGTGGAGCTTTGTCAACTTCTTCCCCTTTCAGCAATCTCTCTCATTAGCTGAAGATCATTTCCAGACCTTTTCCAGCCAGATCTAGCGCATTCAAGGGTTTCTGTGAGCAGAGAAGAGGCAGGCACCTCAACAGTTCCCAATAGGAGTTTTCTTTGCGAGACACTTTTCCACTCTGTTCCTTAGATGACCTCGGGAAGACGTGAAAACCCTGGCGTACGTTCCGGAGAAAGCAACGCCTATGTTTATCTGTGAGATTTGCTTGGGTGAGACTAACATGCAGAAACCTTAATCTTGAATCTGAACAGCGCTCGCAGATTCACTAACTCTATAGGTTTTAGGAGATTCCGTCACAGAGATAGGCAAAGCAACTGTTCCCAATTCGAGTTTTCTTTGTGAGACACTTTTCCACTCTGTTCCTTAGATGACCTCAGAAAGACATGAAAAACCTGGCGTACGTTCCGCACAATGCAACGCCTCTGTTTATCTATAAGATTTCCTTGGGCGAGCATAATCTATGGAAAGCTTAATCGCGAATTTGAATGGAGCTCACTACCGCTATACGTTTCAGCAAATTCCAGCACACATAATGGCCTTCTGCAGGCTTTTGTGTGCAAATTCTAAGGTGTTTCTCCTGTTCAGCTTTCTTTAGTTGGATCGGATATGCACCTCTAATTCATTTGCCAATAAGAATTTTCTTTGCGGGACAATGTTTCTCTCAGTTTTACTTCAGAAATGCATGAAAGAGCTGTCACTTGTTCCAGAGACCGCAACAACTGTCTTCAGCTGAAAACAGGCATCAGTCTTGCAAAACACGTCTTACAAATCTAATGAACTATTACGTGTTTCTCCTGCATGTAAGAACGTCCCAAGTAAATCTCGTGGGCGAATATATTTCTGTAGTCGTCCGGAACTTGTGGCACATAATTAGGGGCATTTCTGAAACCGTATAAGAATTTGTTTGAAACAGAGTCTAGCTATCAGAGGGGTAGCTGTGTTAGTCTGAATCTGCAAAAGGCGGCGAGTTCATGAAGTATTTTCTTTGCGGGACAAGGTGCCTGATCGTGGCCTGCATATTTATACCTGCCTCTGGAAATTTCCACTACATGCATCTGACGTAGTGGGTCTTTGCCCACGAAAGCTTATGCTCCTACACTTCAGTTAGTCTATAAGGTGCCACAGGACTTCTCGCCGCCGCTTTTGCAAAGTCTAGCTAGTCATAGCAAAATGCAGGACAATGTAGCACTTTAAAGACTAACAAGATGGTTTATTAGATGATGAGCTTTCGTGGGCCAGACCCACTTCCTCAGATCAAATAGTGGAAGAAAATAGTCACAACCATATATACCAAAGGATACAATTAAAAACAATGAACACATATGAAAAGGACAAATCACATTTCAGAACAGGAGAGGGATGCAGGGCGGGGGAGGAAGGAAGGTAAGTGTCTGTGAATTGACGATATTAGAGGTGGGGAGAGTGGGATGTTTGTGAGTTAATGGTATTAGAGGTGATAATTGGGAAAGCTATCTTGATAATGTGTAAGATAGTTCAAGTGTTTGTTCAATCCTCTTTGGAGAGTGTCAAATTTTAACATGAATGACAGTTCAGAGGATTCCCTTTCAAGTGCAGATGTAAAAGGTCTTTGTAGCAGAGTGCAGGTCGTTAAGTCATTGAGAGAGTGTCCTTTCTGGTTAAAATGGCAAGAAACTGTTTTTTCTTTGTGATCTTGTCTGATATCTGTTTTGTGGGCATTAATCCTTTGGCGAAGTGTCTGAGATGTTTGTCCAACGTACATAGCAGATGGACACTTTCGGCACATGATAGCATAGATTATATTTCTGGATGCGCAGGAATATGTGTTCTTGATCTTATAACTCACTTGGTTAGGTCCAATAATGGTATCAGCAGAATAAATATGTGGACAAAGCTGGCAACGGGGTTTGTTGCAAGGGAAGGTACCAGGGTTGGTATTAGTGTGGTATGTCCTGTGGTGGTTGGTAAGAATCATCTTGAGGTTAGGTGGTTGTCTATAGGAGACTATGAGTCTGTCTCCCAGAGCCTCTTTGAGTATGGTGTCCTGTTCCAGTATAGGCTGTAGTTTATTGATAATGTGTTGGACAGGTTTAAGTTGGAGGTTGTAGGTGATGACAAGTGGTGTTCTATTGTTGGTTTTCTTGGGTCTGTCTTGAAGTAGATGGTTTCTAGGTATTCGTCTGGCTCTTTCAATTTGCTTTTTTATTTCTCCGGGTGGGTTGTTGAGGTTTATAAATGCTTGGTAGAGATCCTGAAGCTTCTGGTCTCTGTCAGTGGGATTAGAGCAGATGCGGTTGTATCGAAGGGCTTGGCTATAGACGATGGATCGTGTGGTGTGTTCTGGATGGGAGCTGGAAGCATGTAGGTAACTGTATGAGTCGGTGGGTTTTCTGTAGAGAGTGGTGTCTAATTTTCCATTGTTGATTTGTACTGTGGTGTCCAGGAAGTGGATTTCTCGTGTAGAATGGTCCAGGCTGAGGTTGATGGTGGGGTGTAGGTTGTTGAAATCTCTGTGGAATATCTCCAGTGTTTCTTGGCCATGCGTCCAGATCATAAAGATGTCATCGATGTACCGTAGGTAGAGAAGAGGTGAAAGGGGACGGGAGTTGAGGAAACGTTGTTCTAGGTCAGCCATAAAGATGTTAGCATACTGTGGGGCCATGCGTGTACCCATGGCTGTGCCGCTGATCTGGAGGTATAAGTTGTTCTCAAACTGGAAATAATTGTGGGTGAGAACAAAGTTACATAGGTCTGCTCTCAGGTTGGCAGTAGTGTCCTCTGGGATAGTGTTTCTAATTGCTTGTAATCCGTCTTCATGTGGGATGTTGGTATATAGAGCTTCTACATCCATGGTGGCAAGGATGGTGTTATTGGGGAGGTTATCGATGTTTTGTAGTTTCCTTAGGAAGTCAGTAGTGTCTTGGAGATAGCTGGGGGTATTGGTTGCGAAGGGTTTGAGAAGAGAGTCTACATAGCTGGATAGACCATTAGTGAGCGTGCCAATACCAGAGATGATGGGACGTCCAGGGTGCCCAGGTTTATGGATCTTGGGAAGTAGATAGAACAATCCTGGTCGGGGGTCAGAAGGTGTTTCTGTGTGGATTTGTTCCCGAGCAGCTGTGGGGAGGCTTTTAAGGAGACAGTGTAGTTTCTTTTGGTATTCCAAGGTGGGATCAGAGGGGAGAGGTTTGTAAAATGTGGTATTCGAGAGTTGTCTGGTTGCCTTCTGGCCCACCGACTCATACAGTTACCTACATGCTTCCAGCTCCCATCCAAAACACACCACACGATCCATTGTCTATAGCCAAGCCCTTCGATACAACCGCATCTGCTCTAATCCCACTGACAAGAGACCAGAAGCTTCAGGATCTCTACCAAGCATTTATAAACCTCAACTACCCACCCGGAAAAATAAAAAAGCAAATTGAAAGAGCCAGACGAATACCTAGAAACCATCTACTTCAAGACAGACCCAAGAAAACCAACAATAGAACACCACTTGTCATCACCTACAACCCCCAACTTAAACCTGTCCAACACATTATCAATAAACTACAGCCTATACTGGAACAGGATACCATACTCCAACAGGCTCTGGGAGACAGACCCATAGTCTCCTATAGACAACCACCTACCCTCAAGATGATTCTTACCAACCACCACAGGACATACCACACTAATACCAACCCTGGTACCTTCCCTTGCAACAAACCCCGTTGCCAGCTTTGTCCACATATTTATTCTGCTGATACCATTATTGGACCTAACCAAGTGAGTTATAAGATCAAGAACACATATTCCTGCGCATCCAGAAATATAATCTATGCTATCATGTGCCGAAAGTGTCCGTCTGCTATGTACATTGGACAAACATCTCAGACACTTCGCCAAAGGATTAATGCCCACAAAACAGATATCAGACAAGATCACAAAGAAAAAACAGTTTCTTGCCATTTTAACCAGAAAGGACACTCTCTCAATGACTTAACCACCTGCATTCTGCTACAAAGACCTTTTACATCTGCACTTGAAAGGGAATCCTCTGAACTGTCATTCATGTTAAAATTTGACACTCTCCAAAGAGGATTGAACAAACACTTGAACTATCTTACACATTATCAAGATAGCTTTCCCAATTATCACCTCTAATACCATTAACTCACAAACATCCCACTCTCCCCACCTCTAATATCGTCAATTCACAGACACTTACCTTCCTTCCTCCCCCGCCCTGCATCCCTCTCCTGTTCTGAAATGTGATTTGTCCTTTTCATATGTGTTCATTGTTTTTAATTGTATCCTTTGGTATATATGGTTGTGACTATTTTCTTCCACTATTTGATCTGAGGAAGTGGGTCTGGCCCACGAAAGCTCATCATCTAATAAACCATCTTGTTAGTCTTTAAAGTGCTACATTGTCCTGCATTTTGCTTCAGCTACCCCAGACTAACACGGCTACATTTCTATCACTAGCTAGTCATAGTTACACTCTCAGGAATGCTGAGATAGAATGCTATGAATGCTACACCACTAACACACATGTATCATGAACTGGGCTGCTTTATGATTGAAAAGAAACTTGCTCTTTGAGGGGGCATTGAAAACATGCATCAATCTTCTAAAACATGTCTTTAGAAATCTAATGAACGATTAGGTGTTTTTCCTGCATGTAAGTTTGTCCCAAGGAAATCTCGTGGGCGAATGTAGCTCTGGAGTTGTCCTGAACTTGTGGCACGGTATTAGGGGCATTTCTGAAGCCATATAAGAATTTGTGTGAAACAGTGGTTAGTTAGTCATAGTTACCCTCTGTAAAGCTGAGATAGTGGTGTAGAATTAGTCATAGCATTCTAACGCACATGTAGCATAAACTGCGGTGCGTTATGCTTGAAAAGAAGCTTGCTGTTTGAGGAGGCATTGGAAACAGGCATCACTCTTGCCAGGGCTGGTCTTAGGTATTCTGGTGCCCCGGGCATTGGCACGCGGCACCGACCCCGGGCGCATGGCGGATGCGCGTGCCCGCCCATGGGGGGCCGGTCCGCCCTCCTATGGTGCGCAGGCCCTGCCTCGGGGTTAACGGCGCATGCGCAGCTCAGCTGCAGCCGCTGGCACGCAGCCCGGACCCACCCCCGGGACACACGGCCCAATGCGCAGCCCGGCTACAGCAACTTGTATACAGCCTGGCACGTGTATGGCCCCGCGGCCGTGGGGGGAAGGGCGTTGCTGGCCGGGGCTGCGGGAAGCCGGGCGCGCAGCGCCTGATGGCAGTTGTAAGAGACGCTGCGCACCCCTTACAGCTGCCATTAGGCGCGGTTGGCGGCCTGGGCAGCTGCCCAGCTCACCCACCCCTCGGTCCGGCTCTGCTTGTAACACATGTCTTTACAGATCTAATGAACGATTAGGTGTTTTTCTGCATGTAATAACTTCCCAAGAAAATCTCGAGTGTGAATGTATTTCTCCTGTCGTCCTGAACGTGTGGCAGGGGTATTTCTGAAGCCATATCAAAATTTGTGTGAACCAGTCATAGTTACACTCAGCAATGCTGAGATGGTGGTGTACAAGTAGTCATCAATGCTGAGATGGTGGTGTACAAGTAGTAGCATTCCAGCACACATACAGCATAAACTGCTGTAGAAGAAAACATTGTCCTCACTCTGAGTTTGTAAGTAACAAGTAGCCAGAGGCAGTTCTATTACGAGCTGCAGCAAGGGAAAAACTAGTTTGGACGGGGGGGAGCCCACCCCAGGCAGATCTTCGAATACAAGCAATTGTGAAGCAGTTTATATACTGTCTATTAAATACAATAACAATTAGTCTCCTTCCCCTTACCAACACCAATGGCTAACAGTTATTTAGTTCCACCCAGATGCTCCTTATCTCAAGGTCCCTGCCAGAGTCAGCATTCTAGCCTTATCTCTGTATAGAGGCAAGAGGCAAAGGCAGCGTCTAATTACAGATCTCGCATTGTCAGGCTACAGACTTAGCCTGACTCTCGCTCTCTTGTTAACAAGACCAATATGGCTGCACACAGATTCCCGTATTCCCTTTTCCTGCCTCCACAATCCCCCCTTTTGTGCTTACAGCACAACTGTCTTTCTAAACCTTTATTTTCATTAAACATTACATAATTAGTACAAACATAAAAGCTATTTCTATTACTACATCTTTTACAACAACAATCAAATATGAAACCTTTAATAAGCAAAAGCAATATAATCATTAATATCCCCAATATAATTCTATGATGGGGCAGTTCTATAATTTTAGTAACATAACACAACATATCATAATTAGTACACCAGAGAGAATGTGCTATGGATTAAATGGAAATTCAGAGATTTCTTTGGACCTCTGGTGAACGCAGATTTTGGAATCGGTCGGGTACTAAGGTAATCCAATTAAACGGTATTTGGAACTTAAGGGTTAATTGCATCTAAAAACCAATTAGGGAGGGCAGTACATGCTGATGGTACCCGTCCATAAGCACAGAGTCCAGATCAAAGGGAGAAACCCAAACCACTCCCACAAGTTTCTCCTTGACAATATACAATACTTTGCTTCTTTCACCAACGTCAGTTCTTAATGTCCTTTTGTAGTCAGAAATCTTTGGGCTTTGGCAGTGTCAGAGAAGC
Organism: Pelodiscus sinensis; assembly: GCF_052426305.1. Classification (NCBI taxonomy): domain Eukaryota; kingdom Metazoa; phylum Chordata; order Testudines; family Trionychidae; genus Pelodiscus; species Pelodiscus sinensis. The sequence continues at coordinate 11,310,333 of NC_143072.1, read as the reverse complement.
GGACTTTTCCTCTTTTTTTTCTTGAAACAGTCGTGGTTCAGCATCATGCAGGGAGAGGTTACCAGCACATCACCTTGTAATATTTTGATTCTTCTGGTGTCCAGTAGGTGGTCTTTCACTGATGGACATAAGAGTCTCTATCCTCTGAGCTAAAAGCCAGCTAGCTCCTTTGGAACAAAGGTTATTTCCTAGGAATAAAGCAAATCGTAAAAACAATCCCGTGTGGTTGTTTGGTTGTTTAGTACCGGCTTTATCAAAGTGAGACCCTTTGGAATGTGGTTGCCAGGGGAACCAGGGTCACCGTAAGTATGCTTCTCAGGCTGGCCTAATGATTTGAGTTTGTCAGTTCTCAGCAAGATACCATGGGCTGCCTCAATATACTCCTATAGTTCCTTTCTCTTGACTTTAGGGTTCTTTAACCCATCAGGTTAAATGCAACAATTTAAGGGGTTTTAATTTACTCTGGAAGCGCTGGTACAGCACCAGCACTATTATGAATGTTATAATCGAAACTCCCCACATAATTTGGCAAACACTATTCAAATCCAAATTCCAGCTAATAAAGTGTCTTCTGAATGTAGACAAACATTTCCAAATCAACACCTTCTGGTTGGCTCAGTGGGAGCTCTTCCAATTGGTAATCTCAGTAAACTCCCATATATTATATAAGAAGCCTATGTTAATAAAAAACAAAGGTTTTAAACACCACACTAGTCACATAGACTGCAGCTAATGTATCCACACAAACTGCATAAAAATAAAACCCCCAGCATGCAAACAATTGCTGAGCTGTTTCAGTCTAAACAAGATCTGCGAGAGTACATAATGGCCATTAATATCAATGGAGATCAGATTCTTTGGGTGCTGCAAATCTGCAGATGTCTGGTTTACATCTCCAGGTACCCACCTTCGTGGATATGGATATCCACAGTTCATTTTTGCCAATACAGATGAAGATACAATTTTGTATCTGGGTAGGGCTATACGGAGCCCCTTGTAGCCCAAAGTTATCTTTCCAGATGATGTTTTCTAGCTTTTAAAATAACCTTTCTAAGCATAAAACAGCATTGGAGAAACATATTGGCTGTTTCTAGACTGGCCAGTTTTTCCGGAAAATCAGTCGCTTTTCCGGAAAAACTTGCCAGCTGTCTACATTGGCCGCTTGAATTTCTGCACAAGCACTGACTTCCGACAGTAAGAAATCAGTGCTTTTTGCGGACATACTAGGCTGCTCCCTTTCAGGCAAAAGTCCCTTTTGCGCAAAACTTTTGCGCAAAAGGGCCAGTGTAGACAGCTGAAATTTGTCTTCTGCAAAAAAGCCCTGATTGTGAAAATGGCGAACAGGGCTTTTTTGCACAAAAGCGCGTCTAGATTGGCCACGGACGCTTTTCTACAAAAAGTGCTTTTGCAGACAAGTGTCCGTGCCAATCTAGACGCTCTGTTCCGAAAATGCTTTTAACGGAAAACTTTTCCGTTAAAAGCATTTCCAGAAAATCATGCCAGTCTAGATGTAGCTATTTTGTTATGTCAACACAAACACTGAACAAGTTTGCAATATACTAAAACTACACCAAGAAAAACAAACTGCCTCATATTTGTTGTAATACAAAAAGTGCTTTTGACTACATTTCCATTTCACAAGACAGCAGAACAGACTGTGATTCTATTAAGAATTTTAATTAAACGGTGTTCGAACAATCAGTGTTCTTTAGTGTTCCAAGCTGCATTCACAAAGACGACTAATTCAGTGTTTCCCTATTGGTGCTCCGTGGAACCCTGGGGTTCTGCGAAGTGAAAGTAGAGGTTCTGCGAGGAGCCAGCACTCCCCCGCCCCCTCTGAAAGAGAGAGCGCCGGCTAGTCAGCTTCTTAAAGAAGCAGCACACTTGTTTCCTCTTCCATCCTGGCAACGCAGAGGCGTAGCAAGGCGGGGGCAGAGAGGAACAGTTGCTCCCAGCCGGCACAATAGGGGGGTGCTGGACAGGGGTGACCCCACATGATCCACAGTGGAAGGGAAGCACTTCCCCTCCCCAAAGAAGCAGGCGCACTGCCTGAACAGCTGGGGCTGTAGCACCCGGTAACTTAGTTCTGGAGGTTCGACCAGTCGATCATGAGGCTTTGCCCTCCCCCCCTTGCTACCCTTCCTCCTCAAGATTAACACCTAGTTGATGCTACTTCCAGGGACTGCGGAGGTAGTGCGGGCTTTCTGTGGGGTCGGGGGGAGTTCTGTAGCTGCATGCTCGGTTCTGGATGTGCAGCCTGCTCTCCTCTCCCCCCCCCCCCCCAACTGCTGGCACGATACCTAAAATGCAGGTCCATAGTGCACTGTGGACTTTGTTCCCTTGCTACCTTCCTGCGCGTGGGGAGAGGGTGAGAGTCTGGGAGTGTGCCAGCTCTGGCTGCTTGGGTGGTGCACACTGCTGTGGGGAACAAAGCATGCACTGCCCCAGCAGTTGGGGCTGGCATGGTCTGGGACTCCCCTTCCCCCCAAGCAGGAAGGCAGTGGGGGAATAAAGTCCCCAGCGCACCAGCTCCAGCAGTTGTGGTTGGCACAGTCCAGGACTCTCCCTTCCCCTGTGCTGGAAGGCATCAGGTATGTGACAGACCAGTGTTTCAGGTACTGAGCCAATGTTTGGGGAATGGAGGAGCAGCCAGCACACTTCTAGAGCCTTGGCATGCAGCTACAGGGATCCCCATTGTGGAGGCAGGAAAAGGGAATAAGGGAATCTGTGTGCAGCCATCTTGGTCTTGTTAACAAGAGAGCAAGAGTCAGGCTAAGTCTGTGGCCTGACAACTCGAGATCTGTAATTAGATGCTGCCTTTGCCTCTATACAGAGATAAGGCTAGAATGCTGACTCTGGCAGGGACCTTGAGATAAGGAGCATCTGGGTGGAACTAAGTAACTGTTAGCCATTGGTGTTTGTAAGGGGAAGGAGACTAATTGTTATTATATTTAATAGACAGTAGATAAACTTCTTCATAATTGCTTGTATTCAAAGATCTGCCTGGGAGGGGGGGGCTCCCCCCGTCCAAACCAGTTTTTCCCTTGCTGCAGCTTGTAATAAAACTGCCTCTGGCTACTTGTTGCTTAAACACAACGCAGAGTGAGGACAATGTTTTCTTCCACACCATGTACTGATCCCTGTCCTCTCCCCCGCAGGCTCCCACAAGTATCCTGCCCCGGCACCCACTGGCACCCTGCTCCCAACCCCAGCACACATTGGCATCAGTGGTAAGAGGCTAGTTCCACAGCCTCAGCAAACATGTCTGAAGCAAAGTTTATAATGAAGGAATCTTTGATAGCTCACTTTTTTACATTAAAGCCAGACACTTGTGATAGCATATGGAATAGCAGACATCAAATTTCTCTACTGTTAGAATCCTGACTATTTACAGTTGATCTCAGACTCAGATTTTACTCTCCCCCCATACAAGGACAGTAGCTTGGTAGTAAACAAGAAGCCAAAACAAAGTTGTGACAATTCAGAATATTGGTTTACTTTTATACTAAATTCACATATTCTATGCCTCCTTCTCCTCAGTGTTCCCTGTAAGCTGCTGGGCAACACAGCTTCACAGGTGCCCTTAGCTGACTGACTGAGCTGATTCATGACCTGTGAAGCTATTCTGGTACTCAGCTTAGAGGAAACACTGCTTCCCCACTCTCTTCACTCTGCATTTTAGTCTGCAGTTCAGGGCAGGAATTATTCGGACTTTCACACAGAACTGAACTAGTTAATATAAATGCTTACCAATGATAAAGAACATGGGTAAGTTGCAGTCTCCTTTAGGTTCTCCACTGACGAAGTGAATGTTACCCATATTCCAATGGGTAATATTAAATCTGAAATGCTGACTTGGGCTACAAAGAGTGGTAAAATGTTACAGCTCAGCCCCCTGGATTCCAAACCCTGCTCATATCTAAAACACCTCAAACTGCAAGAGGGTGTCTTTCCATGCCATTTTTGCTACACCAAACCAGGCAGGTTAATAATCTTCACACATTAAGGACTTTCTTTTGAAATTTTACAATTTAACCATTTGTTTGAAATTGGTATTTGTCGGCAATATAGTTCTGAATGTAGTGTTACCCTGCCCTCTCCACATCCTGCTACAGTTGGAGTTCTTCAGCATCTATTTTTTGTTTCAAAAGAATCTGCAATTCCAGGTCAGAGACGACAATGACATGAAAACCTTTCAGTTGTTTAAAAATGGAAGCTATGTGGGACAAGAAGAGACTTTTGTACAGCCAGCACATTTTAAATCTTATTTGTTCTAAGTGAAGGGTCATTTCAGTACAAAGGAGTCATTCAAAATCATGTGATGCTGTTGATCCTAAAATAAAGGCTAGCAAGTTAATTTCCCCAACGGAAGCTGGTCCAATTAGGGATTTGGACCAGCTGCTGTTGGAAAGACTCTTAGGGCTCTTCATAATAGCTTTTCTCTTTCTCCAACACAAGTCTGACCAACATACGTCACCCACCGTCTCATTTAAAAGTTAACACCATGTCAATTGAACAGGTAACTTAGACCAACTGAAAACAAGCAGGCTACATCTAGACTGACATGATTTTCCGCAACTGCTTTTAACGGAAAAGTTTTTCCATTAAAAGCATTTGCGGAAAAGAGTGTCATCGCCCCCGCCTTCCCCCCCATTTCTGCAGTACAGCCCCACTACCCCCAACCCTGCTTCCACCAGCCGCCAGCCCAGATCTTCACAGGACAGCCCTGCTGCCCCCAACCCTGCTTCCTGGTGGCCAGTTTCTCCCCACTCCACACACCCTTCCTCCCAGCCCGCCCTGCTCTGCTCCCCTCCCAGCGCCATGCTGAGGCCCAGTATTTTTTTCCCCACAGCCCGGTATTGGGCCACAGCTCAGTTTGGGAAACGCTGTATTAGAAGAATATTTCACTAAGGCGTCTTAAATGTAAAGGTTGTTTCCTCCAAAGCTCAGTTCAGCTACAGGCAGTGTTTTAAGGCAATTTTGTTAAAAAAAATAAGCACAAAAATCTAGTATGTTCTAGTTACACTGAAGCTTTATTTGCACTACTTTAGTATATATAAAGGGTATCTTCTATTATGATCAGTAGGTTTCTAGTATGCAAGTTATTTGAAATACAAGGAGTAGAATATCAAAATTTTAACATTTATGCACTAAACAGTATCCATCTCATACTTAAGTGTCTGCTCATTCTTTACACATTTGGTAGTGCTCACAAAAGAGAGGCTAATTCTCAGACTCATTTGGCTGTTTCATGATGCTCTTCTATTGCAGACCACCAGGCTTGTAATATGGACACCTACAACACAAGAGGACAAATAAGTTCTACTGCAATATGAAATCCTACCCAACCAATTCATTAGTGTACAAGATGTCTTCAGAAAACCTTTGTTCACCACTAGTCAATCTGCCGGTAATTCCAGCTATTTTTGGTGAGTTTCATCATCTGATATCTTGTTCTGAGCGAAACACATCTGTTTCTCATCAAATACAACAAGAGGGGTCTGGCAGGAGGGACAGGTATATTGTAGAACAGCAATGGGAAACCTAGGCTAGTGAGTGAGCCTCAAGATTGTCTGTCCCTCAGCTTGGAGACATGGCCTCCTTCCCCAGCTGTGACTGCTACAGCTACCATGGACAAGGGCTTGTCACCTGGTCCCAAGTGACTGCTGTGAGAGGGCTGGGGTTAGTTGCCCTCTCTGGAGCAGCCCCACCCAATGAAGAACAAAACATTCCAGTTAAGGACCCAAGCAATGCTGGGTAAATCTTCTAGTTTTTGTTAAGATTCCAGGATTGCCAATAAAACCTAAATTCATAGCCATTTTTGGCTTTTACACTATGAATTATACCCACAGTGCCACAGGGGTGTTCATCTAGAAGATCGAATGCCTCCATTACTGGTCACTTTCTGTTCACTTGAAAGTTTTACCGAGCACAAATTACTTGTGCTTGATGCTATCTGTACATCAGCTGTTAACTGTTAGCCTTTAAAATAGCATTAGCACCTAGAACTGTGCCAGTGTGTTTAAGAAAAGAATATCGCACTCTGCGTCTGAAAAATCAATTATGCCCCATAGAATCTGAATTGAACAGAAAAGTAGCTAACGATCTCTCATTCATGGCTGCGTCTAGACTGGTTAAGTTTTACCGGAAAATCAGCCGCTTTTGTGGAAAAAATTGCCAGTTGTCTACACTGGCCGCTTGAATTTCCGCAAGAACTGACTTCCTACTGTCTGAAATCAGTGCTTCTTGCGGAAATACTATGCTGCTCCCGTTCGGGCAAAAGTCCCTTTTGAGCAAAGCTTTTGCACAAGAGGGCCAGTGTAGACAGCTCCGGTTTGTTTTGCGCAAAAAAGCCCCGATGGCGAAAATGGCAATTGGGGCTTTTTTGCGCAAAAATGGGTCTAGATTGGCACGGACGCTTTTCCACAAAAGCACTTTTGCAGAAAAGCGTCCATGCCAATCTAGACGCTCTTTTCCGCAAATGCTTTTAACGGAAAACTTTTCCGTTAAAAGCATTTGCGGAAAATCATGCCAGTCTAGATGTAGCCCATGAGTTTATAGCTCAACATATACAATATTTGTGTTCAAACTCACCCAAAAAGATTTTCTAGAGCGGTACTTTCCGTACTGCAGGAAAGTCATTCCACTTCCATGATATTTTGGTTGGGGGGGAGGAAGCTGTAAACACACAAGTTTTGAAACCAATTTTCAAGTGATAAAGGACTGCCTACAGAGAGTTGCTAGTGAGGTCTAGGCACATTGGTTCTGCGAACTTCGGGAGGAAGGGAGTATTTTTTTTTTTTCTTTCTCAAGAAGTGAGAAAATTAAGAGTTTACTGGGGAATGGGGAGGAGGGCAAGGGAAGCAGAATAGTTGCAAAATTACCACGATGGAAACTTATGGGGGATGTGATTAAGAGTTGTCTGGCCTCTTATTTTCTGAATGCTTAGTGTTTACACACATATACCTTTAACAGTACAAGTGTTTGAAACTGAGTATTTCTTTCATTATGGTAGCACCACATTCTAGCAGGAAAGGAAAAAATCACCACTAGACAAGTGATCTGGAATCACAACAGATGGAAGAGGCAATGTTTTCTGTCCAGATTCCTGAATGACTATGCTACCAGTCCACTGCTGACACGTTTGTGAATTGCACTGCTGAATTACACTAGACACTATTCTTACATAAACAGAATCCGTACACTTTAAGCTAGTGAAATGTGACTGGCACCTTACATACTTTAAGCCAGTGTTTACCAATTTTATTTGGCCATGGAACCCTTTTAAACTTGAAAGAATTTTGCGGAACCCCTAACAGCAACTAGTTTGACAGCTAAAGCTTCAACTTTGTCTGACGCGACGTTAGTATATTCGTATTCAGTCACCCACGTGCTCCACGCTCCCTGAGAGTGAGTACAGGGATTTACAGTGGTGTATAACAGGTGATCGCACCGCTGACTGTGCACACAGCACTGAGTAGTAACACCATCATCCCCACTCTCTGGCTAAGCTGGCATTACACAGGGACACTTATCATGGCAAATGCAAATGAAAATAGTTTTCAATAAAATTCATAAATGCTTAAATAATTTTTTAAATCATAAAATGTTATTGTACTGGAATTTTCTCACAGAACCCGCATCTTCACTTTGCGGAACCCCAGGGTTCCATAGAACACCATTTAGGAAACACTGCTTTAAGCTATGGGTAAATACAAGGAGACAGCTGGAGAAGTCTGCCTTCTCCTGTCATGCAGGCATGACCTTGGAATAGGATTCCGGTATAGTGGAGACATGGCAATTCATCAACACTTACCAAGGAAGCTGCTTTCCACTCATATCGACATCTCACTCCTCTGAAATACTGAAGTCAAGACTCTGCTTAGCAAATGGAAACAAGAGAACAGAAGTGACGATTACATGATGCCCTGAGTAGGCTGAGGGTGGAGTGACAACAGCAAGCACAGAATAGCCAGTCTTCAGATAAACTGCATACCGAATTGTCTTTTGGCTCCTAGTACCAAGTTCTAGCATACAGAGCTCCAGACAACCTGAATTCAATATACATATAGCTGTATTTCAGACAAGTTGAGAAGGTTATCGTCAGTTCTCGCATCTGACGGCACTTCCTATTCAAAAGGTATCATCATGTCAACAGCTTTTTGCATTTGTTTGTACAGATAAACACCACAAGCTCAACACTAGATACGTAATACTGTAGTAGATTAACCAATAAGCAAAAGCTTATCGGTCAATGCTACACACATTTCCTCCTCCCCCACCCCCCGGCCATGCACCAGTAAATTATGTAAGCAGGTTGGTCAGCAGCTCAGCTCAGTCCTGGCTTCTGCAGGGTCTGGGACCTAACCCACGGCAGTGTTGTATTGAAAGTGTATTAAGAGCCAGGTGGGCAGGCAGCTCAGTTTCGACTCACGCTGCTCTGGGAGCTTGAACCTGCCCCCAGACAGGGGCTGCTGCCAACCTGCTCTGCTGCCCCCTGCCACTCTGCTGTTTTTTAAACTGGCTCTCCTCACAGACCAGCTCCCGTCTGGTACCCCGCAGAGTGGCAGGGGGATCCTTGGGAGTGAGGCCGGCTTCACCCCTCCGGAGTATAGACTAAGTCAACTAACCAATAAGAAACCATGACCGATAGTTAACATCCCTAGTCAACACTTGCAAATTTTTCCTCGAACGTTCCGCTTGGCTAGAATAGGTTCCAAGGCACTAAATGTTCAAATCCATGTTACTTAATCAAGTCTAAAGATCAGATTTATACTGGTGTATTCAGCTAAGTTACTGAAATGCTTCTAGAGTTTCAACCCTCATGGAGCAGCTTCAAAAACCCTAAATAATCTAATCAACTCTTCCTTTTGCATTAAGGCAAGTCCATATGGTACATCACTATCAAGTACTTACCTAGAGTTCCCCCACCCACCAGGAAGATGAATGGCAAGGCCCCCATTTCAACCTTCGTTTGTCAACAAAGTAAGTAAAAATCCCAGAAATGGCTAAACATTTATACAAGTTAATGCAAGAATAAAGCTTACCATATATACTTCAAGACACCATTCTGCCCTAAAAAGAGGAAATACCAATTATCACATGACAACATTATAGTATTAGACAAAGAATATTTGGTCAATTTATTCTCACCACCACCAAACTGCGGGCAACTCCAGCTGCTTTTTGTGTTGTTTCATCACCTTTGATTTGACCAATTCTATAGGAATATAGGTCTAGATAAGCCGGGGGACTGTCCAGGTCCCTTACGCTTCTATGGACATTAAGATGCTGATTTCAAAATGAGCTTTAAGGCTCAAGTTATCTGCAAGAAACTTGCCCAGTCAACAGTCACTGCTTCTAACGTTCAGCAGCGCCTGTTACAACTGGCTCGACAGTCCCTGTGCCTCAGTCTGTGAAGTTAACAGCACGAGAGAATCCAGCACTAGACCCCCGCTCCAGAGCAGCGCTGGAGAAGCTCGGTGCTGCACTGACAGGGCACAAGGAAGAGCCATCGCAGGGTATTTGCATCTACAGCACAGACACGCGGCTCTGGAGCAAACTGCTCAACCCTGAGCACTAGGAAGCAGCTTAAACCCTGCATCGGCGCTTGTGTCGGGAGCGGCGGAGGAACAGCCCCGCCTCCTCTCTCTGCCCGGGGGCCCCCCGTTCTCACGGGGCCGGCCACGACACCAGCGCGTGACGCCCGCTCTTCCCGAGGCCCGCGGGGGGGGCGGCTCTAAAACCCGCGGCCCCGCCTGCCCCCCCACGCGCGGACTGTGCTGCGCCCCGAGGCCCACGCGGAGATACGCCGCCAGGAGGGCGGGGCGCCGCTCGAGGACACGCGCTCTGCCGGGCCCTCCTCCCACGCGGGCTGCTCCATCGCTTCCCGCGTGACCCGGGTTCGGTGCCACGGGGTCCGCGCCCCCAGGCAGCACGGGCAGAGCCCCTTTAAGGCGGCCACGCCCTCGCGGTGGGCCCCACTATCTGAGCGGTGGCGCGCGGCCCAACTCGCCCTCAGCCGCGGTGCAGCAAGGCGCCCGGCCCGGCGCGCGCCTCCCACAGGGTTCGCTCAGCCGCCATCTTGGCCCGCTGCGGGGGGGGCGGGGTCGGCTCCCGGCCGCTGCCCCGCGGGGAGGCCGAGTGCCTGGGCCCCGCCTCTCCCCTCACGCGGGCGCGCTACGCCCATCGCCCCCGCCTCAGGGCGCCCTCCGGCCCGGGTGCCGCGAGGAGACAGGCTGCTCGCTCCCGCCCGGCCAGGGCACGAGGAGGCCGCCCCCGAGTCACCGCCCCGCCCCTAGGCCAGCTCCGGCAACGTACAAGACACAAGAGAGCGAGCAGCGGCCGGGCGGCGGCTTTTAAGGCTTTGGAATGTACCATCGTGTGAGGCAGGGGAGACTCTTCGAGGGCCTTCTCCAATACGCCTCGCGGCCGTGGAACGGAACATTCGATCGCAGGACGGGGGGGGGGGTGAGCCAGTGAGTTCTCTTTGCGTCTGCCACCGCAAGGGCCAGCACCCAGCGCTGTGCAGCACTTTACAGACCAGCAAGATGGTTCATTCGGGGATGAGCTTTCGTGAGCCAGACCCACTGCCTCAGATCAAACAGGGGAAGAAAATAGTCACAACCATAAATACCAAAGGAGACAGTTAAAAATGGACACATGAAAAAGTTGTGACAATTTTCTTCCCCTAGTTGATCTGAGGAAGTGGGTCTGGCCCACGAAAGCTCATCCCTGAATGAACCATCTTGTTAGTCTGTAAAGTGCTGCATCGTCCTGTGTTTTGTTTCAGCTGCACCAGACTAACACGGCTGCATTTCTAGGGACAGAGTGCCTTACTCTGCAACTCTGAGCTGGGCCCTAACAGCGCTCAGGCAGCTGTGGCAGACAGGCTCATTGGTGGCTCACTGGTGTCAGCAGCTCTGTGCAGGCCTGACAAACTCAGTGGGGGTGGGCGTGTGTGTATATATAGAGAGAGAGATTACATGTTAGTCTCTAAGGTGCCACAGGACTACTCGTTTCTCTGCCTAGGTCTCTGACATCCAGGAGGCAAGTCAAATACAATCAGGAGGCTACATCTACACTGGCGCCTTCTTGCGTGAAAACGGCCGCTCTTGTGCAAAAACATGCTGCCTGTCTACACTGGCTGTGCGTTCTTGCATAAGTAAACTGATGGGCTACGTCTAGACTGGCATGATTTTCCGGAAATGCTTTTAACGGAAAAGTTTTCTGTTAAAAGCATTTGCGGAAAAAAGCGTCTAAATTGGCACGGATGCTTTTCCACAAAAGCACTTTTGTGGAAAAGCGTCCGTGGCCAATCTAGACACACTTTTGCGCAAAACAAATCTCAGCTGTCTACACTGGCCCTTTTGCGCAAAAGTTTTGCGCAAAAGGGACTTTTGCCCGAACGGGAGCAGCATAGTATTTCCGTAAAAAGCACTGATTTCTTACAGTAGGAAGTCAGTGTTTTTGCAGAAATTCAAGAGGCCAGTGTAGACAGCCGGCAAGTTTTTCCAGAAAAATGGCTGATTTTCCAGAAAAACTGGCCAGTCTAGACACAGCCATGTTGTATTGTAGAAAATCAGGGCTTCTTGCGCAAGAACTCTGACTCTCCCTCTCAGGAATAAGCCTTCTTGCCCAAGAGCTCTTCCAGAAGAGGCCAGTGTAGACAGGCAACATGAATTTCTTGTGCAAGAAGCCCCTGTGGTTAAAATGGCCATCAGAGCTTTCTTGCGCAAGAGAGTGTCTACACTGGTATGGATGCTCTTGTGCAAAAGCACATCTCTTGCGCAAAAGCACATGCCAGAGTAGACGCTCTCTTGTGGAAGTGTTTTTGCACAAGAACTCTTCCGCAAAAGAGTTTTTGCGTGAGAACACGCCAGTGTAGAGACAGTCTCAGAGTTGGTTGGCACCTGTGCTAAACAAGAATGTGTTCTCTGGAGGAGGGGAAAGCAGCATGCCTTCAGAACGCTGGGGATCTTATCTGAGTCTGCGCTTCAAAAAGGCACATTTCCAAGGGACACCGGATCATCAGAAGGAGGAAAATGAAACATTTGGTTGCCCGTGTCTAATGGAGCACAAAAGGACATTTTTTTTACCATCATGAAAGTTGAATGCTGGCCCCGAGGCGGAGGGGGGGAGGGGAAGGGCTAGCAACACAGCAAAGCTTTTTTAAGATAAGGCTGGTAGCCTGCTAAAATTTAGGGGTGACTGTTGAAGAGGGATTCCCCTCCACCTGACTTCTCCCCTTGTCACCCCGAGAAGAGCTGGGTCAGGTGGGACTCATCGTTAACCCTCTCGGGGTTACATGCAGCGCTCCCCCTTTCTGCCTCTCTTTCAGAGGTGGGGGGGAGGCGCATGCTGGCTCCCACGGAGACACCTTCCCCTCCCCATGCGGCCTCCCACAGAGGCAGCAGCGCAGGTGGGAGCTGTTATATGTGGGCAGCCAGCTTTCAAGTCTGCTCTCTGCATGTAGCAGCTCCTGCCAAGCCAACTGCCTCCCCCTCTCCCATGCTGCTACCTCTGATATAGAGGCAGCAGTGCGGGGCTGGGAAAACTTCACTCCCAGCATGTAAATACATTTTAACATTCTTACCCCACCTCTTCCTGCCTCTTCCCCCAAGTCCCTTTCCCCAGAGACTAGTGGGGAGGGGAGTCTGGTGCCAGCACCCCTGCACTCAATGGTGGTGGCAGCAGGGGAAGTGAAGTGACACAGCTCCACTCCTTAGGTGCCAGCCATGTCACTCCACTTCCCGGTGGTGAAGGCAGGGAGACACTCCCACCCCTCCAATAGCAGCTGGGGGGAGCAGAGCAGAGAAGTTGCTCAGCTTCCCCCTGAAGCCACCAGTGAGTGCAGGAGGGACGGACCCCTGCTGTGGGCAACAGGCTTCCCCCATCGCCTCCTCACTAGCCCCCCCAGAGCATCTGGAGGCTCTGGCCCTTTGCCGCCCTCCGGCCGGGGGCCTTTGGGCAGGCATGACAGGGCCTTTCAGATCCCCCTTACATGTGACCAGTGACTAACTTATTCAGTGTTAGAAGCATGGTATTTACTTTTGTCTTATTTGTAACCAGCACTGTTTCCATTTTTCATACTCCGTGATTACTTGATTCTGAGAATCTTTGGTTGTTGCTAATACATTCTATATCATCTTATACAATCTCAGTGCTGTGATATTATATAGGATGTGCCTTCTTGGTCAGTCAAGTAAGCAGCTGTATACACTGACTCTTTAGAGGCAGCAAACTTGGTAATTTCTGTGAATGGCCAGTGAGAGGATTCTAGAGCGGAATGCTTTTCAACATGGCCAGAGGACTAGAATAGACCTAGTGGAGTAAAGGCTTCTGGGAACATTATTTGGAGTGGCTAACAGGCTGGAGGGAGAGGGAAATGACATCCAGTTTATAACCAGCAATTCATTCTCTTTCTGGTGCAGAGGGTGGGAAGGATACCAAGATGATTTATAACCCTGTATATTTATAAACAGGATTCTACTGAAAATATCACAGTAGTACAGGGCAGCCTACAGGGAGAAGGGGATCATGGGGCTATTTATACTTTGTAGAGTATGGGCAACCTGGTTAGAAGACAGAAGGATGGGTGTGATTATATTTGTCATGTTAAAAGTCTAGAAATATGATTGATCACAAACATAGGGCTGGAAGAGGCCTCAAAATTACAGGCAGTTAAGTCCACTGCACTGAGGCAGGTAGAAGTAAACTTAGACCATATATGTCAGGCTTATGTCTGACATGTCCTGTTGGGTGGGGGGGGGGGGGTGAGTCTGGTGCCTACATCAGGGGCACCAGACTGTGTACATAGGTGTACATAGGGTGTCTGGTTTTCTACCGGACAGTCTGGTATTTGCGCCCTCTGTCCGGTAGAAAAATTCAGAAAATATCGGACATATGCAATGTCTGGTATTTTCTGAATTCTCAGCTGGGCACCGGATGGAACCCTGGTGGGGGTGGGGGAGTGACTGGGAGGCAGGGCTATGATTGGCGCTAGGAGTCTCTGGTCACATACAAAAGTGGGGGGGTGAGGATCGGGGTCTAGGACTCCCAGCCACTCCCCCCACCTGGCTTCTGCACACAACCAGAGGCTCCCAGCGCCAATCGCGGCTCTGCCTCCCAGCTGGGGGCCTCTGGTTGTGTGCAGAAGCCAGGCGGGGGGAGTGGCTTCCAGCCCCTCTCCCTGCCCCTGCCCCTGCCCCTGCCCCCGCCCGGCTTCTATGAGCAACTCAAGGTAGTGCCTGCCAGGGGCGTGGCCCCTTGGACTCCAGCTGCGTCCAGTGGCTGCACCATCCCCACCCCCGCCAGCTCCGCTTCTCGCCCCCCTTCTTCCAGGCCCTCCCATCCAGCCCCACGGCCCCCGGTCCCCCTTCCTCCCAGTTCCCCCCGTTCCTACCGGCCAGCCCCACGGCCCCCCCAACTCTGCTTCCCGCCCCCCCCACCACCACCCCGGCCAGCCCAGCCCCTCTCCCGGCCGGTCCCTCCCTCTCCTGTCCATGATCAAATGTGTCTGTTTTTTTGGCAGGGTCTACCTGGTAACCCTAACTGTGTGTGCAGTAGAGACATTCCAAAACCTCTACTTCAGTTTCAGTAATTCTGCTGTTTCAGTAGCGAAATGAAAGACTGAACCATTGGTAGGAATTATTCCTATAACCCAGGGATGATGTAACTTACTAGAGGAACCCTTGTTGCACTTTACGTGGGCTAAATCGTTTCCAAAGAGCCTTCTTTTCCTTTGGGTCATCAGAAATCCCTAAGCTCGGACCTAAGAACAGGCCTTCCAAGAGAGGATTAAATAAGAAACATGAGTTCGTAAAGATGAGAACTCAAGAGTTTGCAGGGACTCTGTTAATTAGAGTGGGAGAGAAATTGTCTCTTTTTGGAATGCTGATTTACAAAAACTTGAATTTTTTTTTAAGTCTGGATTTTAAAATTTCTGCTCTTAAAGAAGGGAGCAGGAAATAGGACCATTTGGTCCACTTGTATCCAGCTCCATATTTAAAACTGTGGCCAGACTAGGAGGGCAAATGGGGTCTGAGATGCTGTTCAACCAGATGAGGAGTGATTTGTTTGAACAGCTCACACGGGTTGTTTTTTTAAAGTGGCCTCAGCAAGATTTAGAGCTGAAGTATATTCAGTGAGGCTGGTAGGAACATTAATAACCCTTTGAGCAAGTCATACTAGGCAGAGCAGTGCTTCTGTCTTCAAGGACAAGAGATTCAGTGAGAATCTCAATACATCTTCAGAAAAAGCCTTAAGGCTCAGGGAACTGACTTGAGAGATGCGTAGAGGGTGCCGTTTTACACCCTAATTGCAATGGGTCAACATTAAAGTATTTTTTTCATTTTTCCATTGCCCACACTGTTGCTATGTGTTCCGTTTTCATTATGTCCAATTGCTGTCATGGAAAACTCATGAACAACCCCGTTGCAGGTATGAGACATGAAATGGGAACATCGATTCTGAGAAATACAACTCTGATTATGTTGCTTCAGCTATTGTTGAGTGCTTGAGTGCCCAGCCTGCATTAAGATGGTTGGTCTAAGAACCAGGGGAAGGACTGGAATATGGCGGTACCTCCAGGAAAATGAAGAATATGGAAGAGAGAAAGAAGCATCTCGGAGGGGATCACTCTGAACATGAAAAGTCCTACAAGACCCATGAGTGTGTTTTGTCCTCAGCAGTCAGGAAAAGGGATGAATTTGCAGGATCAAAGTTTTCATTGCCTATCTCATCATGGCTGCGTCTAGACTGGCAAGTTTTTCCACAAAAGCAGCTGTTTTTGCGGAAAAACTTGCCAGCTGTCTACACTGGCCGCTTGAATTTCCGCAAGAACACTGACGATCTCATGTAAGAAATCTGTGCTTCTTGCGGAAATAATATGCTGCTCCCATTCGGGTAAAAGTCCTTTTGCGCAAAAGGGCCAGTGTAGACAGCTCAGATTTGTTTTACGCAAAAAAGCCCCGATCGTGAAAATGGTGATCAGGGCTTTTTTGCACAAAAGCGTGTCTAGATTGGCACGGACGCTTTTCCACAAAAAGTGCTTCTGCGGAAAAGCGTCCGTGCCAATCTAGATGCTCTTTTCCGCAACTGCTTTTAACGGAAAACTTTTCTGTTAAAAGCATTTGCGGAAAATCATGCCAGTCTAGACATACCCAATGTGCATATCATCCCCTTGGCAACCTAAAACCAAGCCCCCCTATTTTAAATGTGTTTATGCAGACGAGAACCAGATTAAGTCTTGGGGTGAGCAGGTACAATTGGGAGGCCATGAAAATTGTGTCAGCTTAATGCCAGGGCTGTGTTTGTCCCTGGGGTAGGAGTTCCATAGCAGCAGGTTTTGCTCCCACCCCGTCTGTTAATATGGGACGAATATGGCTTTCTCCATATTCAAGGCAGCAGAAGTTGTGCTCCACCATGACTCTGACGGAGGCAAGAATAATGATAAACAGAGGTGGCATGACCATCACTCGTCCTCGGTGCAGCCCTAGAACGTCAGTGGGACTGAAGCTGGAAGCTTTGGAACAAATAGGTTGTCATGAGAAGACTTACCCGGGATTGCCTGGATCCTTCAGGGCAGGGGGTGGGTGCAGGAGTCAGGGCAAGGCTTTGAAGATGGAAGAGGGCAGGGCAGGAGGCTGGGGGTATGGAAAAGTGAGGTTTGGGGATGAGGAGGGGTCCCATCAGGTGGGGCTTTCTCTGTCTGTCCTGTTTAGCAGGTGATAGAAATGTAGCCGTCTTAGTCTGGGGTAGTTGAAGCAAAATGCAGGACAATGTAGCACTTTAAAGACTAACAAGATGGTTTATTAGATGATGAGCTTTCGTGGGCCAGACCCACTTCCTCAGATCAAATAGTGGAAGAAAGTAGTCACAACCATATATACCAAAGGATACAATTAAAAAAATGAACAAATATGAAAAGGACAAATCACACTGCAGAACAGGAGGGGGATGCGGGCGGGGGAGGGGGGGGAGGAAGGAAGGTAAGTGTCTGTGAATTGATGATATTAGAGGTAGGGAGAGTGGGATGTTTGTGAGTTAATGGTATTAGAGGTGATAATTGGGGAAACTGTCTTGGTAATGGGTGAGATAGTTCAAATGTTTGTTAAGTCCTTGTTGGAAAGTGTCGAATTTTAACATGAATGACAGTTCAGAGGATTCCCTTTCAAGTGCAGATGTAAAAGGTCTTTGTAGCAGAATGCAGGTGGTTAAGTCATTGAGAGAGTGTCCTTTCTGGTTAAAATGGCAAGAAACTGTAGATAGAACAATCCTGGTCGGGGGTCAGAAGGTGATTCTGTGAGGATTTGTTCCCGAGTAGCTGTGGGGAGGCTTTTAAGGAGGCAGTGTAGTTTCTTTTGGTAGTCCAAGGTGGGATCAGAGGGGAGAGGTTTGTAAAATGTGGTGTTCGAGAGTTGTCTGGTTGCCTCCTGGTTATTGTTCTATCTACTTCCCAAGATCCATAAACCTGGGCACCCCGGACGTCCCATCATCTCTGGTATTGGCACGCTCACTACTGGTCTATCCAGCTATGTAGACACTCTTCTCAAACCCTTCGTAACCAATACCCCCAGCTATCTCCGAGACACTACTGACTTCCTAAGGAAACTACAAAACATCGATAACCTCCCCAATAATACCATCCTTGCCACCATGGATGTAGAAGCTCTATATACCAACATCCCACATGAAGACGGATTACAAGCAATTAGAAACACTATCCCAGAGGACACTACTGCCAACCTGATAGCAGACCTATGTAACTTTGTTCTCACCCACAATTATTTCCAGTTTGAGAACAACTTATACCTCCAGATCAGCGGCACAGCCATGGGTACACGCATGGCCCCACAGTATGCTAACATCTTTATGGCTGACCTAGAACAACGTTTCCTCAACTCCCGTCCCCTTTCACCCCTCCTCTACCTACGGTACATCGATGACATCTTTATGATCTGGACGCATGGCCAAGAAACACTGGAGATATTCCACAGAGATTTCAACAACCTACACCCCACCATCAACCTCAGCCTGGACCATTCTACACGAGAGATCCACTTCCTGGACACCACCGTACAAATCAACAATGGAAAATTAGACACCACTCTCTACAGAAAACCCACCGACTCATACAGTTATCTACATGCATCCAGCTCCCATCCAGAACACACCACACGATCCATCGTCTATAGCCAAGCCCTTCGATACAACCGCATCTGCTCTAATCCCACTGACAGAGACCAGAAGCTTCAGGATCTCTACCAAGCATTTATAAATCTCAACTACCCACCCAGAGAAATAAAAAAGCAAATTGAAAGAGCCAGACGAATACCTAGAAACCATCTACTTCAAGACAGACCCAAGAAAACCAACAATAGAACACCACTTGTCATCACCTACAACCCCCAACTTAAACCTGTCCAGTCCAACACATTATCAATAAACTACAGCCTATATTGGAACAGGATACCATACTCAAAGAGGCTCTGGGAGACAGACCCATAGTCTCCTATAGACAACCACCTAACCTCAAGATGATTCTTACCAACAACCACAGGACATACCACACTAATACCAACCCTGGTACCTTCCCTTGCAACAAACCCCGTTGCCAGCTTTGTCCACATATTCCTTCTGCTGATACCATTATTGGACCTAACCAAGTGAGTTATAAGATCAAGAACACATATTCCTGCGCATCCAGAAATATAATCTATGCTATCATGTGCCGAAAGTGTCCGTCTGCTATGTACATTGGACAAACATCTCAGACACTTTGCCAAAGGATTAATGCCCACAAAACAGATATCAGACAAGATCACAAAGAGAAAACAGTTTCTTGCCATTTTAACCAGAAAGGACACTCTCTCAATGACTTAACCACCTGCATTCTGCTACAAAGACCTTTTACATCTGCACTTGAAAGGGAATCCTCTGAACTGTCATTCATGTTAAAATTCGACACTTTCCAACAAGGACTTAACAAACATTTGAACTATCTCACCCATTACCAAGACAGTTTCCCCAATTATCACCTCTAATACCATTAACTCACAAACATCCCACTCTCCCTACCTCTAATATCATCAATTCACAGACACTTACCTTCCTTCCTCCCCCCCCTCCCCCGCCCGCATCCCCCTCCTGTTCTGCAGTGTGATTTGTCCTTTTCATATTTGTTCATTTTTTTAATTGTATCCTTTGGTATATATGGTTGTGACTACTTTCTTCCACTATTTGATCTGAGGAAGTGGGTCTGGCCCACGAAAGCTCATCATCTAATAAACCATCTTGTTAGTCTTTAAAGTGCTACATTGTCCTGCATTTTGCTATTTAGCAGGGGCCTTCTTTCTCCCCACAGCCCCGAACCCTGATTGGCATGGGCCTTCTCTCTCCCCCTCAAGACCTTCTGGCCGGCAGAGGCCTTCTCTCTCCCCCCAGGCTCTTCCCTGGCCAGCATGGTCTGTCTTTCTTCCCCAGCCCCTCCTAGCTAGCATGGGCCTTCTCTCTCTCCCCATGCCCCCTGACCGGGAGAGCCCTTCTCTGTCCCCCCATCATTCCTTGGCCCTTTGAAGTATCCCTTTTGTTTTACTTGGTCTATTGACAGAGAATTTTTTAAGTGTCATGATCATCTATATTTTAGAAACAGAACCCTGATTCATTTTTATTTTTAAAATATTTTTGTAATAAATAAAAATAGAAAATTGAACATTGAATGCTTAAAATGCCTTCAGAGAAGGAAACATAAAATAGACGGTTCACTTATAAGCCCCATTGAACCTTTGGGTACCCTGGCACAGTCAAAACAAGTGACTTGTCTAAAATGGCTTAGGGAGTGTGTTGCATTGCTGGAAATTCAGTGTTGAATCCCAATACAATATCATAGCCACAAGACCATCCTTTCCTTCTTGCTATCTTTCCCTCTGGAGTATAACAGTGTTTCACAGCTTTGTTCGGTGCAGCAGCTGAGGTAATTATAATAAGGAAGATCCTTGTTGCTGAAGTCCTTTACAAGTAGTGACGGAAAAAGACAACAGTTGAGCCGTTTGTGTTGGTGGAGGCAGCTAAAGAATAATAAATTATCTAGCAAGACAAGAGGTATAGTATGAAATAGATCATAGAAATTAGAAATTGAAAGTACAGGCAGTCCCCAGGTTACGTACAAGATAGGGACTGTAGGTTTGTTCTTAAGTTGAATTTGTATGTACCGGTAAGTCGGAACTGGTACATATTGTAGGGGAAACTCTAGCCAAACATTTCTCCAGAGCTCAGTTTTATTCTCCTACACCTCACTTCCCTCAGTCCTTTATTCTCAAGCTGAGGTGTCTGCTGAGAAAAGCCGCTCCGCGTCTCCCTGGTCTGCTGGGGAGGGGCGCTAGCTTCGCGTCTCCCTGGTCTGCTGGGGGGATGCAGCTAGTGCGGGGTTGCCTCACCCCGTTTGTAAGTCAGATCCATGTAACCCAGGGACTGCCTGTATCTGTTAATTCTCCTTAGAATCATGGAATCATAGGGTTGGAAGAGCCCTCAGGGGGTCATCAAGTCCAACCCCTTGCCCTGCACGGCCATTCGTGCACCCTGATGTATTTCTGACAAATTTCCTGCCTCTGCCTGTCTGCTTTGAATTCTGGTTTCTTTCTATTTTGTCCCAGACTTAGCCATGAATTTTTCAGTGAAAATTACAAAAACAATCAGCACCCTGGAGCGACCTCAGAACTTTAGCATATTCATGGAACAAGACAACTTGGCAAAAGGAATCTTTTAAGAATGAAATGAAATTATTTAGCTAATCAGCAAAACTCATTCACTTGGAGTGGTTTCAGTTAGTTTATGATCAGGCTTATGTGATAAGCTCAGGAGAATACTTTTGCAAACATAACCATGTTGGATAGTGTCAGAAATATACAGAATCAACGCAAATGGAGAAGAGTCATTGCAGACCCATTTAATTTAAATGCATTGGATACAGATTAACTTTCTTTATGTAGAACTGCATGTTCCCGGATAAACAGTCTGAAAGTAGAGTGGGGAAAGTCAGGACACTTTTCACAGAAAAGACTGAGGTTCTCGTAAGCTATTTCTGCCTAAAACCAAGACATTTTGATTGCAAAATGTATATGCCATGCCACAGCACATCTCCCTTCTTAGTTGGTGCATCCTTGGAAGTCACACATTGGAAATGCATCATGGGAGATGAAGTCCTGGGAATCCTTGCTTGTGAGAGTTTGAGACATCTGAATTACAATTCTCACAAGGCACCACGGCATGGCAGCATTTCACAAGTGTTCAGCTTTTAGAGGAAATAGTCCAGTTTTGGGGCATTAGGTTTGTCAACACATTGTCAACGTAATTTTCTGTTGCAAACATTTTTATTGTAAATTTTTACCCAGCCCTCTCTCAACGGGTTTTTTCCTGGTATTGCTGTAGCTACTATAAGGTCTGTAGCAATATGGATTTGAAACTTTTTACAGTCCTCCATGACTCATCATCAGTTATACACACCTACCCCCTCCACTGCCAGGAAGAGTAAAACAGCTCTCTCTGCCTGGTTCATTATCAGGAAGCAATTTAGTGATTGTTTCAAGTGACATGAGAATGAGGCAGTCGGAGATTAGGAATCCAGTTGGAAGCAGATCTCTGGAGAAGGGGTTGAGCATCTGTGTCTTACATCTGTTGGAAACTCATTTTTTGTGGAGTTAAAGTTTGAAGACAAGCTTCCCGTGATACAGGGGTTTCTTCTTCAGGACTCTGTCTCTGATAGGCTAGCTGGAGGCAGCAGGGATTCAGGGAGATGCGCTAATGTGGCAGTTATCAGGAAATACACAGCACTATTATTAGGCCCTATTTGGTTCCAACTGAAGAGGGCTTTAAAGGAGCTGAAGCCTTCTCCCTTCATGCTCAGCGTGGCGGCTGTGTGCAGCTAAAGAAACCCAACCTCAAGTACCTAAATGTATGTGAGCAAATGACGGCATGGACAGAAATGTCTCATGACCAATAATTGTGAGGCCTCCAAGTCAAGAGAGGACAGAAATGAAACAGTCTCTCTCTCTCTCACTAATCTGTGTGGGATATTTTTTTCCTTCTTTCTTGATGGAGGTCTTCTGGATCAATGCCCTAGTTAGTTCCATTTTTGCAGACCTTGCCCTCTGCGGCTACGTCTACACTGGCCCCTTTTCCGGAAGGGGCATGTAAATTTCACTAGTCGTCGTAGGGAAATCCGCGGGGGATTTAAATATCCCCCGCGGCATTTAAATAAAAATGTCCGCCGCTTTTTTCCGGCTTTTTAAAAAGGGTTCGAAGTAGGAATAAGACCCTCCGGAAAAGGGCACTTTTTCCGGAGGATCGGGGCCAGTCTAGACGCTCTTTTCCGGCTTTTTTAAAAGCCGGAAAAAAGCGGCGGACATTTTTATTTAAATGCCGCGGGGGATATTTAAATCCCCCGCGGATTTCCCTACGACGACTAGTGAAATTTACATGCCCCTTCCGGAAAAGGGGCCAGTGTAGACGTAGCCTGCATGTTTAACAGCAACACTGAAATTTTAACACCTGAAATTTGACTTTTTTTTCTTTTCTTTTCACAAAGCTTGTTTTTTCTCATAACTCCATGTATACTTCCTATATTCTCCCCCCCCCCCCCTCCGCCAGCCAAGGCAGCTTCTTATGAATAGGGATAGCCTCTGCAGAGTAGACAATCCAGCTGTGAACAGGGTGGGCAGGGTAAGGAGGACTAGATAAAAGGGGCTGACAATTCTTTGATATGTTCTTTCTTTGACTCAGGGGCATAGAAATTTGCTTGTAGAAAGTGATGGTGTTTGGTGAGCTGTCTCCTGGAATGGTTTTGCCCTGATAATTGGTAGCAGTGATGAGGGGGTGGAGGATACATTATCAGGTGGAACAAAGGGAGCCCCAAAGATTCCTTGGCAGTTGGTGGTAGTGATGGTAGGGATATGTGTGTGTGTGTGTGTGTGTGTGTGTGTGTGTGTGTGTGAGAGAGAGAGAGAGAGAGAGAGAGAGAGAGAGAGATCTGGCCACACCCTATCCCTACAAAGAGAGCTGCAAAACAGCAGCAGTCAGAACAGAGCACAGCTCAAGGAGTGTTGCTGACTGTGAGGCTGGTTGAGGAAGCTGTCTCTAGGGCTATGTCTAGACTGCAAGCCTCTTTCGAAAGAGGCTCTTTCGAAAGAGAGCCTCTTTCGAAAGAGAGCATCTAGACTGCACGCGGAATTTCGAAAAAGCAAGCCGCTTTTTCGAAAGAAAGCACCCAGTGAGTCTGGATGCTCTCTTTCTAAAAAGCCTGTTTGCTTTCAAGAACGCCTTCTTTCGAAAGAGCACTTTCGAAAGAAGGCGTTCTTCCTCGTGGAATTAGGTTTACCGCCGTAGAAAGAAAAGCCGCGTTCTTTCGATTTAATTTCGAAAGAACGCGGCTGCAGTCTAGACGCAGGGGAAGTTTTTTCGAAAAAAGCCTACTTTTTTCGAAAAAACCCCTGAGTCTGGAAACAGCCTAGGAGGGGAAGCCCTGGAGGCACCACTCTCTCTGAAGCTACATCTGCACTGCAGGCTTCTTGCGCAAGTATTTTTTGCAGAAGAGATCTGCCGCAAAAAGTGCTTGCACAAAAGCCCGTCCACACTGCCATGTGCTTTTGTGCAAGAGAGTGTCCACACTGCTATGGATGCTCTTGCACAAGAAAGCTCTGATGGCCATTCACAGAATGACCATCAGAACACCTGTGCTTTTTCTGATACTGGTTTCTTGCGCAAGAAACCCCTGTTGTCCGTCCACACGTGCCTTTTTGTGCAAGAGCTCTTGTGCAAAAAGTCTTATTCCTCATAAAAACCGGAATAACTCTTGCACAAAAAGCCCTGTCTTCTGACGATCTACTGTACTTTTTCTTGAGCAAAAATGTGCTTGTAGTGTGGATGCGCTGTGAGTTTTGTGTAGATGTAGCCTGAGTGGGGATCAGATTTGAAGACACTAGCAGAGGGCCCCAGGATGGGCTCCTGTTAAGTGTGTGCCTTGGAAGGAGTTTTAGTGACTCACACCAGGCTGTGTGACTCAGCCAGAGGGCAGAGTAGCCCAAAAAAAGGCTGATACACAGAGGCAGTGCAGGCACATGCACTCAGCCAGGTGGGGGTGCTCATGGGAGATGAGCCGCGACCCCTCCCCCCCCCCCCCCCGTTACAGGAGGATAAGTGCTCAGATGGCATGTGGGGGCCTTGAAGGTTCTGTAGTAATGATGCTGGAGCTGGGGGTGGGGGTAAGGGTTGCCCCCTTTTTAATTGCTGAAAACTGAACGCCGTGCCCTGCATCTCCCCCTCCCCCACCCCCACAAGGTCCCCACTCTTTGTCCCTCTCCATCTGTTGCTTGCTCTTCACAGCCCCTTCATTTTAATGGGGCCTGAATGGCGGACCCTCATCATGTGCTGGGTGCAACTATCTGGCATGCAGCACTGGCTGCCCACTGGGCAGTGACACAAATAGAAGTAGAGGTGAATTAAGGTTCTGTGGGGTTCTGAGCCAGAACAAGTGAGGGGGCATCCCTTCCACCTGCGGTCTTGCCCCCATTCCACCCTATGGACCTGCCCCTGTTCTACCCACAGCCCTGCCTCATTCTGCCCCCACACTGTGATCCCTCTTCTCCCTTTCTGCCTCCCCCTGGGCCCCAAAGCCAGAGCAGCTCCGTATCCCTCTTCCCGCCAGGGCTGCAGTGGACAGCGGGAACTCCCCCAGCCCTAAGGCTACCACAGGGAGCCAGAGCTCACCCAATCCCAGGTCTGTACTGCAGTCCCACGTGCTGGGGCTTCCCCTGCCTATCCTGCACTTCTGCAGGGGACCAGGGTTGAGCCCTGGGGCTTCTCCTGCCCTGCCAGCCTGGCACTGCTACTGGGAATGGAGGGGGGGCTTATGCCTACCTGGGATTGCTGCTGGGGAGTGGAGTTGGGGCCTGAGACTTGCCCTTCCCCAATGCTTGTCTGCAGCTTCTTCTTTGTTAACCCCAGTTTGTTGGCTCACACCCACCTAGCTGAGAGACATCTCTGCCACCCAGCTAGCGGAGGCACCACAGGCCTGGGGCCAGTCCTTTCCTCTTCAAAACTGCTGCAGCACTTGGTGGGAGGTGTCTCCTCCCTGTCCACCCCCAGTGGATGGCCTTTGCTCCAAGCCCTCCCGAGCTCCAGGACGACATGGCACAGCCTGGCTGCAGGGACCCAGCAAGCAGAAACCAGGTAAGGCACAGATCTGCTTGGTAGGGGCAGGTGGAAGCACCGGCCCTTTTGTTTCCCAGGGGCTCGGCGGGAGTGGATTGTCCCAGGCACTGCTTACTACTTGCACCACTACATGGGGGGCTGCGTCTAGACTGGCAAGTTTTTCTGTCTACACTGGCCGCTTGATTTTTGCGCAAAAGCACTGACGTTCTACTGTCCGAAATCAGTGCTTCTTGTGCAAATGCTTTGATGTTCCCGTTCGGGCAAAAGCCTTTTTCCGGAAATGTTTTTGCACAAGAGGGCCAGTGTAGACAGCTAAAAACTGTTTTGCGCAAAAAAGCCCCGATGGCAAAAATGATGATCGGGGCTTTTTTGCACAAAACCGTGTCTAGATTGGTTTTGCGGAAGTGCTTTTGCGGAAAGCGTCCGTGCCAATCTAGACGCTATTTTCCGCAAATGCTTTTAACGGAAAAACTTTTCCGTTAAAAGTATTTGTGGAAAATCATGCCAGTCTAGACGTAGCCAGAGAGAAGACACCATATGGCTCCATAGGGGGCTCCTTTCTCCTCCCCCAGCCCCAGAGGCAGCACTGCTCAAGCTAGCTGGAGCAAGATGTCAGGTGGTCGGTGCTGCTCCAAACCCCCCAGCCATCTGGACACCTCCTGCGCCAGGGGATTCACAATTGTTCACCCTGTCTCTGCTAAGCAGGGGACCCTGCTACCAGGGCGGGCACTGTCCCCTACTGCAGATCCCCTTTTCAACAGACGTTCCCAGTCAAAAACTGGACCCCCGGCAACCATAGCAGGGGATGAGTTGTCAGGTGGCTCTCAAGGTTCCATGGCGCTTGATGGTAGTGATGATGGGGATGGTTTGGTGGCAAACTTGGGGTAATATTGGGGCCCTGAAGGTTCCTTGGGAGTTGGTGGGAGGGACGAGGGACGGGTGAGGGTATGCTGCCAGGTGGAACGTTCAGGCCCTGCAGGTTCCATGGTACTTAGGAATGAGAGTTAGGCAGTTCAGTTAGGTGAGGTGATTAGCATGTATAGGAAAGGGCATGGGCATCACTTTTTTTCTGAGCTCCAGCACCTATGGCTTGAGCCAAACCCCAATAAAGTACATAGAAATCTTTCCAGTGACTTTGACTCAGAGCCATAGTGGCCTCTCCTAAATGGCCAGCTGTGGCTTACATCACCCAGCAATTTGAAAGTAGCCTACAGAAATTGCTCTAGAAAGTTCTAGAGCCTTTAATATAGCATGACCTCCTTTCTAGAGGTTTTTCTGAACACTTGAGAAGATTTGCTATTAAATTCTATAAAAATGCTCTTGTTTTCCATTACATGCTATATACTCCTCCCTAGGTATCAACACAGGATTACAGAGACACCACTGATGTTCTGACACCCTTCAGCGAGTGTCCCAAACTTGTGAGGGCCTCAGGATGGGGTCTTCAATACAACAGGGCCTTTAATTAACTCAGGTGATGAGGGTATGTTTGATGTAGCTTTAAAAGGCTGGGCTGACATGGCCCAGGGAAATTCCGTCCCAAGAAGTGCCAGTTACACCAGCTTGTAATGCAGCTAACAACTATTGCTATGAACCAGGCCTCCATTCATAGGCTCCATGTCTAGCGATCAGGAAGTCTCACCTTGTTGGATTAATATGGCTTGGAGGAAGAAGGTCCAGGCTGCAATTTGACTAGGAGACTGTTATCCCTCTAGGCTTTCTTATCCTCCTTTTAAAGCTCTCTTTAGGAACCATCTTCCCTCAGGTTCTCCAGAGTGGAGCTGTGCCCACTATTCCCGCATGTGCTTAGCAACTCTAGGCTGGGGGAGAATGCCTTCTGGGTTTGTTACATAGCTAGTGTTTTCAAATTCTCTCAAGGCTGCTCCTGTGGTGTGGAGGCACAACAGCAAAGGCCCCTTCACATCCAGCTGGAAATCGGGACAAGACAAAAACCAAAGGACCCAGATTCTTTCTTTGTCCCACTTACAGCTCTGCACAGTTGCTATAAAACACTAACCCCACCACCCAAGTTGGCAGTAGCAGTGGAAAATCAGGCTCAGGCAATGCTTCTGCCTTTACAGACAAGGTGCTTTTAGTGCTGCATGCCCACTGGCTCAACATGAACCTCACAGGCTATATCGCCTTCTAACTTGACTGTAGGGTTCTGGCTTTTTGGGCAGCTCGTAAAGTGTTCTTAATTCCCAATGATCATTCACATTTTTTCTCCTAGCTGAGATGGCTGAGAAGAGTATTCAGCTTTGTAAATGTGGCCTTTTTGAGTGAGTGCTAAATATCAAGGTGTAAAGCCAGTTGTGTTTTACCAGGCAAAACTCCGCCATCTTTTTCTTGGATATGACTAAAACCAGGACAGACAATTTCTGCTGGGTTTAAAAAAAAAAGGTACAGTCTTCATTCAATGTAAAACTACCCATTAAAATCAGTTCATGTGCCACAAAAGGTAGGTAGAGTGCACAAAAACTGATCTCTTAGCTTGGGCTAGCTAGTTCAAGTTAAAATAGCAGTGATGTCATGGCAGCTTGGCTCTTCACTCAGATTGGCAGGTCAAATGAAAAGACTATAGGCATGCTTTGGCTGATCTGACCTGCCAACCGGAGTTAAAAGCCATGTGTTCACTGTAAATTGCAACCCCTTTTGTTTTGCTTTAAAGCCCCTGCAGTTTCAAGGTAACCATCTAAAAGATGTGTTCTTCAATTTTAAATCTCACCTCATGAAGTCAACATTAGCTTGATTTCTGGCTAAAAGAAAAAAAAATCCTAACGGCTACGTCTAGACTGGCATGATTTTCCGCAAATGCTTTTAACGGAAAAGTTTTCTGTTAAAAGCTTTTCCGGAAAAGAGTGTCTAGACTGGCATGGACGCTTTTCCGCAGAAGCACTTTTTGCGGAAAAGCGTCCGTGCCAATCTAGACGCACTTTTGCGCAAAAAAGCCCCGATCGCCATTTTCGCCATCGGGGCTTTTTTGCGTAAAACAAATCTGAGCTGTCTACACTGGCCCTTTTGCGCAAAAGCTTTGCACAAAAGGACTTTTACCCGAATGGGAGCAGCATAGTATTTCCGCAAGAAGCACTGATTTCTTACATGAGATCGTCAGTGTTCTTGCGGAAATTCAAGCGGCCAGTGTAGACAGCTGGCAAGTTTTTCTGCAAAAACAGCTGCTTTTGCGGAAAAACTTGCCAGTCTAGACACAGCCAACTAGTGTCCTTAATTTGCTTTAGCAAGAAATTGCTGGTATCAATTGAGGAGATGGAATGAGATTATTTAAAAGAAAAATAAAACTGTTGGAAGTTGCTGTATGTGGAAAGCTCATGAGAACTTGATTGGATCTTTATATGGCTATCAAAGTAGCCAGCATTAACATAATTAATAAGAAAAATCTGGAGATTAAACCTCATCTATCAGGGTTTAAGAAAACCTCCAACTATTAAAGACCAGGATCAGATCTAATATGGGGTGGATGGAAGGCTAGATGGTGCTTGTTCCTGCAGGGGACTGGACTTGATGACCTCTCGAGGTCCCTTCTAGTTCTAGCATTCTGTGAGTCTATGATTCTACTGCAGGGTTCCAAAGCAAATGGTGCTGACCACTGTTGGGGTGTGTCTAAACTACATGGCTCCGTCGACGGAACCATGTAGATTAGGCTGATGGGCAGAGGGAAATTAAGCCGCGATTTAAATAATTGAGGCTTCATTTAAATTTAAATGGCTGCCGCGCTCTGCCGACCAGCTGGTTTCACGAGGCATACCTGCGCCAGTCGACAAAGGCTTCCTTGTCAACCGCGGCGTGTCCAGACTGACCCGATCTGCCAACAAACAGCTGATCATCAGCTGGTCTGCAGAGTGCGGCAGCCATTTATATTTAAATGATGCCGCGATTTAAATAGTCATTTCCCTCTGCCGATCAGCCTAATCTACATGGCTCCATCAATGGAGCCATGGGCTACGTCTAGACTACATCCCTTTTTCGGAAAAGGGATGTAGTCTAGATGTAGCCGTGTAGTTTAGACACACCCTTGGAGAGACTGAATGTTAGACTAGTTGGCTACGTCTAGACTGGCATGATTTTCCGCAAATGCTTTTAACGTAAAAGTTTTCCGTTAAAAGCATTTTTGGAACAGAGCGTCTAGATTGGCACGGACGCTTGTCTGCAAAAAAGCCCCAATTGCCATTTTCGCGATCGGGGTTTTTTGGCAGAAAACAAATCTCAGCTGTCTACACTGGCCCTTTTGCGCAAAAGTTTTGCGCAAAAGGGACTTTTGCCAGAACAGGAGCAGCATAGTATTTCCGCAAAAAGCACTGATTTCCTATAGTAGGAAGTCAGTGCTTTTGCGGAAATTCAAGCAGCCAGTGTAGACAGCCAGCAAGTTTTTCTGGAAAAGCGGCTGATTTTCCAGAAAAACTGGCCAATCTAGACACAGCCGTTGGGTTTTGATTGTGATCCAGTCTGGCAATTCTTTTGTTTCTAGAAGCAGACATGCTCAAGAAGGTCACTTGGTGAGGATAAGGCATGTGGCTATAAGAAAGCAAGCAAACATCACAGGAAAATGACAGAGACTTAGGTAAAAAACAAGGGGAAATACACCTGATTTTAATCTGATTTCAGATAACAGGGTTGTAGTGTGTTACAGACTTTACAGACACACAGGGAATTTCCAACAAGAAATCCAAGGGGAGATAGAAAAAATAGTCCCAAATAGTCCCAAACCCCTGAAAACAAAATGAGTCAAATAAAGAACATCCTGGAGTGGGGCAGGAGAGAGAGAGAGAGAGAGAGAGAGTCCTAATTAGAGACTTTCACTTCTCCGTCTGTATGTTTCCTCCAATGTAGAATGATAAATAAGAAGTGCACAGTGCAGAGAGAAATGTGGCTCTTCCCTGAACCCTCCCAGGGAAGAGAGTCACAAGGAAGATTTGTGAACAATTTTCCTGCCAGGTTGCGTATATAAAAATGTACAGGCAGTCCCCGACTTACGCGGATCTGACTTATGTCGGATCCGCACTTACGAACGGGGCTTTCTCGCCCCGGAGCTCGAAGGCAGCGGTCAGCTATCTCGACCTCCGGGGCGAGAAAAGCTGTTCCTAGTGCCCCTGGTCTGCTGGGGACCGTCTCCAGCAGACCAGGGGCACCGCGAGCAAAGCCGCAGTGGCGGCGGGTCCCGCCCCAGAGCAAAGCCTCAGAGGCAGGCACCCCGCTGCTGAAGCTTTGCTCCCCGTGTCCCTGGTCTGCTGGGGGGGGGGAGGGCACAGCTAGTGTGCCCCCCCCCCCAGCAGACCAGGCTTTTGTTGTGGACCCTGGGGCAAAGCAGCTGGGGCGCTGCCGGTTGGTCCCGCAGTGCCACTCTGGGCACTACTGGACCAACCCAGCAGCACCCCAGCTGCTCTGCCCCAGGCGTCCTGATTCAGCCGCTGCTGGTCAGTTTCAGCAGCGGCTGAATCAGGACACCTGGGGCAGAGCAGCTGGGGTGCTGCTGGGTTGGTCCAGTAGCGCCGAGGAGCGCTACTGTAGCAACCCAGCAGCACCCCAGCTGCTCTGCCCCAGGTGTCCCCAAGTCAGCCGCTGCTGAAACTGACCAGCGCTGACTACAGGAAGCCCGAGGCACAGTTGCTCTGCCCCCGGCTTCCTGGAATCAGCGGCTGATCAGTTTCAGCAGCAGCTGACTTGGGGTTCTTAAGTTGATTCTGTATGTAAGTCAGAACTGGCGGTCAGTTTCAGCAGCGGCTGAATCTGGACGCCAGTTCCGACTTACATACAGATTCAACTTAAGAACAAACCTACAGTCCCTATCTTGTACATAACCCGGGGACTGCCTGTATATTCCTTCTTAGAATCTTGTTTAAAGAAACAGAATGGTAACACTTTGTATTAAGGATATTTTTATAAATGGGCTGTTAATTCATAAATAATTATGTGATTAGTTATTACAATAGTTATAAAGAGCTTAATTATAAATACTATTGCACTTCTTGTCTCCTTCCTGTTTTTGTGGATTCACATCCCATTTCTTGTACCAACCATTATTACCTTGGGATCTATGCATGGACTTGGAACCCTGGAATTCCTCATTTCTAATTCCAGCTTGGCTACTTGTTCTTTCTATTGCTTTGGTCAAATCACATGAGCTTTTTAGCCTATTTGCCTACCTGTAAAATAACCACACCACACTGGACTATTGTGAGGATTCTAAGTGGTAGGTGTAATTCACTCTGAAGCTGAAAATGCTATATAAATTGTAAGTATTATTACTAATATAATTTTCTCTGTCTATAAATCACTGTAGAATATAATAATTACTTATATAACATTTTTCAAAATATGTAATGCTATAAAACCTGTAACTAAGTGCATTATAAACTATTTGGAGTATTGTTGTAGCCGTCTTTGTCTCAGGATATTATAAAAACAAGGTGGGCGAGGTAATAACATTTATTAGACCAAATGTTATGAACTAAAGGCTACAGGGTTATAGTAATCCATGTATTGGCTTAATACGTGACATGTTTACATTTTAGTACATTTATAAATGCTTTATTAGCATTTACAAATGAGATTTCTCAAGAAATAAGTTTAAGGGATAACTGGTAAGAGACCAATGACACAGCCATAACATGTCAATAAGTATTAAATACCAAAGAGATAGCATTAGACCCACCTGTAGCAAAGCATGTCACTACACTGTATTACCTGCAGTGTACAGGATAAATAACAAGCAACAGTTAATTCTAGAATCACAGTTCCAGCAAAAGGTTCTCTTGATGTTGCAAACCATGACCAAGTCCTCCAAACATCTCAGGAGAATCGTAAGTCTAGAATTTACAATTGACTATTCATAGTGTAATGTATTGATTGCTGTGAATACGCATTACTGCCCTTTATTGGCTGTGTGTCATAGACCCTTTACTGTATTAGAATCATAGAATCATAGGGCTGGAAGAGACCTCAGGAGGTCATTGAGTCCTGCCCAAAACAGGACCAACTGCAACTAAATCATCCTGGCCAGGACTTTGTCAAGCTGGGACTTAAACATCTCTAGGAATGGAGATTCTACCACCAACCTAGGTAACTCATTCCAGTGCTTCCCCACACTCCTAGGGAAATGGTTTTTCCTAAGAGTCAACCTAGACCTCCCACACTGTAACTTGAGACCATTGCTCCTTCTACCATCTGTCGTCACTGAGAACAGCTTCTCCCCATCCTTTTTGGACCCCCCCTTCAGGAAGTTGAAGGCTGCTATCAAATCCCCCTTCACTCTTCTCTTCTGCAGACTAAACAAGCCCAAGTCCTCGTAGGTCATGTGCTCCAGCCCCCCAATCATCTTCATTGCCCTCCGCTGGACCCCCTACAATGCATCCACATCTGTTCTGTAATGGGGGCCTCAGAACTGGACACAATACTCCAGATGTGGCCTCATCAGTGCTGAATAAAGGGGAATAATCACTTCTCTAGATCTGCTAGAAATGCTCCTCCTAATGCACCCTAACAAGCCATTAGCCTTCTTGGCTACAAGGGTACCCTTTTGACTCCTATACAGCTTCTCAGCCACTGTAATCCTCAGGTCCTTTCCTGCTGAACTGCTGCTTAGCCAGTAGGTCCCCAGCCTGTAACAATGCTTGGGAGTCTTCCATCCCAAGTACAGAACTCTGCACTTGTCCTTATTGAACCTCATCAGATTTCTTTTGATCCAATCCTCCAATTTGTCTAGGTCACTCTGGACCCTATCCCTTCCCTCCAGCATATCTATCTCTCCCCCTAGCTTAGTGTCATCTGCAAAGCTGCTGAGGGTGTAATCCATCCCCTCAGCCAGGTCATTAATAAAGATGTCGAACAAAACCAACCATCCTTGGGGCACACTTCTTAACACTCACCACCAACCAGACATCGAGCCATTGATCACTACCTGCTGAGCCTGACAATCCAGCCAACTTTCTATCCACCTTACAGTGTAGATAGAGGCCTGCATTTTTTGAGCAGGGGGCTTGTACTGTGAAATTCCAAGTGGCTATGGTGTAATACCTAGGTAGCCATAGATTTGTTGCAGTTTTCTTGCTGTATATTCCATAGCATTCCATTTACAAACCTCACTGCACACAGTATGCAAGTTCAGCATGCTGGATAATGACCTAGCAATGCTCCTCTCTTTAGCGTCAATGGTAATTAGCTAAATCAAAGCCCATCAAGTTGCAAAGGTGATCTCACTAGTTTCTATTCCATCAGGTGACTTGGGTGATCATATAAACCCTGACAGCACAATTCCAGGGTGTTAGTCATAACAACAAATTTGTTAAAGTTTAGAAATGTCTTAATAAAAAGTGTTACCAAGACAATAATCATGTTACTGTGAAATGGGACCAACTAATGGGAAAATATTTGT
This sequence comes from Pelodiscus sinensis, assembly GCF_052426305.1. NCBI lineage: Eukaryota > Metazoa > Chordata > Testudines > Trionychidae > Pelodiscus > Pelodiscus sinensis. The sequence goes on along the minus strand of NC_143072.1, from coordinate 11,276,741 downwards.
TATTTTTTATGATAGATAAGTAAGGCTTTTTTTAACCTTAGAAGCTGCAGGTCTGGTTTTATTAGAGAACTTGGTGGTCTCAGGCATGAGTTGGAAACTTCCTCCCCCCTTAAAACTTTAAGTGTTTCTCATGTTTGAGTGAGTTAAAGAGAGGGAAAACCAGGGGAAAATAGGGTAGACAAGACCTCAATTTCTAATGTAAAATACAAGCAGAAAAGATTTTTTTTTATCCATCATAAATTAGCATCCTTCCCCCTCAACCCCTTCATTCCTTTGTAGGAATTGTAGCAAATTGACTACCTTCGTATAATGTAATTCAGGAGTTTGCCATTAGAGGGCACCAGCATTCCTGGTAAGCATTCCCTTTAAGGGAAGCTTCAGAGGGGAAGCCAAATTAGTCTGTAACAGGAAAAACTTAAAAAACAACAAATAGTCTAGTAGCACTTTAAAGACTAACAAAACATGTAGATGGTATCATGAGCTTTCGTGGGTCATCTTCCTTTAAAGCTCATTTGTACCATCTACATGTTTTGTTAGTCTTTAAAGTACTACTAGACTATTTGTTGTTTTTTAAGTTTTTCCTGTTTAAGGGAAGGATTGTCTAGGATAGGGTGGGCAATAAAACAGTGGTGGTTCACCAGAGTTAGCCCCTGGTGGGCTCCTGCCACTGTATTTACCTGGCCCTAGGCAGGTATGGGCAATCGCAGCTTCCATTTCTTAAGAAGAGATTTCTTAAGAAGTTTAAGGGATAACTGGTAAGAGACCAATGACACAGCCATAACATGTCAATAAGAATTAAATACCAAAGAGATAGCATTAGACCCACCTGTAGCAAAGCATGTCACTACACTGTATTACATGCAGTGTACAGGATAAATAACAAGCAACAGTTAATTCTAGAATCACAGTTCCAGCAAAAGGTTCTCTTGATGTTGCAAACCATGACCAAGTCCTCCAAACATCTCAGGAGAATCGTAAGTCTAGAATTTACAATTGACTATTCATAGTGTAATGTATTGATTGCTGTGAATACGCATTACTGCCCTTTATTGGCTGTGTGTCATAGACCCTTTACTGTATTAGAATCATAGAATCATAGGGCTGGAAGAGACCTCAGGAGGTCATTGAGTCCTGCCCAAAACAGGACCAACTGTAACTAAATCATCCCGGCTTGGACTTTGTCAAGCTGGGACTTAAAAACCTCTAGGAATGGAGATTCCACCTCCTTAGGTAACTCATCCTAGTGCTTCCCCACACTCCTAGGGAAATGGTTTTTCCTAAGAGTCAACCTAGACCTCCCACACTGCCAATGAGGAGCTGTGATTCCCTGTGCTTGAGGAGGTGCAGGTAAATATAGCAGTGTGGGGGCCCACCAGGGGCTAACCCTAGCAGACCAGATCTGGCCCTTGGGCTGGTATTTGCTCACCCTGGTCTAGGACAAAAGTAATAGAAGAACTCAGAAAGTGTAACCACGGTTGAAGTATCACAGCACCTCCTTCGAGTAAAGCCTGAACACAGAACCATCCCGCTCAAGTTTCGTTTGTTCTATTACAACAGTTCTCCCGGGGGAGGTGAGTATGTGTGAGAGAGAATTAAGCTGCTTTTAGTGACATCCACTGCAGCTCCTGATCAGCCCTTTTAAATAGTTTAAGGAATGGACTTGCCTGTGAGGGAACTGTATATACTTGCATATAAGCTGAGACATTGGCAGGTCTTTACAACATAGCCGTAAGTCGGGGTGAATCGAGCAGGTCAATTACATGAAACAACTGTGGAAAGTAGGTGTTTCTAATTGAATTTGTTTTCATTGATCTCTCCCTGCCATTAACAAAATCATGACAGCAAGATGCAGTTATGTGTAGGTCAGCACAATTTATAAATGGACAGTTCTGTTACTTATTTATGCTCATGCCTCTTGACACAGAGGAGCGCAAAAGAGCCTGCACGTAAATGAGCATGAAAACCATCATGTTTATATTAGCTGTAGGGTCTCTCACACACCAGATCAGCTTACGTGTGTATATACAGTATGTCTGTTATCCTTCACGGAGGCCGGTGTCTAGTTTTGTTTCATGATTATGATCATTTTTAAATCTCTACAAAACTGACCGTGTCGGCTCCAACAAGAGGTAGAACTCCAGGACCTGTCCAGGAAATCTAGTACACTCAGACAGGGGTTAGGCCAGGAGAGTGGAACTAACCCTAGAATTTCAGGATCATTTTGCTTTAATCCTAGGGCCAAATTGCCAGCTGATGGGAAAAATCAATTTAAAAGAAAAAATAAACATTATACAGCTAATGGCCAAATCTGGAGGTCTTGAAATGGAAAGACAGGGCTACTGATGCAAACACATGTCAGAATGGACACTCACATGCCAATCAAGGCCACCCTCAGACATGCACTCACGCTGTTGAGATATTTTTAAATATGGTTCTGAGCCTGTAGAAACACAACACAGGAAGGAAACAGGGAAGGGTGGACTAGTGGGTGTGGGGTTTGTGTGTGTTTGGAGGGGTGGTTTTGAACATCTGGAAATATTGTCCTGAAGTAAAAAAAAAATCCATTTCAGAAATGCCTCTGGCTGCCAGGTAGCTCCATATCCAATGGGCAAAAGGAGAGAGGATTTGGCTTCTTAGAGGCCATGCTACTCTCCTGGCATGAGGGGGAAGGGCCTGTTGATTGAAGGCTCACTGGGTCTTGGCATCCCTCTTGGCAGTTGAAGACACCTCTGGTTACCCAGGCAGCAGGGGATGCCACACCACACCTTGGAGTGGCAGTTGGCATTTCAGATGGCTCTCCATACAAATCTGCCACTTGTCAAGACTAGGAGAGACTTTCCTCAGAGATAACTTCCAGGGCTTGGTCAGCAAGGGCAATGGAAGCTGTATGCACACACCAGACAGTGTGATCATCAACGTTCCCTCTAAGTTTTTCCAGCTGTGTACAGAATACATTTTATGCGCACCAAGGCACGTGCAGATATGCACCAATGTGGTCAGCTGTGGGCGCTCTGCAAAACATCTGAGTGGCACCTGAATCTCTCCTCGGCTGACACCCAACTGCTCAGCTTATAGGGAACACTGGTGATTATCCCCTGAGCGTGATCTTCCTTTCTCCTTGCTAAGGAAGGATAAGTTGCAGGTGACACTGTGGGACGGATGCCTGGAAAGGAGAGATCTCTGAGGAGATGGACTTGGAGAGACAGATGTGGTGGGATGTGTATGGAGACAGAGACGCCTTGTGAAGAGAGATGTGGTAGGACGGAGATTGACGCAGCAAGGCTCCTGCTGGTGGGACAGATGCACAAGCAGAAAGAAAACCGTATGGGAGGAGAGCTGTAGGGCAGGCCGGGAAGACAGAGAAAGCTGGGATGGCGATGGCATGGACCCAGCATGGGATAGATGCATAAAGAGTTAGCTGCCTGGTGACATAGACTTGTGCAGAGCAGACGTGCTGTTCGTTGGGCACAGACAGACAAGTAAGCAGACCACTGATGGTTCAAGCTCTGGAAAAGGGCCAGGTTGGGGCCAAAGCACCTGTTCTTGAGCAGGGTAATGGGAAGATGGAGCAGGCTGAACAGAGAGGAGCAGCCACAAAGCAGGGAGCAAATAAATTGCCATGGAGAACAAAGAAAGAGCAGTGAGATAAGGGCCTGCCAGGGGTGACTGGTGCGGAACACAGATGTGGCCACACAAGGCTAAATATTGTGCTGGTAATTTGGGGGCAGAGTCACGGAGACTGCTGAGGTTCATCTACCGGGGACTGACCATTCAACCGCTCTGACTTCTAACGCTCGGATTCCAGTGACAAGCTCCAGTCTTTCTCGGTCATAAATCGATGGATCAGGACTATCTAAGATGGGCCTGAGCCATTCACATCTGGATCCAAACAGCTCCAAATGGGGGTGTGTTCTGGATCCAGGATTTCAGGTCAGGCCCTTCCTCGGACTTGATCCTGGCTCTCTAAAAGGACGGCTCCCACCCAGGCAGTTGTCCTACTCAGCCGCCTTGTCTGGTGGGGATGGCAGGAGACTCACTCCCGACTGTGTGGTAACCAGAAATACATCTCCCCTCCCTGCTCTTGCCAAAGTGCCCTTTCTTCGCTGAACACCACATCAGCCAGTCCACAAGCCAATGCAAAGGAAGGCGTTGCGCAGCCTTTTGCTCTTTGGAGCATGATGCCACCTCCTTGAATCTACAGGCCACACTGCTTGTGCCTGGGGTCGGGTAGGGAGGAGAGTGGGTGTCACCCAGCAGACCCGGGCCTCCTGGCTTCCTTTGTCAAGCTTCTCGGCTCGTCCTTGGCTCGTGTCACCCCGCCCCCACTCCTCCGCTTTACAAAAAGGTCTGGGAGGGTGGCGGCAGGGGCAGGGCCTCACATGATGGTGCAGCGGTTCCTACGCAGCGCCCCCTGGAAGCGGATGGTGGTGTGGACGTGTTTGCAGCGGGCGCAGCCCACCGTCTTGAGCAGCTCACTGAAGAGTAGCAGGATGTGCCAGTTGTACTTGGCGGAGCACTCGATGTAGCCACACTTCCAGGTCTTCTTCACCAGGTTGGAGACGTTCCAGCGAGGGATCACCCGGCCCCGTTGCAGATCCCGCTTGTTGCCCACGATGATGATGGGGGCCTCTGTGGTGCCAATGACCCTGCAAAGAGGCAGGGCAGAGGGACAGTGGAGTAGCGGGGTGGGGCGTTGGTAACAGAAAACAAGAAACACGTCACTTTCTTCCATGGCGTGAAGGCCACAGGCCGGTACTCTCCAGCCTGTCCCCCAGTGGCTCTTCCCTGCTTCCCCAACAACCTTCCAGTTTCCTGTGACAGCTCTTCTGCTTTCCACCAGCTTACCCCTACTCTCCCTCTATTTTACCTTCCCACGAGCATTTCTCTCTCCCGGGGATCCCCTCCCATCCTTTGCCTCCAGCCCCTCAGGTCCCAGTGGCAGAGGATGGCGACCCAGCACCTTCCTTGTGAAATGCAGGAGTGAGGGGGACAGACTGGCAGCTGCTGTCAGGCGATCAGCAGGGAGCCTTGTTCTGCACGGAGGGGTATGTCGGAGTCTGTGCCACAAGCTGCCCTGTTACTCACCTGCCTTGTTGCGGCAGCGCAGCTACAGACATCGCTAAGAACCACAAAGCTGCTGTCCCGAGGACTAAACTTGGCCCCACTGTGGCTCTTAATGTGTCTGTGGCTGGGACCAGCAGCTCAGAGATTTCCCTTCCGAGCTGTTTGTGGCCCTTTGCCTTTCTATGATGCTTGAGTGAATTTTGTGTGGGTGAAAGGTGCCTCCTTCTAGCCTGCACCTATTGGAAGATTTCAGTCTCTACAGCCGTAAAGGGGACATGAGACTCCTGGAGAGCCCAGGAGCTCCTGTTTTTCCTCCCCAATCTATCCCTGGGGACGACACACCACTGAAAGCTGATTAACTTTGTGAGCAGGGCCCATTCCCCAGCTCAACTGGGCTCAGGCCAGGAGTAAGGCCGGCAGGCACCTACCTCGTTTCCAGGATCTGCTGCCGAATAGTTTTGATGTACTCAAAGCTGTCAAAGCAACAGATATCATAGACTAGGATGTAGGCGTGGACACTCCGGAGCCCCCGGCAGCACGCGTCCGCCCACTCCTGTAACACACACACAGGGATTAGTCCAAACTCTGGCACAGACAGCCCCCTTGGCACTGCCCTCAGGGTGTCTCTCGGGCCTTTGGGTGACCAGGCCAGGCCTTCTGATACTGGGGTCCTGGACACTGCATCTCATGCAATGCCAGGCTTGCTTCTGTAAGTGTGGTGGGTGGGCACAGAACCCACCGTGCTCGTCTGTTTCTAGCATCCCTGGGCCTGCTGTATACAGTACCATGGGTCCAAGCCTGCAGGGACCATTGCTTTGGGATGGGTGATCTTATAGGCATAACGGGGGTATTCCCAGCCCGATTTCCCAAGAGTAGCCTCCGCACCCAGCTGGAATAAGTAGCAGGTAATTATAGCAGGCACAGGGGCGGGCAAAATACGGCTGTCTGAATACAGCGAGCAGCTCTCTGAACACAGCGAGCCCAGGGGAGAGGCTTTGCATGCTGCCCCCACCCCCAAGAATATCCTGCAAGTCCCATTGTCCAGTTTCCCTCCAATGACAACTGCCTGTTTACAGGAGGAGGCAGTGTGCAAAGTACCAGTCCCCTCTGGGCTCGCAGTGTTCAGAGTCAGCCAATGTGGCCCCTGCAGCCAGCGCGAGGGCACAGATAACAGGGACCCTGGCTGAGGAACCTGCTGGGATGCTGGCCAGGAGCTGCCCAAGTGTCTCCCAGCCAGAGTCTGTCTCTGGCACCACAGCCCCTCCTTCTAACCTTCTGCCCCCCTCCTGTATCCCTACCTCATGGAACCCAAAACCTCGATTACCCTGCACCTGCACCCCCTCTTCCAGGTCACAAACCCCTCCCGGACTTGCAGCCCAATACCCTACCAAATCCCTGCACCTTCTCCTGTTCCAGGACATAACCCCCTCCAAGACCCTGCATTCCCTCCTACGCTGCTCCCCGGTCACAACTCTGTCCTAGACCCTGCACCACTTCCTCCACCCCAGTCCTTTGCCCCGGATCACAACCCCTCTCCTTCACCCAAACTCCCTCAGATCCCCCCCCACCTGCATCCTAATTCCTTACCCCAAGCTCCATTCCAGAGCCCTGTACCTCCTCCACTAATATTGTGGAAGAGTGCAGCCCTGGACCACTTACCAAATTCTTGGAGTGCCCCTGCATCAAAAATGATTGCCCATCCTTGATCTAGTGCTGGGGTGTCGAGTGATCTGGGATTTATTCCTGGCTATGTTGTTGACTGTGAGACAATGGGGCAGTCACCTAATTGCTGTGTGCCTGTATTTCTTCTCCACCTGCCCCCTCAACCTCTTCTCAGCCCAGTCACTAACTTTCCTCCCCCTCTCCCTCTCTTTATCCTCTCAGTCTCCTCTGACTTCCACCCTTGCAAATAAAAGCATGTTCTAGCCCCAACAGGAATTAAATCAGGGAAGTCCTATGGCTGGTGTGACACAGGAGGTCAGACTAAACCCCATCAACAAAAACTGCCCTCACCAGCATCTCCAACTACCACACCTCCAGGCAATCTTGAGATCAGGGAACAGCATTGGGCGAAGTCCGCTTTCACCTCTAGAGGGTGGGTTCAAACCTGACTCAGTCAGAGAGTGATCCAAGTGGCTTATATTTGTGGGCTGTTTGTGATGGAGGTTGGGGGAAGGGGTGAGAAGCCGAGCACCTAAAAGTTTGTTCCCCCCAGTGGCCGGGCAATGTAGGGGACTTTTGCACGTGAAAGAACTCAGACGCCAGATCTGCTTAGTAAGCACTTTTCAACAGCATGAAATTCACCTGGCTTGCTAGATACTTGATGGTGCTCGTGATCTGTCCATGGTCCTGAATGAGCTTGTTTGCTAGATTTATAATGCTTGTCTCTGCCTAAGGAATTCACTGAATATTCTGCTCCATGAAGTTTTCCCCTCTGCTGAGCCAGGCGGTACACATTTTTTTAGAGCAGGAGAAGACATTCATTTGCTCTGACTCGATTTCAGACTGGCCATTCATCTCCCTCGCAGAATGACTGTGGGCCATAGAATCATAGAATAATAGGACTGGAAGGGACCTCGAGAGGTCATCGAGTCCAGCCTCCTGCCCTCAAGGCAGGACCAAGCTCCGTCTACACCATCCCTGACAGATGTCTATCTAACCTGTTTTAAATATCTCCAGAGAGGGAGATTCCACCACCTCCCTTGGCAATTTATTCCAATATTTGACCACCCTGACAGTTAGGAATTTTTTCCTAATGTCCAATCTAAACCTCCCCTGCTGCACTTTAAGCCCATTACTCCTTGTCCTGTCCTCAGTAACCAAGAGGTTTTCCACCCATACGTGGAATATATTTTGGTATGTGTACCAAGGCATGTACAGATGTGCACCACCCGTAGAAACACATGCTGCTAGCTGTGGTCAGCTGGGTGGCACCTGAATCTCGCCTGGGTGGACGCCCAAGCACTCAGCTTACAGAGAACACTGGTATGGGGTAGGGCTGCAGGACTGGAACAGCAGAAGGAGCTATAGATCAAGACTGGTGGTGCTTGTGTGTGTGGGGGGGGGGAGAGAGAGTCTTCCAGGACTGGAAGGCCATAGATCAGCATGGGATGTACTAGTCGAGCCAAGGGGGTCCAGGATAACAGCAGAGGATGCTGCGAGTTAGGATTGAGATGCCCTAGCTAGCACAGTGTCAGTCCCTAGTTCCAGGGCTAGGTATTCCCCCTGCATCATCTAGTCTGCAGGGGGCTAGCTCTGACTGAGGGGCGAGGCATGTTACTTACACAGTTTAGGGTTATAAAATGTTACAAAAAGATGTGTGGGGAACAGATGGGCTGTGTCTACACTGGCATGAATTTCCGGAAATGCTTAAAATGGAATACTATTCCGTTTTCAGTTTTTCCAGAAAAGGAGCGTCTACATTGGCAGGCTGCTTTTCCGGAAAAGCCCTTTTTCCGGAAAAGCATCTGTGGCCAATGTAGACGCGCTTTTCTGGAAAAGAGCCCAGATCGTCATTTTCACGATTGGGGCTTTTTTCCGGAAAAGACTACTGGGCTGTCTACACTGGCCCTTTTCCGGAACAGTGTTCCGGAATAAGGACTTATGCCCGAGCGGGAGCAGCGTAGCTTTTCTGGAATAGCGGCTGATTTTGTACAGTAGAGCGTCGTTGCTTTTCCGGAAATTCAAGGGTCAGTGTAGACAACTCGCAGCTTATTCCAGAAAAGCGGCTGATTTTCCAGAACAAGTGGCCCAGTGTAGACACAGCCATGGAGCTTTTCAAGCACTTTCCGGACAGAACAGTCAGTGCGTTGTTCGTACTATGCCTTCCTTTTATGTTCTTAAACGCCACCGTTCAGTAGCAGCTAACGCTGCAGTGTATCAGGTCTCACTGAATGCTCTAAGCCCGGACATAAGCCCAGTGAAAAGGCAATGCTAGAAATACAGCGGCTGTCAAAGGATGGAAGAGATGCAAATCCCAGGAAACACACACAGGAGACGTGCCGTCTGCCTGTGGCAGTACACAAGAAGCCAATCCAAGGCAGAGCCACAAAGCTGTGGGGATTTGATCTCTGGCAGCCTGTAAGCCAACCAAATGGACACCCCAGGGACCTCTCCCAGCGTACCACAATTGCTAACAAAACCAGGAAACACGCACGTGTACATGGCAGCTGCCCTAAGGAATGAGGACAGGGTAGGAGTCCCTGACCCTATGGAAGTGGGGAGAGATTTTGGGGAGAGATTTAGGATTCCATATCATAGGGACACAAATTGAGTGGGACAGCTGTACATGCCGGCGAAACTGCAAAATTTCTTGAGACTTGACTATGGCATATAAACATACAGCCAGGGTATGGCTAGACTGGGGGGGGGGGGTTTCTGGGATACCAGAGGTCCAGGGAACGCATTTGCTCTTCCCTTTATTTGTTCTACAAGGCAGAAAGGTGTCAAGTATCAGAGGGGTCGCCGTGTTAGTCTGAATCTGCAAAAGCAGCCAGGAGTCCTGTGGCACCTTATAGACTAACTGAAGTGTAGGAGCATAAGCTTTCGTGGGCAAAGACCCACTTCGTCAGATGAATGTCACATGCATCTGACGAAGTGGGTCCTTGCCCACGAAAGCTTATGCTCCTACACTTCAGTTAGTCTATAAGGTGCCACAGGACTCCTCGCCGCTTTTTAAGGAAGAAAGGGGCTTTTAAAAGAGGGGTTTTTTCTGACATTTGGCCTGTCTAGACCGAGCCAAGAAAAGAATTGGAGTGCATTTTGCGTACCTTTTTCCGACAAAAACTTGTAGTTTAGCTGTACCCTATGAAGGAACTATTGTAGCAAGACATTTTCCTACAATGAATCACCCCCTCTCAAGGTTATGGTATTTGGGAATAAAGCAAACAAAAAGCCCTGGGAATGGAGGAAATGGCAAGGGACACTTTCTTGGATCTCTGCTTTGTAGGCCATAAAGGTTGGACTGAATCACTGAAATTAGCAAAGAAAGAAACCTGTTCAGTTCTGGGGCCACCTCCACCCCCCAGGCAGGGCATGAAAATGACAGGCTGATTCTTCACATGACTGTTCCCGAAGAGATAAAGACTAGTACAATGGCAGCGGATTAGACGTGGGTTAATATCTTTCTGAGAGAGTTCCGACATGCCTGAGAGATGAGTTTATTACTCTGTGAATATTGAGGCTGGGATGCCATTTGCTTGAATGCCATTGCGCAACTCATTTTCAGCATTGTCCACCAGGATTTTACCAGGGTGCTTTTATCTTCTATAGATTTCAAGTCTCTTTGTCTAATGACTCCTGCAGTTAAGCATTGTAATAAAATTATTGGCCATACAAAAAACCCAAGGAACAATGATTAGTTCATTAATGATCAGTTGCAGTTTGGAGTAGCTTATTGATTAAGCACTTGGGTTAGTTTAGACAGAGAGGCTATGTCTACACTGCAACACTATTTTGGGATACCAGAGTATCCTGAAATAGCTATCCCATGTCTTAACAGCAAGCCTGTTTTTTCAGGCTCACTATTCTGATGTCCCTGTAAACCTCATTTCACGAGGAGTAAGACACATTTCGGAATAGTGAGTTATTTGGTTTCTCTATAAGGTGTAACCACTCTTCTCCGTTGAGTTCTGCTAGAGAGAAACTTGAACCATTTGAGCTTGGTTCTCTGTTGTTCCATAGCATAAACCCACCAGCTATGGGGTTTGTATGCCTTCCTCTGGAGCACCTGGTACTGGCCGTTATTGCAGCTAGGACACAGGAGTGGATGGATTTGGGTCTGAGCTAGTAGGACAATTTCTGAGAGTAACTCCACTGAAGACAATGGATTTACTCTGGTGTAAGTGAAAAGGAGACTAGGCAGGTACATAATCTTAGGCTCTTGAATGTGAGCTGAGTGAACCTGGACTTTTGTCAGTACACGCAGCAGGCTGTTCTGGGTTCTCAACTGTTAGAGCATGGGTGGGCAATCATTTTTGATAGGGGGGGCACTCCAAGATTTTTGGTAAGTGGTCAAGGGCCACACTTTTCTATGGGAGGGTGCAGGGTCTGGGTCGAGATGCAGAAGGGAGGGACTAGGGTGCAGGAGCGAGTGTGGGGTCTGAGAGGGAGTTTGGGTGAAGGAGGGGGCTGTGACCTGGGGCAGGAGATTGGGGTGCTTGGTCGTGGAGGGGATATGGGTGCAGGAGAAGATGCTAGCCTGGGGTGGGATGTAGGAAGGGGTGCAGAGTCTGGGAGATAGATGTGACCTGAAGTGGAGGGCTGCAGTTTGGGTGGTGACCTGGGGCAGGGAGTTGTGGGGAGAGGAAGAGTGTGGGGTGCCAGAGGCAAGAGGCACTTACTTAAGGGGCTCCCAGCCAGCAGCCCAGCAGGACCCTCAGCCAGGCTCCCTGTCTGCCGCAGCCCCAGACCACTTAAAGTGGCTGGCTGCTCTATGTGCCTCTCTGCACCATGTGATGGGGGCAGGGGAGAGACTTTGTGTGCTGCCCCCGCCCCTAGGACAATCTCTCTGTTCCCATTGACTGGTTTCTGGCCAATAGGTGCTGAAAGGGCCAGGTAAGGATCGTCGAATTGAGGAAGTAAATGCGTGGTTGCACAGGCGGTGTCCGAGAGAGGGCTTTGGTTTCTTCAATCATGAGACTCTGTTCTGGGCACAAGGATTGCTAGGAAGAGATGGGATTCACCTAACTAAGAGAGGAAGGAGCATCTTTGCTGGCAGGCTTGCAAACCTAGTGAGGAGGCTTTAAACTAGGTTCACTGGGGGACAGTGACCAAAGCCCTGAGGCAAGTGAGAAAGTTGGATACTGGGAAGAAACACAAGGAGGAACGAGCAACAAAGGAGGACCCCTGATTCGAATGGAGAAGGTAGGGCGATCAACTGGCTATCTAGGGTGTTTGTACACAAATGCGAGAAGCCTGGGAAACAAACAGGAAGAATTAGAAGCCCTGGCCCAGTCAAAGAACTATGATTTGATTGGAATAACGGAGACTTAGTGGGATGACTTGCATGACTGGAGCGCTGTCATGGGAGGGTATAAACTGTTCAGGAAGAACAGGCGGGGGAGAAAAGCAGGAGGAATTGCATTGAATGTAAGAGAGCAGTATGTCTGCTCGGAGCTCCAGTATATAGAGGGAGAAAAGCCTGTTGAGAGTCTATGGATAAAGTTTAGAGGTGGAAGTAACAGGGTGATGTTGTGCTTGGTGTCTGCTACAGGCCACCGGATCAGGTGGATGAGGTAGACGAGGCTTTCTTCAGACAACTGGGAGAAGCTTCCAGATCACAGGCCCTGGTGCTCATGGGTGACTTTAACCACCCTGACATCAGTTGGGAGACCAATACAGCAGTACACAGACAATCCAGGAAGTTTCTGGAGAATGTTGGGGATAACTTCTTGGTACAAGTGCTGAAGGAACCGACCAGGAGCCATGCGCAGCTTGACCTACTGCTCACAAACAGGGAGGAACTAATAGGGAAAGTAGAGGTGGGTGACACCCTGGGAAGGTAGATGAGATGGTAGATTTCAGGATCCTGACCAAAGGAAGAAAGGAGAGAAGCAAAATACACACCCTGGACTTCAGAAAAGCAGACTTTGACTCCCTCGGAGAACTGATGGGCAGGATTCCTTGGGATGCTTACATGAAAGGGAAAGGAGTTCAGGAGAGCTGGCAGTATTGTAAAGAAGCCTTATTAAAGACACAGGAAGAAACCATCCTGATGTGCAGCAAGAAAAGCTAATATGGTAGGTGACCAGATTGGCTTACCAGGGAAATCCTTGGTGAGCTTAAACACAAAAAGGAAGCTGACAAGAAGTGGAAAATTGGACAGATGACTGGGGGGAGTATAAATATATTGCTCGAGAATGCAGGGGAGTTATCAGGAAGGCAAAAGTGCAACTGGAATTGCAGCTGGCAAGAGATGTGAAGGGTAATAAGAAAGGTTTCTACAGCCATGTTAGCAATAAGAGGGTGATCAGAGAGGGGGTGGGGCCCTACTGGATGAGGGAGGTAACCTAGTGACAGATGATGTGGGAAAAGCTGAAGTACTCAAGGCTTTCTTTGCCTCTGTCTTCAAAGACAAGGTCAGATCCCAGACCAATGCACTAGGCAACGCAGTATGGGAAGGAGGTGGACAGCCCTTGGTGGGGAAAGAACAAGTTAGAAACTATTTAGAAAAGCTAAACATACACAAATCCATGGGTCCAGATTTAATGCATCCAAGGGTACTGAGGGAGTTGGCAAATGTAATTGTGGATCCCTTGGTCATTATCTTTGAAAACTTGTGGAGATTGGGAGAGATCCCGGATGATTGGAAAAAGGCAAATGTAGTGCCTGTTTTCAAAAAAGGGAAGGAGGACAATCCAGGGAACTACAGATCAGTCAGCCTTACCTCAGTCCCTGGAAAAATAATGGAGAGGATCCTCAAGGAATCCATTCTGAAGCACTTGGAAGAGGGGGAAGTGATCAGGAATAGTCAACATAGATTCACCAAGGGCAAGTCATGCCTGACCAATCTGATTAGCTTCTATGATGAGATTACTGACTCTGTGAATATGGGAATATCAGTGGATGATATATACTTTAACATTAGCAAAGCTTTTGATACAGTCTCCCACAATATTCTTGCTAGCAAGTTAAGGGAGTATGGATTGGATACATGGACTGTAAGATGGACAGAAATCTGGCTAGATAGACCATCAGCCCAATTTATAGTGATTAATGGCTCGATGTCTGGTTGCTGGTCAGTTTCTAGCAGAGTGCCCCAAGAATCTGTTCTTGGACCAGTTTTGGTCGACATCTTTATTAATGACCTGGATGAGGGGATGGATTGTACCCTCAGCACGTTTGCAGATAACACTAAGCTAGGGGGAGAGGTAGGGCAGGGATAGGGTCCAGAGGGACCTAGACAGATTAGAGGTTTGGGCCAAAAGAAATCTGATGAGGTTCAACAAGGACAAGTGCAGAGTCCTGCACTTGGGAGGGAAGAACCCCAAGCATTGTTACAGGCTGGGGACCGACTGGCTAAGTAGCAGTTCTACAGAAAAGGACCTGGGGATTACAGTGGATGAGAAGCTGGATATGAGTCAACAGTGTGTCCTTGCAGCCAAGAAGGCAAATGGCATATTAGGGTGCATTAGGAGAAGCATTGCCAGCAGATCTAGAGAAGCGATTATTCCCATTTATTTGGCTCTGGTGAGGCCACATCTGGAGCAATGTGTCCAGTTCTGGACCTCCCACTATAGGAAAGACGCACTGGAAAGGGTCCAGTGAAGGGTGACCAAAATGATGAGGGGGCTGGAGCACATGACCTATGAGGAGAGGCCGAGAGATCTGGGGTTGTTTAGTCTGCAGAAGCGAAGAGTGAGGGGGGATTTGATAGCAGCCTTCAACTTCCTGGAGGGAGGTTCCAAAGAGGACGGAGAAAGGCTGTTCACAGTAGTGATGGATGGCAGAACAGGGAGCAATGGTCTCAAGTTACAGTGGGGGGAGGTCTAGGTTGGATATTAGGAAAAGCTATTTCACTAGGCGGGTGGGGAAGCGCTGGGCTGGGTTCCCTAGGGAAGTGGTGGAATCTCCATCCCGAGAGGTTTTTAAGTCTCATCTTGACAAAGCCCTGGCCGGGTTGATTTAGTTGGGTTGGCCTTGCCTTGGGCAGGGGGCTGGACTTGATGACTCCTGAGGTCTCTTCCAGCTCTATGATTTTATGAGAGATTGTGCTGGGGGCGGGGGCAGTGCGTGAAGCCTCCACCTCCCCAGTGCATGTACAGAAGCGCACACAGAGCAGCTAGATGCTTTGAACAGTGTGGAGCTGCTCCCAGGCTAAGGTTCCCAGAGGAGTGGGTAGTGAGCCAGATTAAAAGGCTGGGTTGGCTGGATGTGTTCCGTGGGCCACATCTTGCCCCCCTTGTGTTACAGCATTATCTTCCATGTGACACACCCCTGAAACTGAGCCTGGCTCACCCTGCTGCTTTCCTGTTGTGTCCCCTGCAGAATGAGTGTCAGAACGTTTGCTATGAATTTGGTCCCTGCTGCTCTTTCTGATTGAAAGCACCATCCAAAAAGTGAGCGACCGTCAGGTCTGGAGGCCCGCCCTTCTCTCTATGAATCTCCTCTGACAGGGGACCATGTACACTGTCCCCCGAAGGAGTGTCACCGTGGCTATAAAGCCTAGTGGATGGGGAGATCAGCCTGATAGACTGCTGAGCCTTCCAAAGGGGCGGGGATTAATCAGTGAACATTCCAAAAGGGCGGGGATCAATGTGTAAGCATTCCAAAGGGGCAGGGTTTGTTGGGCCAGAACACAGCACAGAGCCCTGTGCTCTCAGCTGCCAAGTCCATGTTCCTCCAGCAGAAAGAAGAGTGCATTCTTCCTCACAACAGCACCTCTTTGGTGCTACCATCAGGCCATTCTGGGAAAAGCTGTTGAGAAGGGTCTGCTGGAGGATGTCTGGGGTGGGCCTGGGGAGAGGCACTTAGCTCCTGCTAGCTGGCTTCCTGCGCAGCCTCAGCCCTGCTGAATTATGCATTGCCAGCAGCCCTCTGTGGTGTGTGCTGACAAACACTGCGTATTTATAGACTGCTGAGCATCGCCTTCCGCTCAGTGCCAGAGCAGCCTGGGCCCTGTTGCTCCCTAGTTCTGGTTCAGAGACACAAGGGAAGCTACTTAAAGCAACTAGGGTAGGGTGACAGGATCCAGGCCTGGTGGCTAATTCTATTTGCAGGGCTGGTCCCCCATGTGAGATTCTGTGTGTGGGGCCCCATCACTCTTTTCCTTTCTTAGGAGTGAGGTTTGCCCCTTCTTTCCCCCAATGAATCCTGGGCAATCTTCTGTTTAAATTTCCTAACAGGGATGTGAACGGGTAATGGGTTAACTGACGCCAGAGGTGGCGCAAGGCTGGAGCCCTCTCCCGCCCGTGATCCTGTTTAATTGCTTAACTGGATAAACTGAACATTTATCTGGTTAACTGATCAACTGAGATTTTACCTCCCTACTTCAGATGGCTAGGGTGACCCCCCCCCGCACCTGTCCATGAAGCCTGGTGATGTCTAGCTAACCCCTAGCATAGCCTGGGATGCCAGGAGGTGAAGCTGTTGTGCAGCCTTCCAAGCAAGGAGCCAAATAGGCCCCCTAGGACCACAAGCAGGATATGGGGGAGGGGGGGGATGCTGGGACTGATGGAAAAGCCGGCCCTTCCGTGGCTCCACATGGTGCTGTGACTTAAGGGCACTTCTCTTGGAAGGCCTGGCCTCCCAATAAGGGTTGGATTCACTTGCCAATCCACTGGCGCTGCGCTACAGAAATAACAAGATGAGGAGTCCACCAACTGGGCTTGGAATCCCTGAAGAACCATCTCTTTTTGTGGCATCTACAGGACTTGGTCTTTTCAGTCAGACCCAGAGGAATACAGGGGGGCAGGGCCAGATTGGGGGGGGGGGGCTAGCCGGGCATCTGCCCAGGGTGCCAACCTATGGGGGGGGGTGCCTGATGGCAGTTGTAAGGGGCGCTGCACGCCCGGCCGTGCGGCACCCTTACAGCTGCAATCAGGCACCGCGCAGCCGATTGCAGCTGTAAGGTGTGTAGCACGCCGGGGGTGGAGCCACGAGAGGAGCCCAAGCTATGAAGTTTCGCTCCAGAGCTCAACTTTCCCCAAGGTCCAGGAAAGTGGGACTGACCCATTTCAGAAGCTCAGTGCAGTGTTCACCATAACCAGAGCGCCTAGTGGGGGGTGGACATGCATATATTCTCTATCTGCACACCGAGTTGAACATGCCCCTCATCCCTGCCCTGGAGGGACCCCACCTCACTTGGCCTCAGCTTTTCTTCCGACACAGCCAGGAAAGGGGCCACTTCTGATGGGGAGCATCTGATGCCCTGGATCAATTCTAACCCAACCCGTGTTCTACTGCCAGTCCCCAAGCAATACTCCCTGGTCAGTACTGACTTGGACCAATTGGGTGACCTAGAAGGGAAAGCCTTTGTAAACCATGACCAACCTCCGGAGCCATCCATGCCACACATCCTCTTTCTCAGCCAGGCAATGGAGTCTCACCCTTCTCCATTGATTTCTCCCCCACAGCTTTGTCCTTAGCGCACAAGAGGGAGCCAACCCCCCCGTGGTTCTCGTCTCCCTTTCCTCCTTTGAGATCAGGGGCCTTCCCTTCCCTGTTGGCACTGCCTACCCGTGCTGATGCACGCTGAGGTGGGGAGCTAATTGAGTTTGTTAGGCATTGTCTGCCATGTCAAAAAATTACCCTTTGCTATTTCTGTCTGTCTCTCCCGCTGACCTTTTGTTCCCTTGTGCACAGTGTTTCATTTTTCTCCTCCTCTTCTCTTCCTAACCTCCCCTCCTGCTGCTCTGGGAGAATCCTTTGCTCTCTTGACTTCTTGCATCACACCAATGCGCCTCCCTGAGAAAGGGGGGAGGGACTAGGTGCAGCACCCCAGGAACCCTCCCCAGCCGAGGGGGATGAAGACAACTCCCCCAGAGCCGCTCAGCTGAATCCCAGTTCTATCTGTCCGGGTGCAGAGCACAGAGGGGTGAGTTGGGCTTGAATGGGATGCAGCTGGGGCACTGGCATTGCGCTTAGCCCTTGGCACATGCTTGAAGTTCATAGATTCCAAGGCCAGCAGAGACCACTGTGATCATCTGCTCTGCCCTCCTAACACAAGCCAGAGAGCTGCCTTGAATTAATCCCTGCTTGTCCTAGAACTCGTAGAATCACAGACCACTGGAACTGGAAGGTTCCTCAAGAGGTCATCAAGTTCAGTCTCCTGCCTTCACAGCAGGGCCAAGCGCCATCTTGATCATCCCTGACAGGTGTCTGTCCAACCTGCTCTTAAATATCTCCAGTGATGGAGATTCCACAATCTCCCCAGGCAACTTATTCCAGTGTTTAACCACCCCAAGAGCTGGTAAGTTTTTCCTAATGTCCAACCTAAACCTCCCTTGCTGCAGTTTAAGCCCATTGCTTCTTGTCCTCTCCTCAGTGGTTAAGGAAAACAATTTTTCCTCCTTCCTCCTTGTAACACCTTTTTATATACTTGAAAGCTGTTATATTGTTCCCTCTCGGTCTTCTCTTTTCCAAACTAAACAATCCCAATTCTTTCTGTCTTCACTCATAGCTCACATTTTCTAGACCTTTAATCTAATCTAACCTTCTCCAATTTCTTCACATTTTCCCTGAAATGTGGCATCCAGAACTGGTCATCATACTCCAACTGAGGCCTAATCAGAGCGGAGCAGAAGAATTCCTTCTTGTGTCTTGTTTACAATGCTCTTGTTAATTAGAGCCCAGAATGAAGTTTGCTTTTTTTTGCAACAGCTCTTGATTTAGTCGTAAGTGGAGCACAGGATCTTTAGAGGTGCACATAGCTGAACTGCTTAGTAATAGCAACCACCTTTAACATCCTTGTAAGGGGGAAATGCCAAAACCAAAACAACCCACCAAGGTATCATTTAACTTCAAGAAGGGGAACTACACTAAAATGAGAAAGCTAGTTCAACTAAAATCTACAGAAAGAGTCACAAGAGTGAAATGCC
Organism: Pelodiscus sinensis; assembly: GCF_052426305.1. NCBI lineage: Eukaryota > Metazoa > Chordata > Testudines > Trionychidae > Pelodiscus > Pelodiscus sinensis. The sequence goes on along the minus strand of NC_143072.1, from coordinate 11,258,139 downwards.
TCCACACTGCATGCAAACTACCATAACAGCAGCTCAAAGCAAATGTATACCTCAAATAAAAAATATAGTGAAAAAAATATATATATTACTACCATGGCTAAAAGAGGCAGTTAGAAGCAAACAGGTAAAAAACTGGAAGTCAAATCAAACTGAGGAAAATAGGGAGGCATATAAACACTGGCAAGTCAAGTGTAAAAGTATGATAAGATTTGCCAAGAATGGTTTTGTGATCTTAGCTAGTCATCACTCTTCTACCAGCAATTGTGTTTAAGTACATTAGAAAACAGTCAGCAGGACCACTAACCAGCACTCAGGAAAGAGAAGGCCATTGTGGAGAAGCTAAATCAATTCTTTGCATCAGTCTTCACTGCTTAGGATGTGGGGGAGGTCCCCATACTTGAGCCATTCTTTTTAGGTGACAAATCTGAGGAGCTGTCCCAGATTGAGGTTTCAGTAGAGGAGGTTTTGAAAATTGACAAATTAACGAGTAATAAAAGACACCAGGACCAGATGATGTTTACCCAGGAGTTCTGAAGAGTTCTCAAGTATCTAAAAGGGTGTAACAAGAAGGCATGAGAAAAATTGTTCTCCTTAACCTCTGAGGATAGGACAAGAAGCAATGGGCTTAAATTTCAGCCAGGGAGGGTTAGGTTGGCCATTAGGAAAAACTTCCTACCTGTCAGGGTGGTTAAACACTGGAATAAATTGCCTAGGGAGGTTGTGGAATCTCCAGCAATGGAGATATTTAAGAGCAGGTTGAACAGACACACCTCTTAGGGATGACCTAGACCAGGACTACTCAACTTTGGAAGCCCTGGGGGCCACAATGATACTCACAGCACATGCTGAGGCCCACAACTTAAGTGTTGTTGCATATACATACAAATAAATATGCAAATATATGCACATAGCTTCTTTCACACTGACGGGCATGAATACAAAGATTAAGGCAAAACTACACAACAGTCAGTTCTGCTGATATTAATAAAATGCAATATCTATGCAATACCCAATTTCTATCCATATGACAGCACTTAATGAGCAATGACAGTCCAGGAATTTAACTACTAAAATGTATATCAACAGAAGACAATTATATTGACTACTTTTTTGTTTTGGCTTCACAATTGTGAACGGAACATATCTTGTTGAATATGGTAACCTTCCAGTATCTTGGTTTTCCTTAAATTGCTGTCAGGTGGATACAATTCTTTGAACTCAGGGTGAGAAGATTCATGGTGCGGTTGCAAGTTTGTTTTCTTTAATGCAGCGATAGTGTTTTAACAAAGATGGCACATTGGTTTTCCATTTCTCTCTGCAAAAGTGAATTCCATCTCCCAAACAGGGTTATAAACCCTGCATTCATCCAACAAGTGTATCTTCTTTATTGCCACTTTTAATGCTTATTAAAAAGAAAACACCCAGTGTTTGGGGTGTTTAGCTTGAAGCTTCAGGTTGTGCATTTCTTTGAGCGATTTTACTGTAAAAAGAAACATTTCCAAGCCAGAGCACTCCAAACGGTGGCGGGCGGGGAGCTGGGCGAGTTAGCTTGGATAGGAGAGGCAAAAAAGGACAGGTGCCGGGGAGCCCTGTCCTGGATTCCCAGCAGGGCTGACATCCCCACCTGGGAGTCCATCGCTCCGTGCGGGATGGAGGCGGGGCTGCCTGGCCACAGCGCCTGGCCCAAATGTGGCCAGTGTGAGCCAGTCAACACCGCTCAGGCTCTGCCCACAGGGCTAAGCAACCAGCACTTCTCACAATGCCTCGATGCTCCTGGCACCTTCTCCCTGGGGGCTAGAAACGGCAACATCCCGTATCGGTCTGTTCCAGCCAGCCCATTCGCTCGCATCTTTCAATGCTCACATGTTCCCAGTGGAGGCCATGTTCAAAGGTTCCCATCTGTAGGCTGTGCGTTGAGCCCCTGTATAAACCCAAACAGCACAGTGGGCTGCATGTTGAGTAGCCCTGATCTAGATGGTGCTTGGTCCCACTGGGAGGGCAGGGGGCTGGACTTGATGACCTCTCAGGGTCCCTTCCAGGCCTAGTGTTCTATGAGTCTAAGGAACTCAGATATGAAATTGCAGAACTATTAACTGTGGTATATAATCCACTGCATGAATCAGTCTCTGTACCAGATAACTAGGGATAGCTAATATAACTCTAATGTAAAAAAAGGCACCACAGTCATCCTGGCCATTAGAGGCCAGCAAACCTAACCTCAGTACCTGGCAAACTGGAAATCACAGCCAAGAACAGAATTTTAGACACAGAGATGAACACAACAAGCTGGGAAGAGTCAACATGGGAATGGATAATAAGATGAATCTTTCAAAATTGTCCTATTCTGTTCATTCCCTCTGGGGCACCTGGCACTGGCCACTGCTGGCAGACAGGAGACTGGGCGAGATGGGCCTTTGGTCTGAGCCAATCTGGTTCCTCTTGTGTTCTTCTTTAACTCCTCTGGGGCTATGCTTTACCCATCTGTGAGAAAGGGTATTGGGAGGATTCAGCTTTGGGCTGAAATTAAGCACAAGAAAGCAAAGGGCATTTTTGGAAGTTATGTTCCTGGGTAATCTATAAACATTTGGCTAATTGCAGAGCACCCACCAACAGGGTATCTCTACATGGGAGGTGAGAATTGGAACATGGATTGTGTCCTGCAACCTTAACGACTGACACAGTGCCCTGACTAACTCCAGAACCCTCACCGGTCCCCTACCGACCCTGCAATCCCCTCACCCACTGACTGATTGCCCAGTGCAGTGCACTGACCTCCCCAGACAGAAGGCATGAAAGTCATGTCTCAGCAAACAAATCAGACATCTGTGGTGACTGGACGTGCCGCATCTGATGGCTGATCAGTAGAATTCCACTGCCCGGTGGCAGCAGGGTGCTGAACACTTTAGAGCCCTGGTACCGCAGCATGCTGGGTAGTCCATCACTCCCACAGTCAGTTGGGTGGTATATCATCCATTCTGGCCTTTGAGTCAGCGACTGATGCTGGAGGACAGACTATCCCACATAGGACTAATTTTCCCCAGGACCGCCTGTCTCTGTTGCAGCAGCCAAATGTCCTCCAAGGGCCCTACGTGTGTTTTCTGTGAAGAACCAAGAGAGGAGCCCCTTGTTCCTGGCAGATCAAATCCATCCAACACATCGGGGAAGGACAGACTCATGCTGGGAGCTAGGCACATGGGGAAACGAAACCTGCTTGTCCCGAAGTCTGGCCAAAGGAGGCACGTCAGTAGGCCAGGTTTCTATCCCGCTGCAGAAGGGAAACAAGCTTCACTCTCCCCGTCAGCCAAGTGTTTCAGCTTGCACTTCTCTCTCTGAAGATTCACCTGGCATCGCTCGGGTCCTTTGCTCAATTCATTGGGGGTTTTGGAGAATCAGATGAAGACATCCCTGCTTCATATACATCAGCGCTCTGGGTGGGGCTGGGGAGGAGGGGATCAGGATGCAGCTGCCCTGGGGAGAGAGGACACCCCCAGCCCTCCCTCACCACAGCAGCGTGGGGCCAGATGAGAAGCGCCTCTCTATGGCTGCTGCAGCTCCAGCAGGCACAGCTGGTGAAGGGCAAGTGCAGTTTCCTGTCTCCTGCTTTCCCCAGCCAGTGAACAATGCAGAAAACTTTGCACTTTCCCCTCACTCCCTGACGAAGGGGAGCAGACAGCAATGTCCTTATACAAATCAGAGGTGCACAGAGCTTCAGCCCCACGATCCTCCCTAAAGGGTGTTTGGGGGGGCCGAGGCAGTCATAAATGGGGGAGGGGTGCACGTCCCTGCTTCTTGGCACAACCAAACCCAGGCCTTGCTTTAAGTTAGAAGAGGAAGCTGCATAGCAAATTTGGTGGCCCTAGTTCTTACTATTTAGGAGTTCTTGGCCAGTCAGACAGACAAAGAGACACACAGACAAACTGCCGCGTAGATTTAAGTCAGTGGCTACATCTACACAGCAGCTGGAGGTGGAATTTCCAGCCCTAGTCCCGGTCCGAGTCCTTTGATCAAGCTAGCATGCTAAAAATAACAGCACTGTCGTAGGGGTGGCAGGAGGAGCCGCCCAGGTTCTCAGAAAGGATTGTGCTGGCCTGCGCCACAGCTCTTCCTAGCGCACAGCTAGAACCAGGCCCGTGCATGCTCCTCTGCGTGTGCTGGCAATTACGCTTCCAGGCTGCCATATCCAGCACGACTCCAGCAGGGTCTACAGGAAAGCACAAGTGCCAATGTTTCGCTGAACGCCGAATGTGCCCCATGTTTAGCAGCCCAACTCCTGCTGTCCCTTGGACGAGCTCAGAAGACACCAGCTTTTTAGTTACTGGGGAAACTGAGGCACAGAGCAGGGATGAACTCAAGGTCACCCAGTAAGCCAGTGGCAGAACCAGGAATAGAAGCCAGGTCTCTTGAATGCTGGTCCAGCTCTCTATCCACTAGGCAATGTTGCTTTCTCCTTTCTCCTCTGAAACTACATGAAGTATCTAAAATGATCTATGCTCTTCTGAGGGCATTACAAATATCTGGCTCTAACTGGGGGTTCAGGCCTGGGGAGAATGACAAATGCACTGACTGGAGAAGCGGCTAAGCACGGAGCCTCAGCTGGGCAGGTTTGTTACTTGGGGTTTGCATAATCGGGTCACAATGTTTACGTGATTCCTGCAATTCTCACGGAGACACACTCTTTCCAGTCCAGAAAGGCACCAGTTCCCCTGAGTCTGTAGCTTGTCCTCTGCCAAATACCGTACCTATCATGAGAATTAGCCAGAGGGCAATATTTTAACATTAAGGCCAGGTCTACACCAGACCTGGCAGATTGGCTTATGGCATGCAATTCTAACTACATAGAATACGTAGCCGGAGCTGGCTTACTCCTGTCATCTTCCCTTACTCTTTGCAAAAGCAGGAGCACGGAATGCCTTCTCTGAGTTTGATTTAGCAGGTCTTAACTAGACTCACTAAATCAAACTCCAGAAGATGGATTGCAGCAGTGACAATCTTCCATTTAGTGTGGGCAAGGCCTCAGTGACGACACCTTCCCTGGTTTAGCGCCTGCCAACCAAGGCTCTCAAAGCAATTGGCAAACATGAAATGGAGGCATGATGATTAGAGGCTACTATATAATATGATTTGGGGATTAGACTCCAGTTGTCCTGATTCCCCTCTTAGGCTCCAGGTACTAGACAAAACTTTCTCCAAGCAACCCCCTCCTTCAACATTTGTTTACCAGGCAAATCTGACCCAACACGATCCTGGGAGAAAAACTACCGCACCAATATCTTGGGGCAACATCTTTGCCGGACTGGGGTTTAGTGACTTTAGAGGGCAGCCCTCACATGCCACATTAGGGGACTCGAGGCTCATACTATGGGGTCTCTTAAGTTGAGGAGTCAGCACACATCTGACCTGGGGAAGAATCAGAACTGACTCCCACAGCTACGAACCGGCCCCTGGGCCTGTGGCTGGCATCCCCGGGCCAGCGCCCGGCCCACGTACCTGCAGCGTGTTAACTGGGAAAGAGGTGATGGGGGGGAAGTCCATGATCTGCAGGTCGTGCACGTGGCCGTTCATGACCACGGCCGGCAGGTAGACGCGCCGCGTTTTGGTGGGGGCACAGGCCTCGCTGAACTCGTTGTAGAGGAACTGGTGGACGATGGCGCTCTTGCCAACTCCTTGAGCCCCAAGCACGGCGATCTTGAAGGTTGTCACCATACCGCTTGGCCGTGGCCCTCCCCTGAGACGAGGCGATTGGCTCTCTGGCACAGTCCACTGCGTTTGCACTGCCAGGAAGGCCCCCGGGCTGCATATTCCAGCGGCTGCAGTTTCAGCCCCATTCAGGAAGCATTTCCTCTTCAGGCCAGCCAGTCACTGCAAGACCAAGAGCAACCCAGTCAGTGACTCCTCCAGAAGTAGCCCTGGCAGCCTCCTGCCAGCACATGACACGGCCTGCCTGGCTAGCCACGGCTCTTCTCCAGCGCCATGATACCTGAGCCTCTCCCAGCCTTATGCTGCATTCACCTGCCTGGCCCCACCTGGCCGTTACGCCTATTTCACAGGTGGGGAACTGAGCCGCACAGAAAGAGTGAGCGACTTGTCTGGAGCAGGAAATTCAACCAAGGCCAGATAAAAGCCCTAACTACTAGGCAGTCCTACAGCTGCCCCTTCTCTTCCCCTTGGCTCTCTCTGATCTTCCCTTTCAGTGCCACCTTGAGAGCAGTTCCTTGACAGTCCTATTCTGACCAGGGACTGTTTTAAATGACATCAGCTGGTGCAGGTCCACAAGGGATCATCTGCCTGAGAGCAGCACCTTTCCATCCCCCCTTGCCCCGGTGCAGGGGGCTGCTGAGAGGGAGGTTGAGGGAATGGATTGGCTCTTGGCTGGGCTGAGGGCACAGCAACGTTTCAACAGCCATGGTGGCTCAGAGGGGGCAGAAGGTGCCAGAGAGTTTGGTAACCTGCTATAGTGCAGGGCAATGAGACAAGAAATTAAGTCACAACCTCCCTTTTTAAAAACAATTACAAGGGAGACCGTCATGAGCAGCGAAAGCATTCTGCAACTCACCCAGTTTGACAAACTCGCTACATGTAGCGTCAGGGACATGCAGCCACCTCTGGGGTGGAGGAAGCAGCCAGGCACATACCCTATTGTGCAACAGGTTGGTGGAAAAAGGGGCTGCAGACAGAGCACTTTGTTTAAGGGCAACAGCGCAACCCTCTTTCCAGGGTGTAACACCTCAGCAGAGAGCAAACAGGTCACAGCCACCCTAGTAGCACACACTGGTTGTAACAGACTCAAACAATATTGGACTGGTCCAGAGACCAGTATCCTGCCTTTCACTCCACAGGGCTCCACAGCCTGCCATCCTGCCCCTCCTCTGCTGGCTCAGTCCAGAGGCCCATAGTCCGCTCCTGCCCACCTCGTTCCCATTCCAACATTCAGCTGCTAGCTGCAGGCACATTCTCCCCACAGCCCATTGCACAGAGCTTCCAATGGTGGGGCCCCACTTCCTTCCTGACCCCTGCAGGCAGCTAGCTTCTGCCCTGAAGCATGAGCCTGGATTAGCCTTATTTCATAGAGCCAGCATTAGCAGTCCTGGCCCGAGTGTGACTGCAGCTTGCCAGGAGAGCACAAAGCATACGCGTGCTGAGGGTGCCGCCCCAGTGCTAAGCCAGCAACACGTCACCTGCCCCAACAGCAGAGCCCATGCACAGCTCCCTGTAAAGGATACAAGGCAGGTCTAGCTCCAGATGACTGAAACCCCCTAGGTGGAAAACAGGAACAGAGGAGCAGCAGGACTGCAATCACACTGCTCCCTGGGCGGAGGGAACCCTGTCAGCTCAGCTTTCCCCCACCACCGACCCCTTCCCTAGCTTTAGGCAACGAGCCCAGAGAGGCTGCCACAAATCAATTCCAACCACGGGGAAATAAGAACCCGTTCGCTTGCTCTTAGTCAGCGTTCAAGTGGTCCGAATTCAGGTTAGCTTAATTCACGTGAAGCAAACTAAAGGCATTAGGGCCAGGTGAATTCTGAATAAGAATAGGTACACAAGGACTTCCCGCAATGATCCACTTTAAACCTTAATTTAGATTAACTTTCCATGCTGTTTCCGTGGGCCCCAAAATTGGGCAGCCCAAAGGTGAAAGTTTTTGACAGCTGCTATCCCAAAGGAGTCAGCCCTGGAAAGAAAGACAAGGTGGCCAGGTAGCAGCCCCTCCGAGAACCCAGTGTAGGCCAGAGACGAAAGAGTTTTAGAGCATTTTGATGTTACATTTGGAAATTTTGCATATAGAAAAAAAAAAGGTGAAAAATCCCTGAAAACAACCCAGTTTTTGGTCCCACAACGTGTTTTATTTGCCCTGAAATTATTTATTTTTGGTTTCTTTCAGCAAGAAAAAAAAGCTTTTTTGGTTTGAACTGAACCAAGCTCCCTCCGACTCAGATTTTTTCGTTTGTCACCGGAACCAAACAAAACTAGTTATTTACTCAGCTCTCCTTGAGAAATGGGGATAAACAAGTACAGGCTCTTGGGGTGATGCAGACGTGGAATTCAGCAGCTAGTTTCAGGAATTCCTAAAGCGACACCTCCCCCACCAGAGCTGGGAAATCCATCTTCTCTTTGCTTGGACAAGGGGAGTTGCATTTAGCCGGGGCTGTCACTCTGCTGCATGAAGGGGTTTAATGTTTAATTTCAGGGTTTGATCAGTAATGCGATTAGCTTGATGGAGGTTAATTTCTAAGCATGCAGATCCATTGGCTACATCTAGATTGGCATGATTTTCCGGAAATGCTTTTAACGGAAAAGTTTTCCGTTAAAAGCATTTTCGGAAAAGAGAGTCTAGATTGGCACGGACGCACTTTTTGCGGAAAAGCGTCCGTGCCAATTTAGACGCGCTTTTCCGCAAAAAAGCCCCGATCGCCATTTTCGCAATTGGGGCTTTTTTGCGCAAAACAAATCTGAGCTGTCTACACTGGCCCTTTTGCGCAAAAGTTTTGCGCAAAATGACTTTTGCCTGAATGGGAGCAGCATAGTATTTCCGCAAGAAGCACTGATTACTTACAGTAGGAAGTCAGTGCTTTTGCGAAAATTCAAGCGGCCAGTGTAGACAGCTGGCAAGTTTTTCCAGAAAAGTGGCGGATTTTCTGGAAAAACTGGCCAGTCTAGACACATCCATTGAGTACTAGAGACGTAGACACATATGGAGAGACGCACACTCATGTCTGGAGACAAACGTGGACACGCTGGTCAAGGACACGTGCGTACACACACACAAGCAGAGGCATGCTCTGGGACTCACAGGCATGGATACACACAGGCACTGTACGCAGAGACAAAGACAGATGGACACACACATTGATGGTCATCCACACACGCCACCTCAAAGACACACACCCCAATGCTGCCCGCAGACAAACACACCTGGCTACAGTCACACAGACAGGCAAATAACAATGCACACACACAGCGGTACAGATGCATTTGGAGACACATTCAAACAACCGCACTCTAGCTCCTCTACAATCAGTTACCCAACTTCCATTGACTTCAATGGACTCATTGTTGCAGAGGTCTGGTTGTACTCTAAAATGCATGTGTCGCCCTCCAGACATAGGCAGTTAAGAAAGAAAAGGGGGTTCTTTATGTCTAAGCCAGGGAAGCAGATAATTCAGAAAAGAATCATAGAACCATAGAGCTGGAAGAGACCTCAGAAGGTCAAGTCCAGCCCCCTGCCCTAGGCAGGACCAATCCCAACTAAATCAACCCAGCCAGGGCTTTGTCAATCCGAGATTTAAAAATCTCTAGGGATGGGGATTCCACCACCTACCTAGGTAACCCATCCCAGTGCTTCACCACTCTCCTAGGGAAATAGTTTTTCTTAATATCCAACCTGGATCTCTCCCACCACAACTTGAGACCATTGCTCCTTGTTCTGCCACCTGTCACTACTGAGACCAGCCTCTCGCCATCCTCTTTGGAACCTCCCTTCAGGAAGTTGAAGGCTGCTATCAAATCCCCTCCTCACTGTTCTCTTCTGCAGACTAAACAGACCCAACTCCCTCAGCCTCTCCTCATAAGTCATATGCTCCAGCCCCCTAATCATTTTGGTTGCCCTCCGCTGGACCCTCTCCAATGCGTCCACATCCTTTTTGTAGTGGGGGGCCCAGAACTGGACACAATCCTCCAGATGTGGCCTCATAAGAGCCAAAATAAACAGGGAGCTCAGTGTGGGCTCAGGTCTGCCCTGTTGGCAAGCCCTGGCCCACTCCCTGCAGCAGTGCGGGGCTGGCCAACTGTGGTTACCAGTGTTGTCCCTGAGTATATGGGGATAACTGGGCCTGCAACTTTGCCCCGCCTGCGAACTTCTGGGGAAAAGTGGAACAAAGTTGTAAGTGTCATCATACACTGTAACAACAAGACAAAAGTGCACAAGGGAGACACTGAACTAGTACAAACCCAAAGGCCTCCTGCTCTAACTCAAGGACCGGGTTAGATTATGCCAGGTAAGCAAGAAGAGTGTGTGTGGAGGGGGGGGGGGATCAGAAAGCAATAAACCAAAATGGGCAGGTTGGAAATTCAGTCTAACCGCTGAACGAAGTAAGGGGGGATGGGCGGTTCTGCTCAGCCCTTCCTTTCGGGGAGCTCACAGACGATAAAGAGAGGGACAGACATGGCTGCTGGCTTATTTAAAGGCAAGGAAGGAGCAAGCCACGCCTGTTGGTACTCAGAGATACACCTCTGTGCCTTCATGGTCCTGATGCTGAGCAGGCAGGGCCACAGCTCAGTCCCCAATCACACTGCCAACTCCAAAGGCTCCCACTAAATTCCTACCCCTGCCAAGGAGCTGAGAGTGCGCCTGCTCCCCATGTGTCTCCTTTTCCTTCCCCACCTTCCGTCACCCTTTTACCCCTCCCCATGTTACCCTGTCTAAGCCAGTCAAGCCTGTAGATTTTACACCAGCGCTGTGACCTGAGGGGTGGCTATATGCAGGGCTGGATTAAGCGGGAGGTTAGCCGGGCAGCTGCCCGGGGCACCAACCTATGGGGGGCGCCTGATGGCAGCTGTAAGGTGCGCAGTGCGGTGAGGGGCGGGGCCACACATGCGTCGCGCACCCGCTGCTCGGGGCGCAGGAATGGCTCTATGCAATGCCTTAAGCACCACCACGCCAGGGCTCAGTGTAGTGATCAGACCATGTGCCAGGCAGCAAGGCTGCAAATGAGAGTCCAGTCCAGGCCTGCTCTTTTCTCTCCCTTGACACGTGTGTTTGTCTAGTTTGCTCTTACAGGACGGCAGCTCCGACTACCAGCAGCCACAGCGCAGCCAGCTCGCTTCTCTTCTCTTGTCCCCAAAAAGACCATGGCAAAGGATGGGGAGTTGGGACTATTCTATTCCGGACTTGGCCACTAACTTGATCTTGCACTAGCCCCTTCTCTCTTCCAGGACTCTGCTTCCCCCCGCTGTAAGATGGGAATACTACTACTGATCTCCCTCAGAGGGCTGGAAGCCTCAATTAATGTTTGTAAAGCTCTTGGGAATGTGCACATGGAAGGCACTACAGAGCCTTCTTTTGCCCCTGCATTCTTTCCGCCTGCCACACTCACCTATTCCTCTGAGCACGGTTTCATCTGATCGCTCCACAGGCTTCCCCCTGGTCACATTGACCCATATTCCTGGGTCCCAGGTTGGAATTCAGCTACTAGCACTAGAGTGCTGGCGACAATAGGCTCTCCCTCCTGGAACCAAGCCACTGAGTCCCAGCATCGGGGCATTTGACTTGGTGAGAATCTGAAGCCTCGCTTGGCCAGGCAGCTTCACACCAGTATCCATGTCAGGTTTCCACACGAACAACAGGCATGTGGCACTGTCGGGTCACAAAGCAACCCGGCCTGCATCACCGTCCTCACACTCCCCCACCCATCGTGCCGGATACATGTCTCCCCCACTCAACCCACAGCCATGGTGGAGTATTGCGTCCAGTTCTGGGCCCCCCACTACAAAAAGGATGTGGATGCATTGGAGAGGGTCCAGTGAAGGGCAACCAAAATGATTAGGGGGCTGGAGCCTATGACTTATGAGGAGAGACTGAGGGATTTGGGTTTGTTTAGTCTGCAGAAGCGAAGAGTGAGGGGGGATTTGATAGCAGCCTGCAACTCCCTGAAGGGAGGTTCCAAAGAGGATGGAGAAAGGCTGTTCACAGTAGAGACGGATGGCAGAACAAGGAACAATCCATGCTCCAATAATAAGACATTAGCAGTAGGGATATATTACCAACCACCTGACCAGGACAGCGATACTGACATTGAAATGCTGAGGGAGATTAGAGAGGCTACCAAAATAAAGAACTCTATAATAATGGGGGATTTTAATTACCCCCATATTGACTGGATACATGTCACCTCAGGAAGAGAAGCAGAGATAAAATTTCTCAATGGCTTAAATGACTGCTTCTTGGAGCAGCTAGTACAGGAACCCACAAGGGGAAAGGCAATTCTCGATTTAGTCCTGAGTGGAGCGCAGGATCAGGTCCAGGAGATAACCGTTACAGGACCGCTTGGGAATAGTGACCATAATATAACAACATTTAGCATTCCTGTGGTGGGAAGAACACCTCAGCAGTCCAGCACTCTGGCATTTAATTTAAAAAATGGGAATTACGCAAAAAGGAGGTGGTTAGTTAAACAGAAATTAAAAGGCACAATGACTAGAGCCAAATCCCTGCAAGCTGCATGGAAACTTTTTAAAAACACCATAATAAGAGGCCCAACTTAAATGTATACCCCAAATTAAAAAACATTGTAAGAGACCTACAAAAGAGTCACCGTGGCTTAACCACCATGTAAAAGAAGCAGTGAGGGACAAAAACGCATCTTTTAAGAAGTGGAAGTCCAATCCTAGTGAGATAAATAGAAAAGAACATAAACACTGTCAAATCAAGTGTAAAAACGTAATAAGAAAAGCAAAAAAAGATTTTGAGGAACAGCTAGCCAAAAACTCTCAAAGAAATAACAAAATGTTTTTAAGTACATTAGAAGCAGGAAGCCTGCAAAAAAAAACTGTGGGTCCCCTAGACGATCGAGATATAAAAGGAGCAATAAAGGACGATAAAGCCATTGAGGATAATCTAAATGATTTCTTTGCTTCAGTCTTCATGGCTGATGACGTTAGGGAGATTCCCAAACCTGCACTGTCCTTTGTGGGTGATGAATCTGAGGAACTGTCCCGGATTGAAGTGTCATTAGAGGAGGTTTTGGAACAAATAGAAAAACTTAATATTAACAAATCTCCAGGACCGGATGGCATTCATCCAAGGGTTCTAAAATAACTCAACTGGGAAATTGCTGAACTATTATCTGTGGTTTGTAACCTATCCTTTAAATCGGCTTCCGTACCTAATGACTGGAAGGTAGCTAACGTCACACCAATATTTAAAAAGGGCTCTAGAGGCGATCCTGGCAATTACAGACCGGTAAGTCTAACTTCAGTACTGGGCGAATTAGTTGAAACAATAGTAAAGAATAAAATTGTGAGGCATGTAGAAGAATATAATTTGTTGGACAAAAGTCAACATGGTTTCTGTAAAGGGAAATCCTGTCTTACTAATCTATTAGAGTTCTTTGAAGGGGTTAACAAACATGCGGACAAGGGGGATCCAGTAGATATAGTATACTTAGATTTTCAGAAAGCCTTTGACAAGGTCCCTCACCAAAGGCTCTTGTGTAAATTACAAGGCCATGGGATAAGAGGGAAGGTCCTTTCTTGGACTGAGAACTGGTTAAAAGACAGGAAACAAAGGGTAGGAATAAATGGTAAATTTTCAGAATGGAGAGGGGTAACTAGTGGTGTCCCCCAAGGGTCAGTTCTGGGACCAATCCTTTTCAACTTATTCATAAATGATCTGGAGAAAGGGGTAAGCAGTGAGGTAGTAAAGTTTGCAGATGATACCAAACTGTTTAGGATAGTCAAGACAGAAGCAGACTGTGAGGGACTCCAAAAAGATCTCACCAAACTGAGTGACTGGGCAACAAAATGGCAAATGAAAATTAATGTGGATAAGTGTAAAGTAATGCACATTGGGAAAAATAACCCCAACTATACCTACATGATGGGGGCTAATTTGGCTACAACAAATCAGGAAAGAGATCTTGGAGTTATCGTGGACAGTTCTCTGAAAACTTCCACACAGAGTGCAGCGGTGGTCAAAAAGGCAAATAGGATGTTAGGAATTATTAAGAAAGGGATAGAAAATAAGACACAGAATATCTTACTGCCTCTGTATAAAACTATGGTACGCCCACATCTTGAATACTGTGTACAGATGTTGTCTCCTCACCTCAAAAAAGATATTTTGGCCTTGGAAAGGGTTCAGAAAAGGGCTACTAAAATAAGTACTAGTTTGGAACGGGTCCCATATGAAGAGAGGTTAAAGCGACTGGGACTTTTCAGTTTAGAAAAGAGGAGACTGAGGGGGGATATGATAGAGGTCTATAAAATCATGAGTGGTATGGAGAGGGCTGATAAAGAAAAGTTATTTATTAGTTCCCATAATAGAAGAACTAGACGACACCAAATGAAATTAATGGGTAGCAGGTTTAAAACTAATAAAATAAAGTTCTTCTTCACATAGGCTCTGTCTACACTGGGCCACTTATTCCGGAAAATCAGCCGCTTTTCCGGAATAAGCTGCGAGCTGTCTACACTGGCCCTTGAATTTCCGGAAAAGCAACGACGCTCTACTGTACATAATCAGCCGCTATTCCAGAAAAGCTACGCTGCTCCCGCTCGGGCATAAGTCCTTATTCCGGAACACTGTTCCAGAAAAGGGCCAGTGTAGACAGCCCAGTAGTCTTTTCCGGAAAAAAGCCCCGATCGCGAAAATGACGATCGGGGCTCTTTTCCGGAAAAGCGCGTCTACATTGGCCACAGATGCTTTTCCGGAAAAAGGGCTTTTCCGGAAAAGCAGCCTGCCAATGTAGACGCTCCTTTTCTGGAAAAACTGAAAACGGAATAGTATTCCGTTTTAAGCATTTCCGGAAATTCATGCCCGTGTAGACACAGCCATAGCGTATAGTCAACCTGTGGAACTCCTTGCCAGAGGAGGCTGTGAAGGCTAGGACTATAAGAGAGTTTAAAGAGAAGCTAGATAATTTCATGGAGGTTAGGTCCATAAAAGGCTATTAGCCAGGGGATAGAAATGGTGTCCCTGGCCTCTGTTTGTCAGAGGCTGGAGAGGGATGGCAGAAGACAAATCGCTTGATCATTATCTTCGGTCCACCCTCTCTGGGGCACTTGGTGCTGGCCACTGTCGGCAGATGGGTCCACAGTAGGGCTAGATGGACCTTTGGTCTGACCCAGTATGGCCGTTCTTATGTTCTTAATGGTGTCAAGTTACATTGGGGGAGGTCTGGGTTGGATATTAGGAAAAACTATTTCCCTAGGAGGGTGGTGAAGCACTGGAATGGGTTACCTAGGGAAGTGGTGGAGTCTCCATCCCTAGAAATTTTTAAGTCTCTGCTTGACAAAGCCCTGGCCGGTTGATTTAGTTGGGATTGGTCCTGCCTAGAGCAGGGGGCTGGACTCGACCTTCTGAGGTCTCTTCCAGCTCTATGGTTCTATGATGCTGGAGCAGCTCCCTTAGCTCACAGCAGTATTAAGGCTTTTAGCCTCTTTGCAGGTCACCTCCACTTGAGGGCAACATAACTACTGGCTGAGAAGCAAGCCGCCAGGCCAATGCTAATAAGACAGGTAGATCCTTGTGCATGGAGCTGAGGGATGCAGCCGGCGAGCCCTGGTTTTGGCCAGCATTCGTCACCACATTTTTTTGCCCCAAAAGAAATTCCATTTGCTTTTGAGAGGGCCTGGGATGGGTTTGTGGGGGGGTGCATGGCAATGCCAGGCCCAGGCTCTCTTGCCCCACTCGTTCCCAGAGTTTGGGATTGGGCCCCAGGCTGCCGGAAGAAGGAGTTGGGGGGGGAGAGGATGGAGCCATGAGTTGCCTTCGCAGGAGGTCCTTCTTCCAGAGAAGGCAAGGGGGCTTGGCAGGGAGCCGGTTACTCCCGCAGCTGGGCCCTGTCTCCAGACAGCCGGCATAGGATGCTGCATCCAAAGCAGCTGCTTGTTTTGTCTGAGGAAGAGACCCGTGGTTTGTGGGCTCTGGGAAGCAGAAAGCTCCAAAACACACCTCGCTCCCTCCCGCCACAGCAGCCCCCTAGACGGCTCCCTGTCTTGTCTCTAGGCCCATCTCCTGCCCTCCCACCAAAGGAAACCACCACGTGGATTTCTAAAGGAAGAAACTGGAATGGTAAGGAAATAATCAGAC
Organism: Pelodiscus sinensis; assembly: GCF_052426305.1. NCBI lineage: Eukaryota > Metazoa > Chordata > Testudines > Trionychidae > Pelodiscus > Pelodiscus sinensis. The sequence goes on along the minus strand of NC_143072.1, from coordinate 11,242,334 downwards.
ATCTCCTAGCCCATCCTCCAGTGCTCTGCAACCAATCAGGGTGCCCCAGCCTCCTTGGACTGTTAGCCCTGCCCAACAGAGGAGGAAACTGAGGCATGACTTTGTCCAAGGTCACCCAGCAGGCTAATGGCGGAGACTAGACTGTAGATCTGCTGACCACCTTGTGCTTTAACCACTAGGCAAACCCTCCTCCTCCCAGGACTGGGGCCCCTTCCTGGGCACAGGGGAAGAGGCCTGCATGGAAGCCAACTGCACAAAGGTGTGAGAGACTGGAAGGATGGCCCACTAGTTAGGGTGCTAAACTAGGATCAGGGAGACCGGGATTCAATAAGCTCTGCAGCCACAGTCTTCCTATGAAGCCTTGGAGAGGCCATTAGTTGCTATGTGCCTCAGTTTCCCCACTTGCCCAATGGGGACAACCGCCCTGCCCTGCCTTGCAGGGATGAGGCTCAATACACGGAGCGAGTGTGAGGTGCTGGGGTCCTGCAGCCGGGGGGCCGTATAAAGGCAGAGTGGGAAGGCCCCTGGTTTTTCTCCACATTTTTGAAGTGGTCACCTCTCTGAAGGGAGGTCTGCTATACAGACTGAAAAGTGAACTCTATGGCTAAACCAAATCGGCAGCTGGGCCCTGAGCCAAAGTAGCAAGCAGCACAGTCCAGCAGACTTTTATATTGGACAAACATCCACCTTCTTACAGCCCCTTGTAGCAGAGTTCAGCAGTTAGAGTTTGCACGTAAATAGTGCACGTGTGCAATGAACGGGTGCACCCGGGGGGCCCTCCGCACATGGCTGCCCATGGCGACACCAGCAAGTCAGCCTTTGCCGCGACCCCTGGAACATGAGTGCCAGGGTCCATGTACGACACGTGCACTCTGGTGTGTGCACACGGCCCATGCTGTGAGCACACACACACAGGAGGGCACAAGCAGCCAGCAGGTGCCCATCAACGCGTCACTGGGGACCGTGTGTTAGGATCGCGGTGCCTGAATATGCATGAGAGTTTATGTGGCAGAGTTGGAAGAAAAATAAGCTGCTACGCCCACCAGCGCACACCACAATATGCTGTAGGGAAAGTCAGGGACACCCAGATGGAACCTTAGCAACTAACTGGGTGTAACAGGGAGCCCGGGGAGTGCTTGTGGGACTGACCAACCAGGAAGCCAGGCGGGGAGGAGATCCCTGAGCCCTGGAGAGGGAGGCCAAGGGAGTGGGGCTCCGGTGACACTGACCAGCCCTGAATCCTAGCGGGAAGGTCTGGAAGCATCTCACATTTCAGCCTCCCCTCCTTACCAGGCTGACAACCTCTCTCCAGTTCCCCACCAAACAGCAGCAGGGGGGACAAGTGTGTGTGGGGGAGGGGGGGCTCAGCATTCCAGGATCTGGGAGCCCGAAGGATCTGCGAGAGTCACGTTGAGGTTAAACTTCATCCTTTCCCCAGAGGCAGCATCCCTTTGCCCCTCCCCCCATGGGACTCTGCCTGCTACTCCCTAGGACCTTCCCAAGCTGCCCTATCTCCCCCCGTCCCGGGACCCCTGACACGGCCAGGAAGGCTCCAGCAGGCTTTTCCCGGTACCCAGCGCCCCGCTGTCAGGCCTGCCTCTGCCCCCGCTGCTTGCCCCACTTCTCAATGCAGCAGCCCATCCTCTGCCCGCGGAGGGAGCCGGCGATGCACTAACACTGGTTTGCCCCTGTGCAGAGCTGGGCGGGAGGGGGACTTACCGGCTTCTCCCCCTGTCCTGTCCCAGGACCCCCGGCCTCGCTGCCCCCCAGCTGCCTGCGCTGCACAATTTCAACTTGGATTCCTGGTTTGTTCCTTTGCTGGGACCCCCCGCCCCCAGCTGGAACTTTATGGCCCCGGGGATGGGCTCAGCTCCTGCCCGTGGGGGCCACCTGCGCCCCCCGCCCGGCTGGCGCCTTGTCCGGGGGCTTCCCCTGGCCCGGAGCCTCCCAGCCCGGCTCCTCACCTCGCCGCGGTCCGATGCCAAGGACGAGCCGCGGCGCTGCGCGGGGGGCGCTTTCCCATCCAGCGGCCCCGGCCCCGGGGGCTCTGCTGCGGCCAGGTGGCGGGGGCGGGCCGGGGGCCGAGCTCGCTGGCCCCGCGCTCGGGCTCGCCGGGGAGCTCGCCTCGCTTCCCCGGGCTCGCTGCCCCTTCGCCAGCTCCCTGCGTGCAGGGCAGGGGGGAAGGGAGGACGCCTCGGCTTGAAGCGGCTCCTCTGGGTCACAGCGCCTGCCATGTTCCCGCGGGCCGGGCCGGGCTTGAGCCAGGAGCCTGCTCAGCTGTTCGCAAGGTTCTGCGCCGCGGGGAGGGGCGAGCCTGGGGCCGGCTGGCCACGAGCCCCCTCCGCGCAAGCAGGGACCCAGGGTGACCCCGAGGCGTCCTGAGCACTTTGCAACAGCCCGAGGTCTCAGGAGGGGCGGGGCTGGGGAGCAGGCCACTGCCTAGCTCTGCCCCTGCCCGCCCGGGTGACCTCTGGCAAGTCACTTAACCGCCGCAGTCCAGCTCCTCCAAGGGCTTGACCAGCCTCATCTCCCTGGATTGCCATACCTCCCAGGAGCCCCGCCTCAGTTCTCCACCCGGCAGCCCCAAGGATCCTGCTTTCCCCAGAGTCCTGAGTGGGGGGCGCTCTGGGGAAAGAATCAGGAACTTGCAGCGTCCCTCTCCCTTTGGCTCTTAGTGGCACTGGATGGCTGGGCCTGGTCTGAGGAGGGGCTCATGCAAAGCCCAGCTGGTGTGCATTATGAGTGCATGCGCTCACTACTACCACAGGAGTTTGCATAGGTGCACCAATGTGCTGGACGTGAAGTGTTAAGCCGTGTAGGTGAGGGGATCAATGCACCAAGACCATGTCCATGGGAGGGGGGGGGGGGGGGAGGGTAGAGGAGGAGTGCAGGGGCACATGTGGAGTGTGTTTGTGTGTTGGGTTGAGATCAGGCCCTTAAAGACACATATTCAAAGAAGGAAGAGTGAATGCACCGGGTAGAAAACACACAGCCAATGTTCCCTCTCATTTTTTCCAGCCATGTGCGGAATACATTTTGTTATGTGCACCAAGCCCTATGCAGATGTGCACCACCAATAGAAACATATGCTGTTGGCTATGGGCACTGTGAGTGCTCTGTTAGTCAGCTGGGTGGCATTGCAATCTCTCTTGGGTGGCTGCCCAAGTGCTCAGTTTACAGGGAGCACAACACACAGCCCTGTTGTTTTCACCACTCCGCACCCACAACTGTACATACAACCCCTCTGGTGGTAGCTGTCCAAGCCTGTATTCTCCATCCGGTTGTAGCTGAGGAATGGGGGGAGAGAAGCAGGGAGCATCCAGCTGCCCCCCAGCCCTTGTGGAACACAGAGCAGCTTCATGCTGCATTGGTTCACAGCTGGGAGCAAGTGGTCCCTAGCTGGTTTGGGATCAGGGCCCAGGAAAGGTGGTATCCAGTCCCCCATGTCCCATATCCCATCCAGCGTGCCAGAGAATCTGAGCTAGCCTCTGGCTAAATCCCAGCGCTAATGAAGCGTAATTAATGAGGAGGAGCACCTGGGATGACAGCTCTCTGGAGGTCTGAGCAGATACCTGCTGACATCTAGAGGGGCTGGGCTGGTGCCTGCAGCCAACAGTAGCAGTTCTGCAGCGGGCATGTTCTGTTATTCAGGCTGATCACCTAAGCACTCTGGGCCCATCTTTGCATGAAACCCAATGCCATCCGCATGGCAGGGCCCTGCAGTTCAGAGTGGGGAGGGGCTGGTCAGTAGCCCCTCCCCACTGGCATGCTGGCTGGTATACACCTTTCTGATGCTTTCCAGGAAAAGCCAGGCTCCATTCCTGCCAGCACTGAGGATCCAAGTCTATTTTTGTAGCTTTAAAAATACCCACCGAGCGGTTGTCCACTTACAGTATTTTTCGTTATTAAATAAATTGTATCCCGGGGGAGAGGGGGAGGCTGGGTTCCCCTTATTGCTGCTCACCCGGGAATGCTCTCCCTCACCCCACTAAGCCAAGACCCTTACAAAGATGAAGCCGGCTGCAAGACTGCGCCCAGGTCTTCTCCAGAAAGGAAGGGGTGGTTCTGGGAGTGGCACACAGGCCTGGCTTTCCTACAGATCCCTTGGGATCCATGTTTCAGTTCCCCAGATGGAAAAATCCAGAGGCCACGTCTTCCTTTTTCTGTCTGGGGACCTGTGGCGGCGAGGGCATCGATGCAGACGGTTTCTCAGTCGGTACATAGAGCACAACAGGGGCATGATCGTGGCTGGAGCCTCCGGGTGTCGCAGCAAAGTGGACAGTAACACAAACACCTGGATTGGATTTGGAGGGGGTGGATTAACAGCACTGGGTTCTTTGCCCTCCTGTACGTTGCCAATAATAAGGTGCCTGCTGGGCCAATCTAGCCCCATGAATGAGATCTCGGAACTCCAAATTGCCAGCAGTGGCTTTGCACGGGTGCAACTGGTTGGAACATGGCCAATCGCTGTGGTGAGGGCACAGAATTGGACACCCCCCTCCTCTCCTTGAGCTGGCTCTGCTGGGCCTGCAGGATCAAAGAGCAGCAGGCATGAATTCTGAGCCCAGTTCACCCTGGTGCAAGCAGGACAGACGTGTGGAGAGAGAAGGAACCATTTTGACCTAGTCACGTTCCAGGCTGGACTTGCGCATTTCAACAAGGAGCTGGCGCTCTGCATAGCTCCCTGACTCCATCACGGAGGCAGGGCTGGGTTTCCAGGGCAGTGTTCAAAGCCTGGAAAAGAAGAGGGGGAGGCACGAAGGAGAGATGGGGGAAGCTAGAGGGCCCTGTTTGAGCTCTGGGATGGAAAGGAAGGTGCTGACTTGAATAGCTGCCAGGGTGTCTCACCCCCACCTCCAGGCTCACCGCCCGTTTCCTGCCTATGTGAAATAGCTCCGCAGAAGCTGGGAAGGAGAACAAAGGTACAGGGACGGGAGGTGTCTTGTGCTAGGTCACCCCCAGATGTGCTTTGATCCCCAGTCTCCTGACTCCAAGCCCCATGCTTCACCCATTGGCCCATGCTGCCTGCACCTGCCAATAGTGTGTCAATGCCCCCCGCCCCAATCACAAGGACAAGGAAAGAGTCGTGTCAGTTACCAGCAGAGCCCTTACTTAAGAACATGAGAGTGGCCAGAGTGGGTAGGGCCACATGTCCATCTAGCCCAGTGGCCAATGCCAAGTGGTCCAGAGGGAATGAACAGAACAGGGAACCATCAAGTGAGCTCCTGAGGTCTCTTCTAGCCCTATGATTCTATGTGATCCCTCCCCTGTCACTGTTCCCAGCCCCTGACAAACAGGCCAGGGACACCGTTCCTACCCACCCTGGCTAACAGCCATTGATGGACCTACCCTCCAGTTCTTTTTTGAACCCTGGAAAAGTCCTGGTCTTCACAATACCCTCTGACAAGGAGTTCCACAGGTTGGCTGTGTGTGGTGTGAGTAAACACTGCCTTTGTTTGTCTTAAATCCGCTACCTATTAGTTTTATGCGGTGACCCCCTAGTGCAAATAACTTTTCCTCATTCACTGTCTCCACACCTGTCATGATTTTATAGCCCTTCCCCAGCTGTGTCACTTGCCACAGTGGGCAACAGCTTTTCATGGCCCCGAAGACCGAGGCCACCAGTATGTCACCTGCTAAGCTAGGGGTGGGGAACCTCAGGTCTAGGGGCCAGATGTGGATCCAGCCCCCAAGGCTCAGGGCACCCCAACAGTGTTGGGGAACCCATGATGGTGCTCCATCCTGTGGGACTGGAGCACACAAAATCTACTAGCCTGGGCCCACCCCCTCGGGCTCTGCTGTGTGAGGAGAACGTGGGGAGCGTCTTTCTCCTCCTCAGCCAGGGCTTGCCTCAGGGAGAGTTTGGTTTGGATTTTCTTTTTTTTTTGTTTTTGCTTCTCACTTTTCTGTGGCCCCTGACTGATTTCTGTGGGGCAGCGGCCCCACCCCTGCACTAGGCTTTTGTCTTATCTTAGACGTGGACCCTGCTGCTGCTCTGTGCACACATATCTCGCCACTGGGCCTTGCTCCGAAGAGCGGGCCTGTACCTGCCTCCCCCTGGAGCCCCCCTTCTGTCAGGGCTGCCCCCTGGAAATGGGGACACCAAGCTGCCATGGGGCTGCTTGGCCTCACCTTGCCCTCCCCCATCTCCTCAGGCTCCTCTTCATTCCAGACACAGAACCCAATGAGGTGGCAGGGGCTGGGCCCCTCAGGAAAACAGGCCCAATTTCCTCAGGAATGGAGCCACCTGCTCCCTCCCCACAGCAAGGCAGCGTCACTGTTACCTCGCATGCAGCTACTTTACGCTGGCTAGCTAGCCATGGCGCTGTCCTTGCCCCTGCCCCAAGCCACATAACTTGGGGGCAGAGAGAGCCGGTCTCGTGGGCGGGGGAGCCAGCATGTTCGTTAAATGGGAACCGGTTCATGAGAGGGAAGCCCAGAAGGTCTCTTCCTTCCCAGGGGGGCAAGCCTGCTGTAGGGCCTATGGAGAACTGGAGCAGTTTTTGGTTCCAAACCAAGCTCTAGGCCTTACCCAGAGCGAGGCATGTCCCCCTCAGCACCATCTTCTTAGCATCCGCTGCCCTGCCCCCGTCCCCACTCCGTTGCCAGCCACGATTCATCACAGTGAGCCTCCCAGCCGCCTTTGCTTTGTTGTGGCATGTGAGCAAACGCAAGGACGCAGGCTTCGGATTTTCCACCATGCTCCCCCGAGGGCTTCTGCGCAAGGAATCGATTCGTCTTTCTCCCACGATCATCCTACGAACAGCTCCTGGCTCCTCTGCCCCACACTGGCACTGCCCACCCGAGGTCTCAGCAGCAGAAGCAGCTGGGGGCTGTACCAGCCCCTCTCTCCAGAGGTCCTATGTGCCCGAGCCGGTCTGGTACCCTGCTGGGGGGAAGGCAGCAGAAGGGTTTGCCACAAGCAGTGCTACCCCTGGATGGGAGGGTGCTCTAAACCTTGGGGGGTTCCAGCCCAGCGGCGTCTGAAACCTCAGCCCCCAGGCTGGCTGGTGTCTCTTGGCAATCAAGTGCTTTGTGCATTTGAGAGCAGCCCCAGTGCCCTTCACCCTTGTTCAGAGCAGGTGTGACCTGGGCTGGGGTTGCCAGATACTTTCACAAAAAAATCTCGAACGAGGTGGGAAAAAAACTGGTTGAGCAAAAAAAAAACCAAAAAAAGGTCATTGCAGGGGAAATGTCCCCACCGGCCTTGCCGTATTTTCTGGGGTTTTTTTAATCAGACAGACAACGCAATTACCAGACTGTCTGGGTGACAACCGGACACCTGGCAACCCTGCCCTGGGCCCAGCCAGGGCAGTCCCTGCCCAAAGGAGCTTACAGTCTCCTCTGATCATGGGGTGGGAGTCGGGCCAAGCAGCTAGAGGAAGGGAATCGCAGAATCAAGTTTTTCCTAATGTCCAACCCAGACCTCCCTGCTGCAACTTGAGACCATTGCTCCTTGTTCTGTCATCTGTCCCCATCTAGAACAGCCTCTCTCCAGCCTCTTTGGAATCCCCCTTCAGGGAGTTGGAGGCTGCTATCAACTCCCCCCTCACTCTTCTCTTCTGCAGACTAAACAAGCCCAAATCCCTCAGCCTCTCCTCATAGGTCATGTGCTCCAGCCCCCTAATCATTTCTGTTGCCTTCTGTTGGACTTTTTCCAATGCATCCACATCCTTTCTGTAATGGGGGGAGAGGGGGGGCCAGAACTGGATGCAATACTCCAGATGTTTCCTTGCCAGCACCAAATGAAGGGGAACACTCACTTCCCTTTGGGCAGTTGTGGGCTGACCTGACCCCTAACCCCCAAGCTGTTAGAGGTTAATGTCTGAGGGTTTGCATCTCTTACACACCCTTCATTTGTCTCACGTCCCCATGGGCCTTCTTTCTCGCCACAGACACATCCAGTCTTTTCCTTTAAATCCTGCTCCGCTCTTTGCTTACAGGACCCCTGAGAGCAGTGAGTTCCACTGGTTAAACACGTGCTGCAGAGGATTTCCTTTTATTGCTTTAGGCACATGCATGGCCCTAGAGCGCAGCCCCGTGAGGCAGGGTGTAGAGGAGCAGAGACAGAGATTAAGTGACTTGCCCACTTGCTAAAACTTGAGGTGAGCTTATCTCCATTGGTGGCCAGCAGATGTGACCCGACTGACGTCAATCGGCGTGACCCTCAAAGAACGGGGCTGTTTGTGTTCAGCTAAAACCACCACCTTTGCCTGGGAATCAGCCCTGCTGGTCCCTCCCACTTCCTGTAGCGGTGTCTGAAAAAGCCCCCATGCATCATCTCACAGCCGAGCTAAAAATAGAAGCACTGTTCCTCTGCTCCCAGCTGTGCTGGGCGGTCACACACCCGCTTCGCCTGGCTTGCAGGAAACGCCAGCCTGTGGGGCCCGGAGGTGGGGAGGGACTGGGCCAGCTTGGATTTCTGCTGGCTTCTCATTTTCACGGCAACCTGTACAGCTTCTGGGTGCAGCTGGCAGCCAGCACAGGAGGGTGGCGTTATAGAATCATAGCCATGTAGGAGTGGAAGGGACGGTGATGGGTCATCGCGTCAGTCCCCGCACTGAGGCCGGACTCAGCATTATCTAGACCAGGTGTTTGTCCAACCTGTTCTTAAAACGCCCTACAGCACTGGAGATTCCACACGGGGCCTAAGTAATTCACACCAGTGCTTAAATACCCTGCCAGCTAGGAAGTTTTTCTTAATGTCCAACTGAAACTGCCCTTGCTGCAGTTTAAACCCCTGGCTTCCCACCCTGGCCTGAGCTGTTTAGGAGAATAATTTATCACTGACCTCTATATCACAATTGTCTGTGTATTTGAAGACTTGTTAGATCGCTTCCCCAGGCTAATCCAACCCCAGTTTTTTCAATCTTCCCTCGTGTTCTCCAGACCTTCAATCCTTTTTATTGCTCTTCTCAGGACTGCTTCAAATTTCCCCCCATCTTTCCTGACACAGCACTCCCAATTGAGGCCTAATCAGCACAGAGTAGAGCGGGAGAATGACTTCGCGTGTCTTGCTCACAACACTCCTGTTCACGCAGCCCAGATGGAGGTTTGCAAGTCTCACACTGTTGACTCATATTTAGCTTGTGGGCCATGACGATTCCTTTTTGCAGTGCTCCCTCCGAGGCCGGCATTTCCCCTTTTGTAGGTGTGCAGGTAACAATTCTGCCTGAGTGGAGTGCTTTGTATTTCTCCTGATTGAATTTGATCCTGATTTCTTCAGAGCATTTCCCTAGTTTGCCCAGATCATTTTGGATTTTAGTCCTGGCTTCCAAGGCACTGGCAGCCCCTCCCTGCAAACATGACACGTGCTCTCTACACCATCAATGACAGGGCTGGACTTACCCTGAGGCAAACTGAGGCGGCCACCTCAGGTGCCAGACTGTGTGTGTGTGTGGGGGGGGGCACCCCTAGGACCCAGAGTGTAGAAAATTGTGTCTGCTGCTAGTGCAGCGAGGGAGCATGGGGGCATCATCTGAGCTCCTCGTCTCAGGTGCCAAAACGTTGTGGGCCGGCCCTGATCGCTGAAGACACTGAGCAGAAGGGGAACCCCCTGGCTATGCCCCTCCAGCTTGACTGTGAATCTCTGAGGATCACTCTTGGACTACGTCTAGACTGGCATGATTTTCTACAAATGCTTTTAACGGAAAAGCTTTTCCGTTAAAAGCATTTGCGGAAAGGAGCGTCTAGATTGGCACAGACGCTTTTCTGCAAAAGCACTTTTGCGCAAAATCATCCATGGCCAATCTAGACGCGCTTTTGCGCAAAAAAGCCCTGATCACCATTTTCGCGATCGGGGCTTTTTTGCACAAAACAAATCGGAGCTGTCTACACTGGCCCTTTTGCGCAAAAGCTTTTGCCCGAACGGGAGCAGCATAGTATTTCCACAAGAAGCACTGATTTCTTACATGAGATCATCAGTGTTCTTGCGGAAATTCAAGCGGCCAGTGTAGACAGCTGGCAAGTTTTTCCGCAAAAGCAGCTGCTTTTGTGGAAAAACTTGCCAGTCTAGACACAGCCCGGGAACAGTTTTCCAGCCAGTTCTGCACCCACCTTACAGTCACTCCATCTAGGTTGTATTTGCCTAGCTTGTTTGAGAGAAAATTGTAGCAAAAAGCCTCAGTAAAGGCCACATCTGCAACTTCTTCCTTCTCCACACAGCTTCAGTTATCAGGTGCTCCAGTGACATCCGCCAGCCTGGAACCCAGTGCACCCTGCCAGCCCCCCCCCCCCAGAGACACACCACAGCTGGGCGTGAGTGTAAATGACAAGTTTATTGACAAGGACACAAGGCAAAGCTTTCCCCCGCAGGGAGCACGTCAGAGTGGCTATGCAGTACAATGGAATGGTGCTGACAGCGAACAACACACCCCCCTGGCCCTCTGGCTCCCCCTCCCGCCAGCCCCTCTTCACAGCATGCACACATAGCAGGGCCCAGGAGATGCATGGACACTGGGCGGGGGAGGCAGGCAGGGGATTTGCTATGGGGTGTTTATTCTTTCCTGGGTTTGGGCTTTTCGGTGGCTTTAATGGAGCGAGACTCGGGTCCTTATTCCCAGGGATCCTCCGCCGCTTTTCCCAGGGCTGGAGAGTGCGGGACAGGCTCGCAGAGCAGCAGTGCCCAGGAGTCAGCAACGTACCTAGGGGCACACTGGGGCTCGTGCAGAACTGACCTCCCTTGGCAGAGAGACCTGGGCTTTCCCCTGCTGCCCCTTCACACCCTGCCCACCCCTCCCAGGCCCACAGCTCAGCTCCCCAGGGGAAGCGGTCCTTTCTGGCTCCGAGGGCCAGCTCGTACACCCGGCCCTTTACTCATTTCTGTGGTAATTGGGTCTGAGGTGCTCGCAGCCCAGTGGCCCACAGGGCTCCTGATGCTGGCAGCCAAGCCGGCGCCTGCGCCGAGTTCCTGCAGTTCTGTCCCACATTCTGCCCAGCCTGGATTCACGGTGCCAGACACTGCCCCGCACCCAGCCCCCCTGCTGCTCCCAAGCTTCCCTTGCCTTCAAGCTGGATTGCCCCCCCCAGCCCAGACTGACCCTCAGTGGCCCCCCCCCTCAGCCCAGGCTGATCCTCGGTGGCCTCCCCCCCATCACGACACCCTGTGCTGCACCTCAGGAGCAGACGCAGCCCGGCAGGCAGCCCTGCACCAGGCCATGGGGGCGGCCCGTCACTCTGGGGGAAGCCGAGTGGCCCCACTTTCATTCCAGCTTGAGCTCTACTGCAGCTCCTGGCCTGGGACAAGGCAACTCGCTGGCTCGTGGAAAGACCAAGCAGCCGTCCTACCCCCTTGGAGGCCCATGTCTGCATGCCAGTGAGCTTCAGCCACAAGGCACGCAAGGGCCCAAGTCACCGCAAGGCATGGAAAGAGCAAGCCCGTGAGATCACCTTGCGTGCTGCATGGGAGGGTTGGGTAGGTCCAAGTGAGGCAGGAGGCTGCACACAACTCTCTCCCCTGCCACGAGGCATTTCCTTTTGGGTGTCTCAGGTTTGGGAGGGCAATTTCCCGTCAGCGTCTCAGTAGCTCTCCTCTGCAGCCCTGGAGAATGGGGCCTTCCCCTAAGCCAAGTCTGGCTGCAAGTTTGCAGGACACTGGGAGAAATGGCTTTCCCACGCCAGGGACAGGAACTATAGGGGAACATCCCAGGCTGTTCCTCGTACCCCTAACGCACACGGCCAGATGCTGCCATGCCCTGCGGCTTGTGCAATCCCTCCCTCCGCACACAAGTGCTCAAGGACCACAGAAAAATGGCTGTGACCACCCTCCGCCGGGAGGCAGCGGACAGCGTTGGGAGCTAGGCACAGCCCGGTGCAGCACTCGGAAGCTGCAGGGAGGAACGCAGACAGGCAGGGGCAGGAAGATGGGTGAGGAACTGAGCCATCCATCTGCCATCTGGACCTGGAATCTCGAGAGGTGTGCTGCTTACCAGGAGCTCGAATTCAGGATGGAACTGAGAGGCTTACCAAGCTCATCAAACCTTCGGATCGCTACCCCTTCCTGCTTCTCCACATGCGAACTAACGATATGGCCAAGAATGACCTTGAGCGGGTTACTGCGGATTATGTAGCGTTGGGAAGAAGGATCCAAGAATTCGGCGCGCAAGTGGTGTTCTCGTCCATCCTCCCTGTTGAAGGGAAAGGACTGGGCAGGGATCGTCGAATTGAGGACGTAAATGCGTGGTTGCGCAGATGGTGTCGCAGAGAGGGCTTTGGTTACTTCAACCATGGGACTTGGTTCCGGGCACAAGGATTGTTAGGAAGAGATGGGATCCACCTAACAGAGAGGAAAGAGCATCTTCGCGGGCAGGCTTGCAAACCTAGTGAGGAGGGCTTTAAACTAGGTTCCTTGGGGGACGGTGACCAAAACCCTGAGGGGAGTGGGAAAGTCAGATACCGGGAAGAAATGCAGAGAGGAATGAGCAAGAAAGGAGGACCCCTGTTTCGAATGGAGAAGATCGCCCTATCTGAGGTGTTTGTACACTAATGCGAGAAGCCTGGGCAACAAACAGGAAGAACTGGAGACCCTGGCCCAGTCCAAGAAATATGATTTAATTGGGATAACAGAGACTTGGTGGGATGACTCGCATGACTGGCGCGCTGTCATAGAAGGGTATAGACTGTTCAGGAAGAACAGGCGGGGGAGAAAAGGAGGAGGAATTGCACTATATGTAAGAGAGCACTACGATTGCTCTGAACTCCAGTATAAAGAGGGAGAAAAACCTGTTGAGAGTCTATGGGTTAAGTTTAAAGGTGCAAACAACAGCAGTGATGAGGTAGATGAGGCTTTCTTCGGACAGCTGAGTGAAGCTTCCAGATCGCAGGCCCTGGTTCTCGTGGGGGACCTGTATCACCCTGATGCGTTGGGAGACCAATACGGCAGTACACAGGCAATCCAGGAAGTTTTTGGAGAATGTTGGGGATAACTTCTTGACACAAGTGCTGAAGGATCCGACCAGGGGCCGTGCGCAGCTTGACCTTCTGCTCACAAACAGGGAGGAACTAATAGGGGAAGTGGAGGTGGGTGACAACCTGGGAAGCAGTGATCGTGAGATGGTAGATTTCAGGATCCTGACCAAAGGAAGAAAAGAGAGTAGTAAAATACACACCTTGGACTTTAGAAAAGCAGATTTTGACTCCCTGAAAGACCTGATGGGCAGAATCTCCTGGGATGCTAACATGAAGGGGAAAGGAGTCCAGGACAGCTGGCAGTATTTTAAAGAAGCCTTATTGAAGGCACAGAAAGAAACCATCCCGACGCATAGCAAGAGAGGCAAACATGGTAGGAGACCGGATTGGCTTACAGGGGAAATCCTTGGTGAACTTAAGCACAAAAAGGAAGCTTATAAAAAGTGGAAACTTGGACAGATGACCAGGGAGGGGTTTAAATGTATAGCGCGAGAATGCCGGGGGGTTATCAGGAAGGCAAAAGTGCAATTGGAATTGCGACTGGCAAAGGTTGTGAAGGATAACAAGTAAGGTTTCTACAGGCATGTTTAAAAGAAGAAGGTGGTCAGAGAGGGTGTGCGGCCCCTACTGGTGACAGATGATGTGGGGAAAGCTGAAGTACTCAATGCTTTCTTTGCCTCTGTCTTCACAGACAAGGTCGGCTCCCAGACTAACGCGCTAAGTGACGCAAGATGGGATGAAGATGGACAGCCCGTGGTGGGTAAAGAACAGGTTAGGAACTATTTAGAAAAGCTAAATGTACACAAATCCATGGGTCTGGACTTAGTGCATCTCAGGGTACTCGGGGAATTGGCAAATGTCATTGAGGAGCCTTTGGCCATTATCTTTGAAAGTCATGGAGATCGGGAGAGATCCCGGATGATTGCAAAAAGGCAAATGTAGTGCCCATATTCAAAAAAGGGAAGAAGGACGATCCAGGGAACTATTGGCCGGTCAGTCTTACCTCGATTCCTGGAAAAATCATGGAAGGGATCCTTAAGGAATCCATATTGAGGCACTTGGAAGAGAGGAAAGTGATTAGGAATAGTCAGCATGGATTCACGAAGGGTAAGTCATGCCTGACCGATCTGATTAGCTTCTATGATGAGGTAACTGGCTCTGTGGCCGTGGGAAAGTCAGTGGATGTGATATACCTTGACTTTAGCAAGGCTTTTGATACGGTCTCCCACAATATTCTAGCCAGCAAGTTAAGGGAATGTGGATCGGATAAATGGACGGTAAGATGGATAGAAAGATGGCTAGAAGGCCGGGCCCAGCGGGTAGTGATCAATGGCTTGATGACAGGATGGCGGTCGGTTTCTAGTGGAGTGCCCCAAGGTTCGGTTCTAGGACCGGTTTTGTTCAATATCTTTATTAATGATCTGGATGAGGGGATGGATTGCACCCTCAGCAAGTTTGCAAATGACACTAAGCTAGGGGGAGAGGTAGATACGCTTGAGGGCAGAGATAGGGTCCAGATTGACTTAGACAAATTGGAGGACTGGGCCACAAGAAATCTGATGAGGTTCAACAAGGAGAAGTGCAGAGTCCTGCCCTTAGGATGGAAGAATCCCAAGCATTGGTACAGGCTGGGGACCGACTGGCTAAGTAGCAGTTCTGCAGAAAAGGACCTGGGGGTTACTTTTGGATGAGAAGCTGGATATGAGTTAACAGGGTGTCCTTGTAGCTAAGAAGGCTAATGGCATATTAGGGAGCATTAGGAGGAGCATTGCCAGCAGATCCAGAGACGTGATTATTCTCCTTTATTCGGCTCTGGTGAGGCCACATCTGGAGGATTGTGTCCAGTTCTAGGCCCCCCACTACAAAAAGGATGTGGACGCATTGGAGAGGGTCCAGCGGAGGGCAACCAAAATGATTAGGGGGCTGGAGCATATGATCTACGAAGAGAGGCTGAGGGAGTTGGGTCTGTTTAGTCTGCAGAAGAGAAGAGTGTGGGGGGATTTGATAGCAGCCTTCAACTTCCTGAAGGGAGGTTCCAAAGAGGATGGAGAGAGGCTGTTCTCAGTGGTGACAGATGGCAGAACAAGGAGCAATGGTCTCAAGTTGTGGTGGGAGAGGTCCAGGTTGGATATTAGGAAAAACTATTTCCCGAGGAGGGTGGTGAAGCACTGGGATGGGTTCCCTAGGGAAGTAGTGGAGCCTCCATTCCTAGAGGTGTTTAAGTCTCGGCTTGACAAAGCCCTGGCCGGGTTGATTTAGTTGGGGTTGGTCCTGCCTAGAGCAGGGGGCTGGACTTGATGACCTCCTGTGGTCTCTTCCAGCTCTAGGATTCTATAAGACAAGACACGGAGAAGAGCAGGAAAGAAGAGACAATGACCACACCCCCTGCTCTGCCAAGGGCCGGGCACCCTGGGAGTCAGACCAGCCGCCTCCTTCCTCTTCGCCCTCAGCTGCCAGCTCCTGCATCCCCAGGCAAAGCAGATCCACTTCTGAGCCCCTGGGCTGCAGGCGGGCGTGGCGCGTGGGACAATGGAACGCCCCAGCCCAGGTCCATCCCAACGCCCTCTCTAGAGCTCCCTCCAGCCCACCAAGGCTACTCCTAGCTCACCCGTGCGCTCTTGAGCACTTGCCCTGCTCAGGCGCAGCTGGATCTTTTCTTCCCTTTCTCATCTGGTTACAATACAAAAAACAACCTGAACGTATAAAAAATATAAAATAATAAAGTGCAGTTTGTGTTTCCAGGATGCCTTGGCCTTGTTTTAATGAACAGAGACTTGTCTTTTTCGGGTCATCAATGAGCCATCTATTACAAAAGAGCAACTCCGCCGAGCGCGGTTTAGAAAACGCTAAACATTGGCACGAGATGGACACGCCCACAAGGAAGAACGACAGAACCGTGGCACCGGGGGACGGGGGAGTGGACAAAGCAGTGGTTACAAAGTTTTCATGGACGCTAAAAATATCAAACGGTTGTTCCCGATTATTATTAGCATGTGGATACTAATTGCTACCTTGGTTTCTCGGTGCGCTTGACTGAAATCCTACACATGAATACAGCTGCTTCCAGTCAGAGTTCTTTGCCTGCACCGATAGTGGGAGTAGCTGGAGCCTCCCCTCCTCCCTTTGTGGGGTGAGACGTGGAGCCGACTTTAGTTTTTCAAAATGCTGTCGTAGACCTGGTAGACGTACTGGGACACTTCGGGAGCCCGGCACTTCAGGGACAGCTAGGAGAGACACGAAGACCACGTCAGCATCAGAAGGCAGCGGCTAACACAGCCCATCCCCACTAGGAAGCGTGCTGGGCTCTTCGGATCCATTTCCCTGCATTCAATCCACACCCTGCCCCATCCAGCACACAGCAAGGTTGGGGAGTTTCGGCTACCAGGTCGTGTCACCCACTACCCGAGGCTGGTGCTGAATTCAGATGTCTAAGAAGGAGTCAGTCTGGCCTAAGAACAGGTAGGCGAGGGCACAGGGAATACTTTCCCATCGCCGCTCGTCAAGCTCCTCTGCCCTGTCTCTTGCGTGCCTTGCGCTGGGCTGACTCAAGGCCAAACCCGGGAGCCTGCGGCTCTCAAAGCATGTGCTTGTAGTTGGGCTAAAAGCCCATATCCCGTAACTCTGCTATAGCAGCAGCCTCCAACCTCAAGGGGTGACAGCAACACTGTGGTAGTGCAGTTACCACCGTGTTTTCCAGGGTGCCAGGTACGTTTGGGTTTTTTTGGGGAGAAGTGGGGGTTTAATTCACACAGAACTTTAAATATTAGTCCCAGTTGCTGGCCTCCTGCTATTTCCTGCCGAAGCGCTGAGACACACAAAAGCAGGCAGCCCTTGTGTGTGGCGCTAGCTAGCTTGGGACAGCACTGGAAGTGAGCAGCGGAAGTGTAAGCGGAATCCCAGCATGTGATGGCTTCCTCTGCAGCACTGTGATTCACCAGCTTGCGCTGATGTTCAGAGGGGAGCCTGCGTGCTCCCAAGAGCCCACGGACCCGCATGGACCCACAGTGCCAGTGGCACGCAGCTGGCTCAGGACCATCACCTCAGTAGCAGCCCTGAGTCCCGCTTGCGCTCTGGGACAGCGAGGGAGGGACCACAAAGCCAAGCTCCCTTTGCCAACGGTTCAAATTGCTCCCTTTCCACATGCAGGGCCCCCCAGGCTGCACCTTGCGTGTCTCAAGGCAGGGGCAAGACACCCCCAGCAGCTAGGAGTTCAAGGAAGTGGCTACACACAGGAGCTGGCAGGGCGCTTGCTTTTGAGCAAGGCCAAGGGAACCTCCCAAGTCTGGACAGCCAGGCTCTGCTTCAGCAGTGCAGCGGGGCAGAAGGGAACCCTTAAATTATATTAAATAATTATATTAAATTAATGGAGAATGCCTATCTCCTAGAACTGGAAGGGACCTTGAAAGGTCAAGTCCAGTCCCCTGCCTTCACAGCAGGAGCAAGTACCATCCCTGACAAATTTTTGCCCCAAATGGCCTCCGCAAGGATTGAACTCACAACCCTGGGTTTAGCAGGCCAATGCTCAAACCACTGAGCTATCTTCCCTCCCTGCGCTAGCCCTGCTTGCTGGCAGGGGCTGGGGAGAATTCGGACAATGCTTGTGCGTCCATGTTTTGTGGCAAATTCGGATGGTAACAGGCCAGGCCACTAAACACCTGCTGCTGAGTCAGCATTCCTTTAGCTCAGTGGGCCACTGACATCAGTGGCTTCCTAACTCTGCCCTTGCCCTGGGGCTGAAACGAACAGACCCGAAAGGTGCTTCTTCCCAGCATGCTGCCTTCGATCGGAGACGGCTGGGAAGGGTGCCTGGTCTTCCCCTGCCCGCCAAGTGCCGAAGGGGCTTACTGTGTAATTTGGGTTTCCAGGCTGAATACGCAGCTCAGCCAAGATCCAGATGCCGTTGGTGAGCTTCAGAGACTGGTAGAGCATGTCCTGGCCTTCCACGTTCCTCTTGGCAATGGTGTAAACGTTATTGTTCTGCAGCTTACTGGAAACAGCGTCTGCAAAGAGAAACCACCTCCGAAATCCACACTGGACACCCCCCATGTGCCCCAAAGCCGAGCAGCCTCCTCACAAACCAGGGCCCCATGGCCAGGCAGCGTATGAACAGACCAAAAAGGCAGAGCACGAGCCCCCAGCCAGGCAGAACCGGCATCTGCGTCAGACACTGGAGAGCGAGGCAAGAGGAAAAGCAGGTCAAATGTGCTCCATCTCCCTGGAGGTTCCCCCGTGGATGTGGGTCTCCCTGCCTAGTTGGTATTGGCCTCCCCTTACGGGACGGACGCCCACCCCCTCCACCACGCTGCTGTTGGCTGGGGCCCTTCTGCGAGCCGCAGATTATAGGTCCCCAAACCAGCCCAGACCCTGGGTGGGCTGATTCTGGACTTTGCGCCAGGTGTTCCTGAGCCAGAGGGTGCTGCTAAGTAACAACAAACAAGATCACGGCCTAAATCTCAACTCTGCCTTCTCAGGCACTAACAGCTCTCTGCACCCTGAATACAACCAGCTGGGGAGAGGAACGGCCTTTCCCCTCTGCCTGCTGTGCGGGGGGGGGCACCGTTCGCAGCACTCCAAGACCTGTGGTGTTACCTGCACACAAGTACACGGCTGTAACCACGATCTCTATTTGTCAGGCTCCTGACAGAGAAACGAGAACAGCAGCAGGGATCCAGAAGACACAGCAGCCAAATCAACACCCAGGCTGGTAGCCTGGGGAAGCCAAAACCCCATGGAAGAGAGGCCATGGTAGGAGCAGGATTCCTAAAGCCACAGAACCTGCTGAGCTCAGTGTAGGAGAGCGTCGGAACAGCCACCCTGCCCAGCGTCTGCTCTCCAGCAACACTGGAGCAATGGCCGCTCCCGGCCTCAGACAGCGAGGGGATTCTTGAGACGACCACAAATGTCCTGCGAGGCCCAAGCCACTCCTGGCCACTGAGGAATTTCCTGGGAGGTTATTTATTCCGGGAATGTCACCTGATGGTTTATGTGCTGTGCCGGGGGGTTCACAGTTGGGTTGCGGGCCCACCTAGGTAAGCCAGGAGATGCTTTGTGGGGGTCCACAGGCCCAGACCCTCGCAGAAGTTCACCGCTTCCCGCCAAGGGCTGTTGCGAGGCTCTGGGCCTACGGACATTTGGATAAACAAAGCATCTCGGGGCCCAGCGGTGGCTTACCCGGGCAGGCCCGCGACCCGTTTGAAATGCCCAGCACTAGCCCACACGGTCACCTGCTGGGTACTGGTTGGGCGCAATTGCTGACAGGCTGAGGACGTTGGGGAAGGGGAGGAAGATGGCTGTGGCCTGTGTTTCCAGGCTTGCCCGCCTGAGCATGAGGAGAGAGGAGGTGTGGCAGGACAGAAGGGAGCAGGCACCTGACCAGCCAGCCCCACAAACACTGCAAGCCACAGAGCCACACAAAGGAGAGGCTTAAAAACAGACGAGATTGAGGCAGTGCTGGAGCAGGGGGCCAAAGAAGGAGCGTCTGAGCAGAAGGGGCCTAAGCTCTCTGCCCTATGCTGCATCCTTTCCTCCAACACTCACTCAGCAGGAACGCAAAACAGACAACCCGGAAAGAGCCCGCTTTGGGTTTCCTCTCTTCCTTGGTTACTATAGAAACTAGGAGAGGCAAGTAACTAATCAAGTGCTGAGCTACACAATCCTCATCTTCCTTTCTCCTCCTCCCACTTCTCTTCCTCCAGCAGAGGAAGGGCCCGTCTGGGTTCGGGAAAGATGCCACATCGTACAGGTTGCTCTGAAGCGCAAGCAGAGCCAGACATGGCCTGGAGGGACAAGCCCTACCCACTGATGGCGGGACTGGTACAGCGCGCTTGCTCCTGCCAAGGGTCAGGAGACAACCACCATGCTTGGTTCCTGCACAAGCAAAGGAAATTGCCGCACACATGCATCTGCAGAGAATCCCAAAGGCAAAGACCAAGGAAAGCCCAGAGCTGAGCAAAGGCATTGGCAGCAAACGGTTTCCAAAAGCACCGAGGGAGGATGGAAGACGCAGGTGACTTATTGTCCAAGCTGTTTGCCTGCCACGGAATCAATCTCAGCGCTGTCCCCTCACATTTAGCCAGCAGCGTGCTGGTGCAAAGTGCTGGCGCTAGCACTTCCTCGACCTCTGCCGAGGGGAGGTGCATCCCCACGTGGGATCGGCAGCCTGACAGCCTGGGTTCTGTCGGGGCCCCCCGCAGGGCACTGAATTTAATCACAAGCGGAGCCTTAAATCTAAAGCGTGGCCCTGCAGAGACGCATGGATTGCTGTTTGTTCCTAGCAGCCAGCTTTGAAGCTGCCAGAGAACTGCGTGCCATTTCAACTGTTGCGCCCCAGACGGGGATGGCAGAGCTGAGTGGTCTGCGGCCATGTCTGTCCAAGACCACACAGGAAGACAGAACCAAGTGAGAATTCCTGTCTCTTGCCCTCTCAGAAGCTTGTCGCAACATCACTGGACACAGACGCCTTCAGGGGACTCAACCGCTCAGAATAACCTAACGCAGCGACAACATGCAAGGAGGGTGCTGGGCTCGGACGCTCACTTGGCTCCGCCACCGTCTCTATTGCTCCAGACGTCGGGATCCACACGCGGGAGGGCATGTGTCATTTCCAATTCCCTTCCAACTCCAGCCACAGCTCTGTGAGCAAGTCAAAACCAGTGTCAGCTCTTCCACATCAGGCAGTGTCGCTAGGCAACAGGGCCAGGCCGGGCCATGCTCGGGCGGGACAGCTTATGCAATGTGACAGCGCTGCCTTTAGAAGGGGGGGGGGGTGACAGAGCAGTGAGGCCAGCCCCACTCAGAACTGGGCTGGATGTTGAGCCACGAGAGGGATGTCGGCCCACAGGGAAGCCTCCGTTAACGACCACACGGCACGGGGGGGAAGCTTGTGCGAAGCCGATGCTGACCGTGCACTGACTCCCTCCCCTGGGCCTAGGAGGACAGTGCAAACCAATCTGCAGAATTCAGGGATTCCTTGAGTTGCCCAAGCTAAGAGCATCTGGCCCCATTATGTAGCCTCCGAGAGGATTTGGAGAGGGTTTTTTTAAACACGTTTGCCTTGTCTACAGAGGTTATGCAGAATTAAAAATGACGACTAAAAAGGTGCAGCTGAAGGAGCTTTCCTTCTGGGGAAACACTCAGCTACATCACAGCCACAAACCCCTTTCACATCCCTGCCTATTTCTGCCCAGGGGCTTTGATGACCAGTCACCATGATTGGATTTTTTGGGGCAGGGAAGGGATTAGACAATTGCTGATGAAGCTTCCATCCTGCAAAGACTTGCAAGAGCATGGCCTTCAGTCAGCCCCTGGCAGAATTGGGACCTACAGTTATAAAAGAAAAAAGATGAAATGTACCATGCTCAGAACCATCTCCACTTCCTATTTTATAATCCAGAGAATTCTCTTGCACACAGATTGCTAACCACATCCACCTAGCTCCAATACAGGACCACATGCATTCGCCACCTATTTCTTGCAATGGAGGCTTTTCTGAGTTCAGAGATCTCCATGTCATTCACCAGTGACCGGTGGGAAGCAGCAAAGCCCAATTATTTCATCTGTACCCTCAAACGCCTCCCTCTGCATCTAGCAACACTGGACAGAGTCTGTGCAGCTAATCAAGAGGGGCACCTGCAAATCTTGCCTGATTCCATTGGGAAGAGTCTCAGGCATTTCCTAGTGATGTCAAGTGCAGGCTTTGACATCCGCTATGCAATCAAGGAGAAGCTGGGCTGTGAGGGAGATGATGCTTAAAAGACACAAGTGACCGTAGAGTGGGAATGCCAGGAAATGCCAGATAGGGGCACGCATGCTCGTTTCTGAGTTTGCTCCAACATGAAACTCTCTCTCCAGAAGGTCCCCAAGGCTTTAGCTATTAACAACCACCCTGGACTTTTGCCTTCGCTAATCACGGTCTCTCCTCGTGCATCTTTATGGAGATGAAAGATTCTGCATCATTTCAGCTGAGACGTTCTGAACTGGCCTAGAGATTGCAAATGTAGCAGCTTCCTGGCTTCAGCCCTCTCTCTGAAAGCATCTAAATTCCATGCTGATGCAGGTGTTGGGCTAGCGAGCAGCCCTGGTGATTGAAAACACTGGATTGTCCATGCAACACAGCAGCAGTGTGAGCTTCCCACCCCACTCACAGGGGTTATTTCTGAAACAGAGGAGCCCATCTGTAAGGCTGGGACGGGCTTTCCATTCCCATTCAGTAACTGCTCAGAGTGCAACAACAGCACCAGTTGGACGCTTGGTGGCAGCAGTGGGGGGTTGGTTTCTAACAAACCTCCATCCCCTGAGAAATGGGCAAAGACCCACAACCACTGAGCAGGCAGACGGTGACTACTGTCCATAGCCATCTGGGCGGCAACTGAAATCAGAATGGAGAGGAGAAAAGTGTCCTGGGCCAGACTGTCAGGGGCATTCAGGAACCTAACCATCAGATGGGAGCCGAGCTGCCTGTACAAAACACCTATGGTTGTTATGCCCATAACTCCCATGGACTTTTGGGAGTTGGGCACCTCATCTGCTTAGTGGCTTCTGAGGATTCCACTAGGCTCGTTTACATTTTTAGGTGCCTAACCACTTTGGAAAATCTGGCCCTACATCCCAGGCGCTGTCCAATTCCGGTCTTGTCCCTCACGGGTAGGCTGAGAGGTGAGGCGTCTGCGGAAGGAGAAGAACGTATGAGGTAACTGAGCTGACCTGCCATTTTCTGGACTCTGTTCTCTTCAGTCAGACCTTGCTCTAAGACAGCTTGGCCTCCCCTTTTGGCCATTCAGAATCCTGTGGGGGACCCTCTGCTGGCAAGGAAACGTGCAACTCCACAAACATACACTGCGTAAGAGCACGGGCTGGGGAAGAGCAGGCAACGCACACAAGCTGCTCCCCCACTGGGGGAGGCACTCAGAGCAGTCACGGAAAGGGGGCCGACTTGTGTAGTAAAGCCCCTGCACTCACCTGGCGCATGGAGAACTAGGGCCAGGTTTGCAAACCTGCCCTGTGCCCAGCTCCCTTCCAGGCAGAGCAGTGGAAATGGGGCTGGTGGGCTAAGGGAAGCACCGCTGTACTGAAACCCTCTGAAAATCTGTCCCATCTTGTTTTCTGAACAGATTCACCCAGCCAACGCTGCTGTGAGAATTCATTCCACTGCATTCAACCCTCCCCCTGCAGCACTGGGGCTGGAGAGGCCTAGGAAAGCCAGCTTAGACAAAGGGACAGTCTGATTGCCTTCCCAGTATGCCACAAACAAAACACAGAACTGTTGTGATACACAGCTTTATTAGATTAGGCTCAAGCATCAAAGTGCAAGCCAGGGAACGGTTTTATTGTACGTTGGGGACAGGGCAAAGAGCAGCAAACAAAAGGCAGGGATTGTACGAAAGAAGAATAGAAACTACACTCCAATATTAATGAAAACACACTCAACTGAAAATAATGTGACTCATTCCATCCCCGGGCTCTGGTGACACTGATAAAGCCATGGGGCAAATAAGATTATCAAAAGTGCTCAACAGAATGACAGCTAGACTATGTACAGCTAGATTGGCATTAATCTTCATTTGTGTACATGGATGCATACACACACAGAGCTAGAATACCCATTGTGGAAGGCTGTTAAGAACACACAGCTGCCAGGGAAGGTTTAGGTTTCCTTGGTCCTGCCTCACTGTAGGGGGGGGACGCACTAACCAACCTTTTAAGGTCCCTACCAGTCTTTCCGTTCTATGATTCGATGATACCTACAGCTCTTGTTTTATCGTAGGAGTGTGTCTGCACTAGGGTATAAGGAGTGTTTTAAAAATGTATTAGCTAAAATATGCAGGGGGTCAGACTACATGACAGTACATAGTCCCTGTACTTTTGGCCCTGAATATTGACATGCCAAAATCCCAATAATATGTATGTAAGATTTTGACCACAGTTTCTGTTAAGAATCTTTCACGTATGCCCAAACTGGATGGGCCTGGTCTGAGGCCTAGCTAACAACGGATAATACAGAGCTAAAAAGGAACAGAGATAAGCAGAAGACAGGCCTTGTTTGTACAACTAGGCATGAAACAAGCTGAGACAGGTGCAGGCCAGTAGTTGGGGCCTTATTGTGAATTATAGACACAACTCTGTGAGAGTGGACTCGAAAGTCTGCCTGACAAGTTCAGGAGGAGATAGTGTGTATCCTCCCCACATCCCAGCCAGCGTTCAGGGCGGGGAGACAGCCAGCATGAGTAATAATATCCATCCCTCACAGATGCCAATCCAGTCCAAAGGGGTGTGATCGATGCACAAATTGCCAGTGCTATGTATTGTTTACTGTTCTCTGTTTTAAGACCACAGAGGAATGTACTGGAGAGCAAACCTGTCTGGGAGATGCCACCCGTCATTTCTATGGACCTGGAATCAGGATTTAATCTATTTACTGCAAAATGATACTTAAGCCATAACACCTGTAAACCTGAGCCACGGGCGAAGCAATTATGTAATCTTTTAGACTATTGGCTTATTATGCTCAGTCTTGCTTCTAGAACCTACCCAGGGGCTCGGGAACTCCCACCCTGTCGCTTCTCTCTGCCCACTGGTACCCTATATAATCGATAGTAATACATAGTTTGGTAGTCTCATTGAGCCTAACAAGTGAAGTGACACTCCGCCAGCCCTGTGTGTAATTAACCCCTCATGCTTGGATCTACACGGTGTCAAACTTCTGTGCCTTCAAACATCTTTTAACTAACATGTTTTAAGAAAGTCTAGTGTGAAAAAGGAAAACTTATTTAACACCTGTTAGTTAGAGAAGGAGCATGTGTGTGGGTTGCAAAAAAATTACCTAAACTAAAAACATTTATGAATTTGGTATCATACGTGCATGGCAGTCATGCTGACTAACACAGGGAGCTCTGAACCTGCTTAATAGCACAGCCTCATTAGTAAGAATTTCAATACAGGTTCCTGTTCTGCATTGTAATCTTTATGTGCCTCTGCAGTTTCTGAACTTTGCCCCTCGCTGTTGTTGGGCTTCTAAGCTCCAGAGAGGTCAGCTTTTTAAAGCTCTCATCTTTTGACAAGTTTTTCCACTTGAGCAGACTAAATCAAGATACAAAAGTTTTAAATTGGCATGAAAGCCATGACCTGAGAAAACAGAGGTTGTACCTTTAATCTTAATTCTGACTCTGGTAGTGTGTATCCAGTACAATAACCTTTATTTATGTGATCACAAGGTTTCTCTGCTACAGTATCAAAACTGAGGAGGGATCATGTGAGGATTACCTGTTGTGTTCCCTCCCTCTGGTGCATCTGGTATCGGCCACTGTCAGCAGACAGGACACTGGACTAGATGGACCTTTGGTCTGACCCAGTATGGCCCCTCTTATGTTCTTAACTGTTTCTCTGTAGCCTCAAATGCATGAGTTGAACCTGAATGTGTTAGTGATGGATAGGAGTGCTGTCCTTTTCTGGGCATCCCAGCATGCGGTGACTAAAGGGTTAAACTCAGATAGCTAGGAGGTGTTGGCACGGAGGCAGGAGAATCAATGGAAGAAAGTTTTAGGATCTGACTCTTGCGCGCGCATGCGTGTGTACACGAGTGTGAGAGAGAGAGATAGATTAAGGCAGGAGCGAGGGGTCCAAGATCAACTGAACCAGGCAGGACGACCATGCCTACAAGGAACACTGGGCATGGAAGTGGACTGGACATTGAAGCACGTATGTGGGAACAGATACCACACACTGTATCTGAAGTGCAGTCCCAGGGGTCTCTCTTTTAATTTCTTTTCTCGACTGCTTTAACACACATCAACCGAGTATCTCTTTGTGTTGTTAATAAAATCACCTTTTCTAAGGCTATGATTTGATTGTGTGTCCTGGAAGGTAACAGGAGGCCTGTGTGGGCCAGCTAGCTGAGATTACAGTTTGTTTTCTGTTTTCTTCTGATGCTCTCTTGCGACAAAAGCACTTAGAATACCCCCCTGGAAGAAGTTCCTAAGTGCTTTCTTCCTGGGTTCAAGAAACATGTTTTTTCTCCCCTTCACTTGTGTGGTGGCAGCTACCTCCCAAGGCCAGGGAATCTGTGACTTTGGGGAGCTTTTAAGCAGAAGCCTATAGAGACAAGATATTTTTGAGGTCTCTTGCAGGCTCCCACCTTCTGCACTCGGCATGCCAGAATGGGGAACAGCCTTGACAATGTTTAACACAAAATGCTCCACCTTAAATAGCAGATGAATCTGTGTACAGGCAGTCCCCGGGTTACATGGATCCGACTTACATCAGATCCCTACTTACAAACGGGGTGAGGCAACCCCGCACTAGCTGCTTTCCCCCAGCAGACCAGGGAGACGCGAAGCTAGTGCCCCCCCCCCAGCAGACCAGGGAGACGCGGAGCGGCTTTTTTCAGCAGACACCTCAGCTTGAGAATAAAGGACTGAGGTGTGGGAGAATAAAGCTGAGCTCTGGAGAAATGTTTGGCTCGAGTTTCCCCTACAATATGTACCAGTTCCGACTTACATACAAATTCAACTTAAGAACAAACCTACAGTCCCTATCTTGTACGTAACCCGGGGACTGCCTGTATTCACTCCTTGGCACAAATTTGCACGCAACTGTGCGGCAAAACTCACGGAGTGCAGTGGGGTTCAGCAGGGCTCTGTAGTCACTTGTGGGATCAGGCCCAGATTTTTAGAAGTATTTAGGAGTTGCTGTATTTAGCCCTGCAATATCTAATGCATTTAGGAGCAAATTCCACCATCAATGGGATTTAGGCACTGAAGTGCCTATATCACTTTTTGAAAATAAGGCAACACCTTTAAAAAAAGTTGGGCTTTTATGTATAAAGTCATAACCATTCAAGATGCAAGGGACTTCATTCACGCATCTAGCCCGCCCTGCGAAGACAAGTACAGGGATGCTGCTTTCCGCATATTTTGCCCGCACAGATACATTTGATATGTCTTCCTTGATAGTGTTTGTGTTTTGATCTGCCGTGTAAGGAAACAGGAGAAATAACCAGTTATTAGGCTAGAGATACTTCGAAATCTGACTGCTGCCTCATGACAGTCACAATCCCGGGTTTACAGTGGAACATGCAGCCAGACAAGAAATTAGCAAGTTGCATCCCTGACTCAGTACAATGCTCATCTCGGTTCTAAGGAGACCTCTGATTTAATGTCCCCTGTACAGACATCAGCACTTCTTGCTCTGCAGGATGGCAGGGCTTCTGCTATTGCCAGAGCATCTCTCCAGGTGCAAGGCTGGCGTGGGTAAGGTTTAAATATTCACAAGGATGGAAGTGAAGGGTCTTTGTGTCCAGGGGATGGAACGCCCAGACACACACTGATGCAGGGACGACTGGCTTGATTAGCCCCTGCCTGAGCTCCTCAGGAGCCTGTGCACAATTGCTGGTGTGTTCACTCCATCTGTCCAACGCCTGCTACAGCTCTGCTACTATATTTAAATAGCTGGTTCTGCTGTGATTAGGGCAGATCAGCTGGGTAGTGGGGATATTTTTAGCTCACAGCTCAATTCATGTTGTTGAAATGGAAATCAGCGAGCCTGGCGAATGAATGTTGTCATTAGCAGATTTCCTAACCCCGGCTGGGGTCACGTCACTGGGTTCCTCAGGAATTAGCTACTGAAGTGAGTCTCCTGGGATCCCTGTCGATTTACACTGACCAAAGGTGGCCTGGACTAGCAAGCTAGTGGAAGCAGTGATCTGTGTCGAGGAGCAGCATTGCAGCAAATTCTGAACCATCAACAGCCACTGAAATTCACAAGCTTTGTTCATTGCATCTGCTGCCCTGTTCCTGTTTATGCCAAGGGCAAAGCTACACAGCAAATTCCTTAATAACTAGAGCCCTGACCAGATACACATGTCCACTCGTGGATGCAGATGCCACGGATAGACCTCAGAAGCCTCATATCATTAGACTCTACTCCTAAGAGACGCTGCAGCCCACAGAGAGGAGCAAGGTGCTGCTGCTCCTAGGAGCTGGTGCCGCCAGAGGGGCTGTGTGAGCCCCGACAGACGCCGCAGTGTGGTACGGTCACACTGCTGGGAAGAGCTGCTGGCACAGGGCGCTGGCTTTTGGGAGAGGTGGTGGCACCATACTCTTCTCCATTGGCGACAGTGTCCCTGGGGAGCACAGCCCTGCAATCTGCCAATCCTGAGGTCTCTCTGCGGACACCTGCATCCGTGGGCAGCTGTTTGTAGATGCGCAGGGCTCTTATCATGAACACGGGCGAGCTCAAATGTACAGGGAAAGCTTTCATCTCCTGCTAGTGCCTCCAGGAAGAAAAAGGCCAAGACAACAGAGGTTGGTTGTGTAACCCACACCTCCAAGGCGAGTACCCATCGATTTCAGCATCGAAGTCGCTGCCATGGGGGAAAGAGTGGAACATGGGCCAGTGAATCCCAGCTACAATAGGCCTTGTCTACACTGGGTTGTTAGCCATGACCACACCAGTGCAAACCATTAGTGTAGATGCGATTTACACTCATGCTCTGTGGTCTGCACTGACACAGCTTTCTCCGGTTTGAAACGGCCGGGCCAAAGTCTGCAGTGGGGTAGACACAGCCTAAGCCCCATTATTCTCATGCCAAGCTCTGTCTTCCAGACCACGGCTCTGAGAGCTGGGCGGTCAGTGCAGAAAAGGGCACCCGTAACTGCAGGAGGGATGAGGTACGAGGACAAGAACAGAGGCAGCAGCTGATGAAAGCATTTGAAGTCTGGTTATCAGCCATGACCTATTTTCCTCCTTAAAGAAGCAGAGGCACTGCTCTAGTGATGGATACATTCAGACAGGTACCATTTCCAGAGCTCTCGTTAGAAGACTGACAAGGGCTCTCTCCTGGGTGGCTGCAGATAACACTGCGCTAGGGCCACGATACTGCTCACATGCAGAGTGCCACGGCACAGCCATCGGATGGGCCTCGAGCGCTCCTGCCTGCCACCCCACTGACAGTGCGATATAAGAACAGCCATATTGGGTCAGACCAAAGGTGCACCCAGCCCAGTACCCTGTCTGCCCCAATACCAGGTGCCCCACAGGGAATGAACCGAACAGGTACTGATCAGGCGATCTCTGTCCTGCCATCCATCTCCACCCTCTGTCAGAGGCCGGGGACACCATTCCTTACCCACCCTGGCTAATAGCCATTAATGGACTTAACCGCCATGAATTTAGCTAGTTCTCTTCTAGACCCTGGTATAGTCCTAGCCTTCACAGGCAAGGAGTTCCACAGGTTGACTGTGCGCTGTGTGAAGAACTTCCTTTTATTTGTTTTAAACCTGCTGCCCATTCATTTCATTTGCTGACCCCTAGTTCTTATTGGAACAAGTAAATAACTTTTCCTTATTCACTTTCTCCACACCACTCATGATTGTATAGACCTCTATCATACCCACCCTTAGTCTCTTCTTTTCCAAGCTGAAAAGTCCTCGTCTCTAATCTCTCCTCATAGGGGACCCATTCCAAACCCCGAGCTGCATGACAATGCCAAGCGAGGCCAGGCACAAGGGCTGGCCCATGGCTGGTAAAGCAGCCTAGCGGCAAATGTGGCCAATTACTCTGCAGCCTCTCCTGATCCCCAGGAAAGGGAGAAAGCGCTGCCATATAGAGACTAATCCCAACCAAGGGTCCGGGAGAGCGGCATCACAGCTTCCTTCTAGAATCGGCCAGGGCAAGAGCTGCAAAATGGACCAGAGGGCCCACTGAGGTATGGCAGTGCCTGTTTAAGTAGGCAGCTCTTCTTCCCAGCAGACAGACCCACTGAGCAACAGCTCAGAGATGGACTGGCGTCGGGGTACAAGAACTAACTTCTGGAAATCATATGGGAAATTCAAGTCCCCTGCTGAGACTGAACACGCAGGCCAAGTCCACACTATGGGGGAAGGTCGGCGTAGGGTATGCGATTCCAGCTCTGTAAAACACGGCGCTAGAGTTGATGTACCTTGAGCCCATTTTCAGCACAGTCCTCGCAGTGGTCTCAAGGCTCCTGGAGACTTCCCTTCCGCCTCCCAAGGAGCAGGGGTATCCATGTCAACAGGGGAGCCAGCAGTGTTCGATTTAGTGGGTTTTTACTAGATCTGCTAAATCAAATGCGGAAAGGTCGAGTGCAACCTTTGAAGGTTGGCCCACAGGGTGGCGGTGGGGAAACCTTCCTTCTGTGCCACAGCGCACGACAGGGGGCTAATGGGCAACCGTGGTAGAAGGATACGATGGGCTATGGAGTGGCACTTCCAATCAGGCAGAAAGGTCCGTGTGCCATTTAAGCTCAGGGAGAGGCTTAGAGGTTGCACTCGCCAGAGCCCAAGAACAGAATCGAGTCAGAAGGTCCAATGGCTGCTATTCCCCTCCCCCACCTCCAGTGTCACATCTTTTGTCATCCAAACTAGCACCCATTCTGGGGACAAAGGCAGGCAGCGACTTCGCTGGTGAGGGACGCGAGAGAAGAGCTATCCCCGTGTGATGGCAGGCAGGAGAGGGAAGAAAACAATTAGGGGAGAGGGTGATCAAGAAGGACTCGTGTCTCTGTAAAACATACTGGATTCAGCAACAAGCACTTGGCTCCCATCCAGGGCTCTTGAATGGGAATAGAGCCGCCCTCCCGGCCATGTGCCCCTTTGCACACTCCCGCATGCTTCCGCACACAAGGTCACCCGGACAAGGGAGATGTTTGTTGGTCAACAGGGGCAACGAGACGACTAAGCACTGGGCTCAAAGCAGACCAGGGACCATGGAAAGCCATCAGGAGTTCTCAAAGCATGACACGAAGAGGTTCACTAGCATTATCCTCACTGCAGAAGTCATCTGCCCAAAGCCAGGCAGCAGGATAGGGAAGGCAGGGTTCGTGTCCAATCCAGCACTCTAACCACTAGGCCGGGTTACACCCACTTACTTGCAGACAAGCAAACAGACACAGGGGACAACTGACTCGCCCAACGTGGCACAGCAACTTAGAGGCAGAGCTCTCACCACTCAAACAGCTGCCCTTCCAGCTAAGAAGCCTGTTGTACTGATCCCAGCCTGATACCAAACAGACAACTTGGAACCATGATGGCATCTCTGATCCAGGGCAGGAGAAATCAAGGGTTAGAAATCAAGCCCAAAGCTCTGTGCTCAGAGACTCTTTGCCCTCCTTGGAACAGTAAGGGGAAAGCGAGAAGAGCAGGAAAAAGGGAACAGGTGAGATCCTAGCAAGGGACTTTTCAGAGACGCTCCTAGGGGAATCACCTATTATGGAATTCATCTGAAAGCTTAGCTCAAACCAACACTTGGACCTAGAATGTGAATTGCTCAGCCTGGACCTGCAATCCTGGCACATCTAAGCGGTCAATCCCAACACAATGGCCGGAAAAGCTGGATCGAGTTGCTGTCACTCCTGCATCGTACAGGAAGGAAGATACTCACCAGCATTGAGGTGACATTCCTTTATCTGGAACTGGAGCTCGTTTTCGTTGGGAATATCCTTCCATGTGGCAAGGAAGACCTGGCGTTCTACAAAAAGGAAAGGCACGTCAGCATCCCGCCCTCTCTGACCCGCCCACAGGGCCATTCCCAGAGTCAGTGCAGAATGACACGCTGCAGAGATAGAAGGCCCCTGCCTGGTCCCACCCAGCCCATCCCTCGGGCTCCCGTTGGAGAGGTTTCCCTGCAACATGCCCTGGCAATGTGTCTGGCTACTCTGACTGAACGCAGCGGAGCCCTGAAGACCATTTGGAGCTCTGGTCACAAAGTCTTTGCCGCATCAGACTTTTAGGAGCAGGTGGGCAATGTGAGTAAGGGACTCCAAAGCTCAGAATACCAGGGCCACACCACGCTGGATCTCCCGGTCCCACCAGCAGAAAGGCCAAACGTACAAGCAAGCGCTGCTCCTCTGCTCCATGCAATTCCCTGTCTCTGGTGTAAAAGTGAGGACTGGCTAGGGAGAATGTGAGGATGGGGTTCCAGTGTAAGCTGTATGGGCTAAACCCTGGTCCCAGGAAACTCAATGACCAACTTCAGAGAGAGCGGGGTTGGCATGCCCTCAGAATAGCAGTGCACCGACGTTTGGCAGGTACAGACATCCCTGCTGTAACTGCAGGAGAGCAGGAACTGACCACTACACTGCCCGGGCACCCCAACACAGATGGGTCTCTACTAGGGGAGGACTCGTACAGCTTGACCCTGACCAGCTCTGGACCAGAGAAGTTCCTGGACCAAGGGAGGTCAACGATGTCTAGCAGTGTTACCGACACTGCCACGGCTGACTGGACCCTAGGGGCTATTTAGGGGTAAATTAGAGCAAAAGAACAGCCCAGAACACAGAGCCAGGACCGTGGGCTGTAAACAAACTTTATGGGACTGTGGGAAAGTTGGCCACTCCCGTGACCAGCAACCGGCCAACTCACATTGTTCTGGACGGATGATTCTGGACTAGAGGTTCAGCCTGTACTGGCAAAGCGCTGCTCTGCCTGCCCCACGGCTCCCCACCGAGCAGAAGGTCACTGACCAAGCAGCACTCACCCATCTTGCCATCCTCCACAAAAAGCACGTTGAGAGGAATAAGGCAGCTGAAGTAGAAGACATCGATGCTGTTTTTCACAGCCACCTGGCATGCCAAGGGAGAGGAGAATTAGGGGAGTCTCTGTTGCAGGGGTCAGGGTGCAGTGGGGCTAGGCAGGAAAGGAAAGGAGCCTCCTAGCCATCGGCAGCAGGGCTTCATGCATTTCTGGGGCTGAGCGGTCATGGCCACGCCTGAGGCGAAGGCCAGCTGTGCACACTGGGCCCTGTGGAAGGTGGTTACAGAGGAGCACAGCCAGCCTGTGCCATCATCGGGCCTCACTCCCCTCCCGGGGGCATGTCACTAGGCCTCACACTCATTTCTTATTCCCCCCCCCCCATTTCTCAGCCCTCCTCCGGGCTGATCTCTTCTGGCCACACGTAGGCTCTATCATTTCACACCCAGGCTGCCGACTCCTGTCCCCTCCCTCCACCAACCCTGCATGTGGCATGATCTCAGCCGGCCTCCCCCTTCCCTCCCCGTCCTCTCTTGCACTGTGCTCCGCAATTCCTTGGCATGTCTTTTCTCACTCTGAATACTCCACAGCCTGGTGCCGGTTTCCTGTCTCCAACGCTCCCTTCTGTTCCCCTGACTTGAATGTCATTTCTTTGTTGCAGCAGGTAGGTGCAGTCCGGGCCTGGGCTCCATTTGCCGGCCACTAGCTCTGGACTCCCCCTTTGCACTGCACGTGGACAGGCCTCAGCTACGTCTGCTTAGCACGTTTATTCCCGCCTTCGTCAGGTTACCTCAGCAGGCTGCATTTTGCAAACAGGGACATTGAAGTCCAATGGCTAAGTGACTTGCCTAAGGCCCCACCATGCATCAGTGCCGGAATCAGGAATAACACCCAGATCCCTGCTAGGGATGTTTATTTTTGTAAACGTGTAACTGCTGAAATATTCAGTGTTTACACCTTTACATGCAGGGGCTGGGGAGAGGGAACCAGTGATAATGGAGAGCTGGCTGTTAAGCACCACAGGCAACTGGCTCCTGCCTGCCCCCTGCAGCCTCTATGGTTAACCGTGCAGGTTAACCAAGGAGCCCAGGGATATGTGAACATCCCTAATCCCTGCTCTTATCTTGCTACTGCCACCTCCTACACTTCCCGCTTCCTCACCACCTCTCCTTTCAACTCTCCCACTTCCTGTGCTCAACTGAACACCCCCCCAGAGATGCCCAACAGGGCCGAGGACTATAGAGCAGGGGGCATTTTACCCCTTTACAGCAGGGCCTGAATCCTCGGCAGGCAGTGGCTTTACCCTGGGGAAAGCTGTGTCAACGTCTCTACAGTGACTGAGCCAACAGCGCCGCAGGGGGCTAGAAGGAGCAGGGGCGGCTTTGGGGGGAGGGCAGGCAATGGGCAAAAAGTTTCATTGCCAATAGCACCCGGATCAGAGGAGCCAATAGCACCAGTGAAGAGGCGGGCAGGGCTGCCTCACAGAGCTACCAATCAGCTTTCTGCATAGGACTGACTGCTCTCCGCTCACCACAAGCGTGACCGCATGCGCGTTTTCTCCTTGATGAGGGCTATGGCAATAGCTGAGGCAAACTAAAGGTATGGGAAAACATAGTGTCATAACCGAGGTCGACAGCACAGCTCAACTCTTATTGCTCCCTCTCTGCTCGCAGCACACACTGTGGCTGGCAGTTGAGCAGCTGTCCACACTCTGCCGAACAGGTGAATGCTAACCCAGGCATGGGACAGACACAATCTCGCTCGTCGAGGGGTATGGCTAGGACACATAGGGGCATTGTCAACAGGACCGCAGCAGCGTGCAGACCCTGGGAAACTCCCAGCCTATGAATCCTCTGACCAAGTTCTTCACTGACACACACACACACACACACACACACACACACACACACACACACACACACACTTCATCCAGAGATGCAAAATTAAAGCCCCCCCCCCCATGTTTTGTCTAAAAAATAAAAAGCCCATGAGCTCTGCAGGCCTGTTTAGAAATAAAATTAACCCCAGGAGAAATGGTTGTTGATAAAGGAGGGGAGGGGGCAATTAGGGAATGTGAAGAGACCAATCGGCTGGTTTAGAACACATGCAAATTAGAGCATTAAGGAAATGAGGTCAGCATCCTGAGCAAGTGAAAATTATTTTGGAGCAGTTGGGAGGGTCCCAAGAGAGCAGAGACAAGCACGAGATTTGCATGCAACAGAGCTTGGGTTTTCCACATCCTTAAAAACAGGCACATTCACCCAGTGAGAAAGGGGCTTTTACAAGCAGGGATTATACCTTGTAAATTACCCATAAATACAAATAGCGCCACAGTATGGCCAGTTGTCAGACACCGAATGCTGAGAGGCAGCTGGAATGACAATCCTGGTACAGAGGTTTAGAGGAAAGGCAGTGCATGTCTGGGGTCATGCTTGGATTACTGAAAATTAAAAGTCTGGCTTAAAGTCACCAGATACATATGGCACAACCAGCACTGAGCCAGCGGTAGGGGTGCACGCTTCTATTCTGTTCTTGCCATCAGTAGCCCCGAGAGCACTAACCAAACGAGGTGGCTTTCAGAAAGGTGCAAAATGACTCGGAGCCTGGAAGGAACCATTTGCCCAAGGGAAACGTACGAGGTTCGGTTAAATGAGGGTGGGGAGAGGCATCTCCCCCCCCCCCCCACACACACGACAGGTGCAGCCTATCAGAAGGGAGACGTAACCATGCCGAAGGTAACATTGTGTTTAACTGCAGAGTAATGGGATTGAACTGAAGCTGGAAACATTTAGGCTAAATGTCTGGGCAAATGACAGCGAAATCTACGCAGTGGTATGAATCTCCTGAGGCAAAGGGAGGAGCCAGTATTCGGGGTGTTGTAAATTGGACGTGCCTGTGCACAAGTCAGATGTGCCTAGTGAGCAACGCCACACAGAAGGGAAATGGTCTCCGCAACCGAAGAGATTGCTCCTAGCTCTGCGGTCCATGATTAACGGCAGTGTTTATTCAACAGCAACAGAGGTTCGTTAGTTTTTGTAGCTAATTGTTGTTGTTATACAGCAGCAGCTTACAGCGGAGGCTGGGGAAAGAGCTTCCTCTCCCTCTCGGCACAGGGCTAGAGGAACACACCAAATTAGCATGCTCATCTTGTTTCTGCAGTTACAAGAGGGCTATAAAAAGGTATCTGGTGACCTCCCTCTCAACTCTGCCGAAACAGACTGAGCCAGCCGATTGGGAGGCAGCGCTGCGCCTCGGAACGCACGCACGCAGCCAGCAAGCCTGCCTCCTTCCTAGTCAATGGCACCTCAAGGTGCCCTGATGGTGTCTCTCACGAAAACCTCGGCAATCAGCTTTCCCAAGCAGCCTCTGCAAACCAGCACTGCTGGGAGAGGGGTCAGCATGCCGGGACTTGCCCTGGCAGCCCCGCACATTTCCAAAGCAGGATTATTCTGCTCCTCACCAGGCACTTCCTTCCAAACGGACCATGCTCAAGCATGCAGCAATATGGAGTCTCAGAGGTGCTAGCTCATGTGATCTGAGCCTCAGCCAGCTGGTCTGGAGCCTCCTGATCACAGCTGGAGGGACAAGGCTGAGGGTCTAATTGTGGGGCCCGGTTGGGCAAAAATCCACCCCTCACACAAGGGGGAGGCCAAGGCATCGTGGGCCTGCAGTTTGCTCTCCTCTCCGCCCCCCAAGAGAGGCAAGTGCTCAAAGGAACAGGAAGGGGGGGAAGGGATTTCTGATGTGCCCATTCCAAGAAAAGAGAACGTGACGCTCCTGGAGAAGTTACCCGAGTGCCAGGGTTCACCGCCCCTGAAAGCCTTTCCTCTGGGAGCTGGCCTCCAGATCGCTGGGATTTCTGATCTCTGGCCCCCACTCAAGAGGCATCTGTGTCCCGTGTCAGTGACATACACGGTGCAAAGCAGGCCCCGCCACGGGGCTGACCACAGGGCTAGCTACGCAGTAGGGAGGTCTATCTTAAACAAGGCGTGGAGGGTCAGACCACTGCCCATTTACCTGCCACTGCTCCCCTGTTGCTGCCCAGCCTCAGCATTGCCATGTCTGACACATGGAGGCTGCTCTGGATCAGGAGAATTCTCTCCTCTGTTCCCTAAGCAACATCCGGCAGGTTCCCTTCACTCCTCTGGTCTCTGCTCCCCTGATGGGTCCAGAGCTTTTACAAGCAAGGACGACTGCGAGCCAATCACGGCTGAAAGGAAATTCCCAAAATGAGCCCAAGAAATGCTTCATCACCTGCCTGCAGCCCTGGATGACAGCACTTCTTGGGAGGACATTCCACTCCTGGTCAATAACCCGTCTCCTCTAGACAAACTCTCCACAGGAGGTTGCTGCTCCAAACAGGGGTCACCCTTCGGAGAAGTCTGCCTGCACCCAAGCTGTAAGTGAGAAGGTACCAGCAGCCTCAGCCTCAGGCTGAAAGGGGAGAAACGCTCTTCTCTTGGAATTCTCAAGCCAGAGACTACAAATTCTTTGGCAAAACCCTGGGTGACAGGTTGGAGTTGTTCAGACAGGCTTTCTGGCAACGCTCCAACACTGAAAAGGTCTCATCCTGGCCAGGGCAGCCAACACAGGCTGCCCCAGGGACTGAGGCGGCTCCTGTATGTGGAAGGTGGGATAAGGCAGGATGGTGGGATGGGTTCTGAAATGGACTAGGGGATAGTGCACGCAGCCATAGATTGGAGACATGTCTCCAGAGTTGGAGGTTCAGGGTTTGAGCCCCACCTGCCTCAGGGGCAGCCACTACCACCACCAGCAGCTTCTCAAGGGACAGAGCCAGGCACCCAACCACTCAGAGCATATTTAATTGTGCCCCTTTGGCACTCAAGCCATCACCCCAGTGAGCATCCTCTGCAGAAACAAAGAGTCGGGAGCCAGAGTTGCTTGCTTTGCTGAGTCTGAACTCTCTCACTGCAGGAACAGACAGTTGGCAGCAACTGTTCTAGGATGCAGAACACTAATTCCTTAGCTATTGTGGGAGTGCAACAGCTAAAGACATTGAACCCAAACCACATCAGTACTAAACCTAAGCTCTGAAGATGGCCGCGGAAGTACTCGCTATGGCCGCGGAAGTACTCGCTGGGCCATGCACTCAGCCCAAAGCAAAGGACACACCCTGGCAGTGTCAAGGCTTAATGAAGGACGCACCTCAGCTGGGGGAGAAGGGGGTACATCTTCCTAGCGTAAGTGGACAGCTCCATGCTAGCATGCGTCAACCCCCTGGAAAGCATGCTCCCCCTGCAGTGTAGCTGTACCAAGAGTTTTGCATGGGAGCCGCCTTACAGCCGTGATATTATCGAGGGGAGAGCATGTCACCTCTGCCAGCATTGGGTCACGGTTCATTCAGCACCAATGTCTGCAGCCAGAAGCCTCACGCGGAGGCCCCTCTGCTTCTCCTGTTTGATGGGGATGGTTGGCAGAGCCCTACTGCATCTGACAGCCGCTGAGGGCCTGGTGCTCTACCAGCAGCACAAAGCCTGAGCACAGGCAGCCGCGCCGAGCGCCCAGCGAGCCGAGCCGGGCTGAAATGCCCTTGGCTGCAGCTGTCATGTCCTGAATGGCTGCTTACGTCAGCGATCAGGGAACAGTAAATGAGTGGGAGGAGGGCTGGGCTCTGCTGTGTGTCTGGTGCTATTGTAACTTCCAGAGCACATTGGATTGTATCAACTGTTCTGCACCACACGCCGGTGAGGACAGGCCTGGCAAGCGGAGGGAACCTGCGGCAGAATCCAGCCTGTGTGCTGGGTGTTAATTACCCACGTGGAAACTCTCAGGGCCAGGAGATTTCCTCCCTTCCTTACTGGAATACAAGGCAACTAATTAAGCGTCTTGGTCTTCCTTGTCGACGCATGAAGTAAAGCTGATGCTCAGCCGCAGGGGCAGGTTGTTCCCTGGCTCTGAAGGGAAAGCAGAGGGACGCTGTTCAAGAGATAAGGGATTGCACTTAAAGTAACAGATGGATCGGGGGAGGAGGGATAACTCAGTGGCTTGAACATTGGCTTGCTAATCCCAGGGTTGTGAGTTCAATCCTTGAGGGGGCCATTTAGGGATCTGGGGCAAATCTGTCAGAGATGCCCCATGAGGGCAGGGGACAGGACTCGATGGCCTCTCGAGGTCCCTTCCAGCTCTATGAGATGGCATATCTCCATATAAAAAAAAATCTGCTGTAAGTGCAGGGCGAATACAGGTTCCATTCCCAGCTACCACTGATTCCCCACTGTGCCCCCACCCGGTGTCTCAGCCTCCCTTCTAGCAGTGGGGAACGGCACCCACCTCAACAAAGGGATCCATGTCGTCAGCATTATTCACTGCGCTGCTGAAGACCTGGAAGACTGTCCCCAGGCAAGCTCTCACAGAAAGCAGCACGTCCTTCCTGGTGGGCCCTGCCACTTTTCTCCCACAGGGACTAAGGGACAGTTTAATCTAGCCGCTGGGCTGCAACGCGGCCGCTGCTTAACAGCACACCACCTCGACAACTGCTTCGCTCAGGCAGAGCAGCGTATGGTGCCCAGCTGAAACCACAGGGGCCAGGCACGTGTTGGCCAGTGCAGGGGCAAACACTTCACAATGCCACAAGCATTCGATAGCTGGGCTACATGTCTGATCCAGAAAACATCCCCTCAAGCAGCACCATGCCTCCTCCCCATGGGGCTGGGTCAGGCCCAGCTCAGAGCAGACCCCTTCCTGGGTCAGCATCACTAGCACCTAGGTTACCCGTGGTTTTCCCATCCTGCTTGGCTTGTGAGATGTGGGCCAGGTAACAAAACCTCCAACATATCCTTGTCCCATCGGGCTGCTTCCTTCTTTCCAGGAGGCCTAAGGAATCCTAGTGTTTCCCACACGCTCCAAGAAGGGTTAAATGACTCCCCAAAACTTCTGCCCTTGGCCACAGAACTCGCCTGGCGCATGCTTCCTACTCCATTGGTCACTCTAAATGGAAGATGTTTGGGTTTTCCTCTCCCCTCCCAGGACTGAACCTGTTTGCTGAGGCAAGGGATGTGAATGGTTAACCAGGAAGCATTACACTTACCAGGTAAAACTTACTAGTGAAGGTTAACTGGTGGGCTGGAATAGCCCCCTGCCTGCCTCTGTTGAATTGGTTAACTGGCTAACTGATGAGCTGGGATTTTACATCCCCAGCTGAGGCTTACGCAAGCACTCAGTGTCACATGCCCTCCTCTCGTTACACGTGTCCAGTGCCCCCTCTCACAGCACTAGAACGAAGCTAGCTCCAACTTCCCCTTGAGACTGGGGATAACCCTTCCCAGAGCAACTAGCCCATGGTTGCACAGCGCAGGGAACCAAACGCAGATCTCCGGCTCGCCAGTGCCGTACCTAGATTAGCCTTCTTCCAAGGACAGAATACAACTTTGCTTGAGCCTTAATGGAAAAGGCTTTGCTACTCACTTCAAACGCTGCTTGGAGGCAACCACTCAACTCATTACATTTCACAGTGCTCTGCAGAGAGCCAAACGTCTGCTTCCAGGATCCGTCTCCATGACTAAACGCAGCAGTGGGCCACACAGTCACCACAAACGCATGCCAGTCAATTCAGGAGAATTAAGGAACACTGAAGTCATGCACCCAGCTGCACCGAACGAGGCCCAGTGATTGATGGAAGGTCATGCCAAGGAACGAACCACATTGTCCACGGAGTATATCAAAATCCCAAGAGAATGCCAATGCTCCAGGCTTGAGTTGGTGCATTACGGCTCTCTGCGATTCTTTCCAGCTTGTTTTCGATTAAATCAACCAACGCAGTCAATTACTGTTGGGACAGAGAGCTGCTAACCTCCAGCTTGAGGCAGCAGCAAATCCGACATGGTCCACACGGGCAATTTGCTTCCCTACAGCAGCATCAATACAGCGCCTCACATGCTGCTAACAATGGGGTTGCCAGGGCAGATCAGCCGTCTTCCCTTCTACTGCTGCATTGCCTAGACCTTCTCAGAGCTGGATCAGACATGACTGCGAACGCCCAGGCTGTTTTACAACAGCATCGGCACCACAGGAAAATGTGGGAGAAATTGCTAGTTCAGACTAGGGATGCAAAGGACTAGTTGATTATTCGATAAGCAAATGCTTATCGGATAGTCGACACACTAGTCGCTTCCCCTCCCCCCTTGCTACCTCTATCAGAAGAGACGTTAAACATTAAATCCAGGCCAAATATGGATGCAAAGCTCAGTGAAATGAGACTTGGATATCATTGGAATGGGAAACTCTCTTGAACATTCACAAGCGCTACTACACAGCCAACGTTCTTCTCTGCTCAACACCTGCGGTGGACTGAATAGTGTTATACCGTGGCTTATTCTTGCCCATGTGGACAGAAACACACGTCTGGATTTTTGACCAGGGTTAAGACGTGGCTCCCCAAAGTGGCTGTAACATTTTATTCTGCCCACACAAGCAAACCCACAAGGCAGGTGTTTGGCCACAAGACAGTGGATTTTGGAGTGCAGATAGGCTCTGCTTTTAACTGGCCCTGGATTCTGGGTAAGATGGCTCATGAAACAGTCCATACACAGTTCACTGGTTCCAAGGGACAGAAGGCGCTGGGTTTCACAAGCCTTTATGAGTTTCCAGACTCAAGGGCTGCAATTGTCTTGGACATAAAAACTCCCAAAGAATCCCAAACCCTGGGGCAGGAGATGGTGCAACACTGCAGTTCCCCCCAAGGCTGCTCGGCATAATGGAGAAGATACAGAACCGAGGGGATTTCTGAGCTACCCTGGAACTCTGAATGGGGCTTTTGCTTCAGTACAGGGTGGCTTCCACCTCCCAAGCATTGCATCGAGGCTCTCACCCAACCTCTGGTCTGGAAAGGAAGAATGGATTTCCACTACTGCAGGCTCTCATTGCAGAACCACTACCTTCCTCCTTGCCTGTTCCTCCTCCCCCCGAAAAAGCAACTGCCCCAGGAATGATGCAATTGCCACTTGGGTTCCACACCTTGCTCCATGGTGGGGAAATAAAAATAAAAGCAGAACAGCTCTGCATTTTGTTGGTCTGCAGTTAACCCAGGGCCTCTGAAGGCCAGCTCGGCCCTGGCACTTTTGGAAGCGTGTCACCTAGTCCCCTGGAGTTAGGTAGTGCTGTGCAGTGGTGAGATCAAGCCAAATGCTAGGTGGCCTATGAAAGGCTGGCTTAAGCAATTTGAAAATGTTCCTAAGCAAACAGCACTGATGGAAGTTAACACGAGAACTAAGTCATTTAGCAACAGACATTCTTTAAAAGGCTCATTCCAATAAGCAGCTCTCTTTTCAGGGGATGGAACAGGGATCCAAATCGGACGTACCACAGCAGGGTCTGGAATCTAAGTCTACATGGCCAAGATGCTTCTGTATTTACATCTGGCTTCATCCTCTGATTAAGTGTCACTCTAACTTTGCTACAGTGGCTGATAGATCTTGGCCAACGGCTATGTGTGGACCCTGATGGCATCCTGCATAGCCAGACCTCTTCACATTATGACACGGACAGGACAAGTTCATTACTTCTGAAATTGCTGCCTGCAGAACAGACTAGTAGCCTGGGAAGTTTCTGTTAGTGTGGTGGGAATTCAGAGACCACTTTGGCTGCCTGAGGATTATTCTGTTACTTTTAACACAGGGGCAGATCCGGCCAGCCAACCGGGTTCATCCGGCCCGCGGCCAGGCCACCCCGCCACCCCCTCCCCAGGCCAATAAAGAGCTGGGGACAGAGGCGCACAAAGTCTCCTCCCCATACTAGGGGCATACAGCACCAAAGAGAACCATGCACCCCTGGCAGGGCGGGGGAGCCAGGGACTATGTCCATTCCCCCATGCCTAGGAGAGGCAGAACTGGGAGGGGAGGAGAGGGGAGGGGAGGGGCCTCCTGAA
Organism: Pelodiscus sinensis; assembly: GCF_052426305.1. Lineage (NCBI taxonomy): Eukaryota > Metazoa > Chordata > Testudines > Trionychidae > Pelodiscus > Pelodiscus sinensis. The sequence continues at coordinate 11,200,064 of NC_143072.1, read as the reverse complement.
CTAAGGGGAAAACCTCCCTTCAGCCCCCTCCTGATGCTGCTACGCTCTTCCTTCCTTGGTGGGGGGAGGGATTCCCTCTGACTAACTTGGGGGCGGAGGGTGCACGGGAAGTCTCTTCACATCGCTAGTGGTGTGCAAGGCCTAGAGGGAACCACCAGCTGTTCAGTTCTCTCTAGGCACCCCTCCCCTGGCAGGGTGGAGGGCAAAGACTTCACTGCTCCCCCACCCCCAGGTCAATCAGAGTCTAGGGACAGAGGAGCACTCAAGGTCCCCGGCCCTGCCCCTTCTGAGGCACCCCTTGACCACTTCTGAAATTCACAAGCAGCCCCCCTCAAAAATTATTGCCCACCTCTGCTGCAACAAAATGGAGAATAAAAAAAATTAAAGACCTTAAAATTCAAAGAAATCCTGTACTCTGGCTCCTAATAATTCCACATGCAGAAAGTCACATGAAATCTCACACAACTTGCTGAGAATTTCCTTCCGTCACTGAAAATAGGCCCAGAGTCCTTATAGTTTGCTGTAAATTGCTCTCTCAGCAGGCACCTATCAAAGAATTCCTGAGGATGTGTGGGGAGTGATTGTGTGAACACACAGAGAATGCCATTCCCACAGCTTGGTACTGTCAGAGCAATGCCAGATCTCCATCAAATCCGCTGCTATCAGCAGCACTTCTTAACTCGGCAGCGCTTCTGGTACCACCCCGATTCAGCTCGCGGCTGAGAGAGAGCCTATTATTCCATACGGCAGCTTCCTGGATTGTCAAAGGGCAGCCAACTTTTGTGGCAATGAAGTAGCTCAACTAGTAAGCAGGCCTGGCACTAGCAGATACTTTGCCTATTCCAAATAAGGCAGCTGGAGGTTTCCACACGTTTTCTCTCTGCTTGATTCTTGGAGCATTTTCTGCTAGAAACAAAGCACATTCTGGTGATGATGGTGGTAAGCCAACTATTTCACCTCCTTTCTGCTCCAAGGAAGCAGTGGATCTGGTGTGTGTTCTGGAAGGGCTGTAGGACACCCCTCCAGGTCCTAAGCCAGGAAGGCAGATCGAGGTCAATTCCTGGGACATGCCCATTCTGTCCTTACGAGTTCAGTAACAGTTGAACCAAACCGATCACCACCCTGATGGGTCTGGCTAAGCCTGGGGAAGTGGTGGTCCTGCATGGGTCTCCTACCCTGGGGAGCAAAATGCTGCAACTCCTCCCACTGATACTGCTCTTGGTATCCATTCCACACCCTCGCCTCGCCTCTCTCTGCTTCCGGGGAAAAAGTGCCTACAGAGGTCAGGTGCAGCTCATTCACTGTCTGCACCCTCCGCCAGCCTTGTGACTTTGTCAAGAGGCTGCAGGGGGCTTGTCTCCGCTCCACTCCAGCAGAAGCAGTTACCGCATCACTCGACATGCTCCAATTCGGAGCTGCAGGCACTACGCAGTGGAGCTATTTCTAGCGGTTTGCCTGAAGACTCATTAATAAGTCATAAGCCGCCAAGCGGAACAGTCAAGAGAAGGAAACGGTTGTTCAGGCAGATGAAAGTCACAATTGAATCACTGGGGGTTTTTTTAAACCCAGGCGGGAGTAAGAACTCTCTCTCCATGGGAAATGCTCCGCTCCGTCGGCCCTGAATGCAGCTGGAGACCCAGCAATGGGATACATATTGAGACCAGCTTCCTCCCAAATTCCACCAGCCCCAGAGCATCAAGTCACTAAAACTTCATCTGTTGGATGAGAGAGGCCGCTCCCCAGGAGATGCAGGGAGGTAACAGATTGGACAGGGAAAGCATTAAACCCTCTGGGTTCCAGGGACCAGAGAGCTACTGCAAAGCTCCATCCCGTTTGACAGCTGCCTCTGCCTGATGGGGAGGTGAATGCTCACAGAGAACGCTGGCAGGGCCAAGACTCCAGAATCGCCCTTGAAATCTGACCCCAAGTTGCACTAGGCCCCTTTACCAAGCCCTGTCTGACAGTAAAAAGGGCCTGAGGAACGAAGTGCACAAAACGGCTTCATTAATGGAACATTAACAACCCCTTCATCTCTGGTTCCTCGACCTGCCCTGGATCTTAGCTCTTTGGGGCCAAGAAAGTGCCAATGATCGTGAGAAAGCACCACATCAAACGAGCAAAGCCAGAGAAATAGCTAATCCCAACGGCGGCAGCCATCTTTCCTGTAGGTTCCTTTGTTCTTACAGCTCAAGTTCATTGTGCTGAACTAAAACCCAGCATGGGGATCTCTCCAGACCGCTGTGGCTCTTCCTCCCACTCAGAGCCCAGCGTAGCAAATCCCCTGCTTGCCGTCTCTACTGATTCCAAAGGCACGGTCTCTGGCACAGCTGAATCTGCTGTATCTGTGCAGCTCCAAGCGGGCTGGCTTATGTACTGCAAACACGGAGAGATAAAGCACAAAGCAGTCGCTCCTTGGGGGAGGTTGCCCTCTCGGAGGAAGAAAGCTGGCAAACCCAGCCTCCCTCGTTCCTCAGAGTCTGCAGGGCTCTGCACAGCTGCCTGGTGCACTGTCCGTTAGCACCACTTGGTGTCTGGCCACTGCAGAACTTTCATGCTTCACTGGCCAACTTGCCCTGCTTGGTTAGAGCCCCCCCCCCCCACGTACGTCCTTAGCACAAGCTGTCGCTCCGCAGAGGCCACAGCCCCACCCCAGACTTGGCCGAGGGCTGATGTTCTGACAGTGTAGCATAGACCCCAGGCTCAAGGGGTGACGTCTGCCTGTTGTATGAGTGTTGGAGGGTGTATCAGAACAGACAGGAGCTTGTTTGAACTCCGTAGCACCTTCTCCAAAGGCTGGGCGGTAAGTACAAGCCGTGAGAGTGCCCAGGACAAAGCCCGGCTCTGGTAATCATGTTTCACCACCCATTTCATTTCCAGTTAACTAAGGAATCATCTGACCGCCTGTTCTGCACTGCACAGCCTTGCTGAACACTCTTGGCTACGTTCCACCCAAGAGGTGGCTGCACTGCAGTGATATCGCATGGGCTCCATGGGTCAGTGTAGGCTTGCAAAGTGCTTGAGGAGCTTTCTGGGCAAGAGCAGACATAAAACCAGTGATCTCAGAGTCACCTCTCAGTGCCACTAATCAGCAGCCCCTACCGGTGTCCCTGGAAGCTGGGCACTTGAGCATTCACTCAGGAGAGATGCAGGTGATGCCCAGCTGATTAGCAGAGCGCCCACAGCTAGCAGCATGTGTTTCCATTGGTGGTGCACATCTGCACAGCCTTGATGAACATAAAATGTATTCTGCACAGATTGAAAAACGTAGAGGGAACGTTGCCCCTGCCCGCTCCCCAACTATTTCCAAGAGATTGCTGGCCAGAAGCCCAGATTCCCCCTCCCGGGAAGCCACTGCTCAGCATTTCAGGGAACTGCCAGGGTCCCGTTTGCAGGAGCCCCCAAATGGAGGCGACCTCCACTAGACGTGGAGTGAGCCCCCCGCTCTCCCTGGTGCGGTAGCAGATGCTCCTTACCTGCAGATTGTTGAGAGGCTCCATTTTCATGACAGGCCCCAAGGTGTTGAGGGGAAGGGAGACGTCAATGCTTTGGTTTGGCATCAGCGGAGTGTGAATGGCCAGAGGGGTGCTGGGGATCACTCCAAAGCTGGCGAGAGAAAGCCAGAGGGCGTTTACACAGCACGGCCAGTTACTCTAAGGAGCAGTGGGCTGGGCCGGCTGCTCAAAGGGTCTCCCTGCTCTCCATGTCAGCCTCAGCTGGCCTAGCTGGGCCCCACTCCCTAGGGGCCAGGGAAAACAGGAGAATTTGCAGCAGGGTGGTTGCACTTGAGTCTCCCTGACAAGGCCCACCCTGGCCAAGGGAGATCACTGCCGGCAGCATTTCCATGTCCCTCCCCGGGCCAGTCCCCTGGGGAAGCACTAGCCTGCTCTGCGAGGAGAGCTGGTTAGCACGTGAAGTTAAAGGCTGGACAGACAGCAGAGGAGGCAGACAGGCAGTTGTGGCTGCTGAGTCCAAGGGGGAGCGCAGGGCAGGGAGAGGGCAGCCACAGAGGAGGTCGCAGCAGGGCTGCCACGGCTGGCCCTGACGGGTGCAGCGTCTCTGCGGGAGCACAGTGGCCAGAGAAGCGGGGATTTACACTCACTTGTCCCCTCCCGCTCAGTGGCAGGGTTTCTACGGCTCACCATGCTCCGCAGGGCTTGTCTGCAAGTGCAATTCAAGGGGTTCACTTGGGCTGAGACCAGCTGCCAGTGGCCGGGTCTCTGCTGCCGCACCCCTCTCAGGGGCGGGGATCAGTAGGACAGCTAAGCCAACGCTGCTTGAAACTGAATTCCAGGCAACTCAGTAAGGGCCATTCTGCCCTGACATTTGCTTTCCCCATCTGACTTCAGGAGGAGCCACTGTAGGGCCTGGTGACTAGAGGGCCCAGGGCTCCTTGCTGTCGTTACTGCAGTGGCAGGGGTGCTTGGAGCCCAGAGCCCTTTAAATTGCTGCTGGAGAACCATGCTGTGCACTCCGGTGGCCTAAGGGCTGTGGGGGGGCCCCGTGTGACATGCTCACCGTCCTGCCCCTTCTGCCCAAGCCATCTCCCCTTCCAGGAGAGCAGAGCCACCCCCCCTTGCCTAGAGGGTCTTCCTCAGAACTTTACTCTTGGGCCTTTGTCTGAGGCAGGGGTAGGGAACCTAATACCCAGGAGCTAGATACATCCCCCAGCTTGCCTGGATCTGGCCCCCTGGGCTTGGGGCTCCCCCTTCCCAGCACTGGGGAGCCCATATTAGAGCTCCAGCCCCTCTGCCATCTCCCTGTGAGGCTGGAGCCCATAAAATCTACTAGCCTAGGCCCCCTCTAGGCTCTGCTGTGTGAGGGGAATGCAGGGAGAGTCTCTCTCCGTCTCAGTCAGGGGCCATGTCAGTGAGGAACTGGGGAGGAGGGGGAAGGGGTTGTTTCTCAATTGTGTGTGGCCCCTGACTCATTTTTCTGGGAGTCAGCTACCCTGCCCCTAGTCTGAGGGGTGGTGGGCTGCATTTCCCTGCCAGGCGGGAGCGACTCTCTGGGGACGGGTGCACTAGAAGCACCCAGTGTGGAACTTCTTCACCTGGCCACCCCCTCGGCAGCCATGTGATTCTGAAGAACTGCCCTTCAATCTCTGCCCACATATTCCAGCCTATTAGTCTGGCTGCCTCTCTGCTGAGCCCCTTCGTCCCAGGATTCAAGTCAGAGAGATGTCCCTGCGCCACCCATAACCTGGAGGTGAGGTGACTAGGAGGGCTGGCCTAGGCCGAGAGGGCACATCAGAGTTCAGCTCTTCCAAAGGCCCAGGGAGTCAGCTGACACAGGAAGGGAGATCTGTGTGCTCTCCATGTTACGCTACCCTGCCAGCTGCAGCTCCTTCCAGCAAAGTGATTTTGCTGCCTATTGTGCTTGCCACAGGCTATTTTACCTGGCGATTTGATCTCCAACAAATAACTTTATTTAAGAAGGCCTGTGTTTCCAGACAGTTTACGGCTTGCATGGAGACTGCACTCCTTCTCAATTCAATTTGGAAATGCAGCCAGTCATCTACTCATGGGGGACAGTTGCATCTGCTGACTCAGCAGCCTGTCAGCTTAGCTGTACTTGGCTAGGGCTTTACTAGCTATAAAAACACTGTTCAGCCTTAGAAATCCAGCGGCTGTTTCAAAATGTTGCTGACACTGGAAGCGGGGGGAGCTGCAGCTTCAGAGCTACAAGAAAGAAGAGGACCATATGCTTGCTTTCTCACCAAGCCAGGGCTGACTGCAGAGAACAGACTGTATTAAAAATAACACAGATGCATCAATCAATGATATTTTCGGTTGTATTTCACACAACCCATAGCTAGAACTCGTCATCACATCACATTAAGCCTTCGCTTGCAGGACTGAAATACACATGAATATCAGGGACCGTCTGGGTGTTCAAAATCATTCCTTACAAGATCTACCCCTAGAGCAGGTGGAAGCAGCATAAATGGCTCTAGGAGGCATTTCCCCCACTCTAGAGACTCACCTTAGCCAGTCAGAGCCTCCATTGGGTTACTAAGGGCTGCACTGTGGCTTTTTGCCCTGGGGTGGACTCACTTCCAAGTGGATGAATGTGTCAGTCTCATGCTGCAGTTACTAGACACAGAGTGCAGCTTCCAAAGCCACTCAGTGCTGGCTCAACTCTACTTCTACAGAAATCAAAGGACGTTTTACTGCTGGCCTCACCGAGAGAATGGGGGGGTGGGGGAAGAACAGAGCATTCTTGCAAGTGCCGTGCACAGGAGCCATGAGCCTTCTCAAAAAAGTTTGGCACGTCCAGCATTTACCTGCTGAAGCAATCTAAGGTGCTGGGCCGAACACATTCACAGTTCTTGCCCTGACTGCACGGAGACCAAAAGAGGGTCTCACCAGGACGAGGGCTCTGCTTTGACTCACCACACAGGAGACCTGCACCTATGGGCGACAAGTACAGGTAACTAGCCAGCCCCTACACTGAAGGGCTACGTCTACACTGGCATGATTTTCCGAAAATGCTTTTAATGGAAGAGTTTTCCGTTAAAGGCATTTTCGGAAAAGCACGTCTAGATTGGCAGGACGCTTTTCCGCGAAAGCACTTTTTGTGGAAATGCGTCCATGCCAATCTAGACGCAGTTTTCCGCAAAAAAGCCCCAATCGCCATTTTCGCCACTGGGGCTTTTTTGAGGAAAACAGTTCTGTGCTGTTTATACTGGCCCTTGTGGGCAAATGATTTGCACAAGAGGGCTTTTGCCCGAACGGGAGCAGCACAGTATTTCCGCAAAAACACTGACGATCTTACATGAGATTGTCAGTGTTCTTGCGGAAATTCAAATGGCCAGTGTAGACAGCTGGCAAGTTTTTCAGCAAAATCACATGATTTTGCGGAAAAACTTGCTAGTCTAGACACAGCCAAGGGGTTTTAAAGACATCCCATTGCCACTGATTTTTTTATTGTATTATTGTCAATTGAGGAAAGTTTTCAGTGCAGCTTTAGAACAGTTGCTTGCTCCTCTTCTCTGTTACCTCTTCTTATGATGTTCTGCCAGTAAACGGAAGGGATTTAATTAGCAAGGGGCCAGTGGCAGCCTGCAGATCACTACCTGGATAGATCAAGGTAGCTACTTTAATCCTGTTTAATGGTTTGGGATTTGCAACGTGCAGCCAACGGAAGAACGAGTTGTCGGGATTTGTTTTAAATCCCACAAGGACACTGACAATTGTGCCCTGGAAGGGACAGGTACCTTACGCTCATGTCTAGAACAGAGAAATGGGACCGTATCCCCTTCCTACCACCACAGGTAGGGCGGGTTTCTTACCTGTTCTTATTAAACTGAATGGCAAAGTCAGTCATGTGCTGCAAAGCCTTGTTGGTGAAGTTCATCTCCATGTAGATGTGTCCCTGCCTATGAGTGAAGGTTCCTGAGATCTCCAGTCCTTTAGCCTTCACCGCAGGCAGCCAAACCTGAAACGCAACAAGAAACCCTGTTCGGTGGTGGGAGAAACCTTGGGAACCCTGTGGAGTTCTCAAACATCTGAAGGGAAAGGCTCCGCATCAGGCAATCCATTCATTTGGCAGCTGTTACGGTGTCCACAGGGACCCAACTGCACACAAGGCCCAGGAATCTCAAAACATCAGGCTCACCAATGAGCAACACCCAACCTGCTGCTCCTAGCCTGTTTACAAAGCTCCAGCAGGAGCTCTGAAACACCACCACACTGAAGTGCACAAACATGGAAGGGGGCTATTGGCTAGACCGGACTAATCTAAGGATAAGGCAGGTTCCTCCAGGAAGCGCGTCAGGATCACACTGAAGACTGAAACAATTACAATCAATGAGGCTGGCGTTCTTCGCTGCTTCTGAAGAACCTTTGTGGGGAATCATGATCGGCAGCAATGGCAAACAGCGCAGGACCATAGCACCGGCCAGCCTGCCCATGGCTGATGTGCTCAGGACTTGGTCTAACAGCACATCTAGGCAGACTCGCTTTGTGAAAAGTGCTGGATTTACATGTGATCAATGGAGCAGTGGACAGTGGTTTTCCACTCGACACTTGGGGGGACCAAATACGCTCTTGTATTTGGCACAGCACCAGGAGGCAGCCACATGCTGAAAACTTGGCATAAGGCGCATACCAGTTTATGCACATGGGTTTCATATTATTGTAAGGCTGTAGCTAGCTATTCCTCTGTCGGCCACTTACTGGGATGAACCAAGAAGTGGCAGCTCCAAACAAAGTGGCAGCGAGCACACTGGTGCCACAAGCAACAATTCAGTCCTTCAGTGTGACCCAGGCATGGGAAAAGCTAAATGCCAAGTCCAACAGCCGTTCTGGCAAGACATGCTTTCCCCACAGATCTAGCTTTGCACTGGGTAGTCTAGCTTGGCCACAGCCATGTTAGCAGGACCCTGTTCTGTGGATGCTGAAGAATCATCAATAACTGGATTAATCATGAACATTGTCAGGGCTTTTAATAACTCTCTACAATCAGGTGCAAATCCAGGGTGCTCATGAGCACTATGCTCACACCAGCCAGATATTTCTTTTATTCCCTCTGAAATAAGACTCCCTCATACCAATGGATACTCTGTTTATTGATCAGCACTAACGATTGCACGAGTGGTGCTAAATCTGGGGATCCTGCTACAGGCTGAACCTCTCTAGTCTTGTATCCTCAGGACCTGACAGGTGGTGAACCAGAGAATTTGCCCAACTGCAGGAGGTCAATATTGTCCAGCAGCATTCCCAACACTTCCACTGCTTGCTGGGCTCTCAGAAGACATTTAGGGGTAAATTAGGGCTAAATAACAGCACAGAACATTGAGAGTCAGGACTGGTGGTTGTAAACAAATGAATGGGATTGTGGGAAAATTGGCCACACCTTTGATAAGCAGACATCCAGCTCACTAACTTCATGCTGGAACACGGATGTTGCTGGACCACAGAGTGCTGCACTAGAGAGGGTCAACCTGTACTAGGACATCTAGCTGGTTGCTGCCTAACGGGGAAAGTGGTAAAGTCCAGATTTTTGCAGCTCTTCCTTATGCTAATATCCCCTTACTGGCAATAGGAGAGAAATGCTGAACTGGTTAGATTTGTCTTCAACGCTCGCTGTCACTCAGGGGGGAGGGGAAAGGAGGAGAGGACATAAGATATACCAATGGGAAGTAACTCATAGTCCAAAGAGCACGAAGGGGACAACTGAATGGCTTCATTAACTCCATGCTGATGAAGCTATATCACTGGGGACCAGCATACTGTAGCAAAGTCTCCCTTACGTACTGATTTTGGAGCCACGTATCCCCCAGGAGCCATGCCTATGCCCGAAGACAGTTCAAACAGGTCGTTGAGCCCACTGCTAACCACCGCTGGGGTGGGCGAAGGAGCAAAAGTCGCAGGCACAGATGATGGAATGAAGGTCTGGCCCACCTGCAAGAGTTAGAAAGAAGGGGTAGAGATGAATGATGCACACACAGGACGTTGTTTATTAAATAAGGCAATATCCTGAATATTTTAAAGCACTTTAGAGCTTCCCTGCTGAATTATCAATAGCGCTAAATGTCTGTGAATTTCAGAGCTTCTGGAGCAGTCTCCACACTCTTTGCTGTCCTGATACCACTTGAGAGCCTTGAAATCACTTCTAGTAGTCCCCTCCCTGTCTACGTAGAAAAATAAAGACCACGAAGGCTTGAGAGGACACACTTTAGGAACAAGTCTGCCTACACCCAGCAAAAGGACAAGATGATCTAAATCCTCTTCCTTTCTCCATGCTAACTGCCACGCTTCAGACCAAAGGACTTTGGCACATCCAGAAATGGTGGAGGAGCCACGATACAACTGCAGAGGAGCTCGCTATTGTTAGTCCCAGGATCAAAACCGGTTCATTCCACTGCAGATTGGCAATCTAGTCCCATTGCTTGCCGTTAGGAACACCAGGAAACCAGGGCTACTCTAAAGATGACAATAGCTCTGCCTCCTTTTGCTCATTCAAGTCAGGAAAGGCTCTCTCCAGAGATGGCAGATCCACCCTGAAGAACTCACCTGGGGACCCAACCACTTTTGAATGACCCACTACCATTCACTGAGATTATGGCCATCTGTTTTCGCACATCCAGTAGTTAGTCAAGCAGCAGCATTGGGGGGAAAATTATATCGTTATTATACTAGGGGGAGCTTTTTTACTGGAAAAAATTGAGGGCACTTACTGCCGGACTTCCTCCAATGCCCCCGCCAAGGTCACTGCCAAGCTGAAAGAGAAAGGGGAGAGAGGAGAGAAAGGCAGAGTTCATTTAAGCTAGGTCCTGGATGCCAAGAACAGAGTTTGCAGTTCACTCAACAGAACTGCTGCAAGCGCGCCTCATGCACTTACCATGCACAGGACAGATGAACTGTTGTGAAAGCACATGGGTGGGGGGGAGGGGAAGAGGTTCACATGCTAATCAAGCTGCATAGAGAAGAAGCTGGTGACTAGGCTAACACCTTGTAATGTTTCAGATAAACATGTTTCAATTCATCTTCCCACTGGGGCTGCGTGCTTTAAAGGCTGGTGAATAAAGGCTCCCACCTAGCCTTGGTTTTGCAAAGGCTGTGCAATTTTGTGTGTTTCATGCACCAGCACTTTTCTGCGAACCTCACAATGTCAGCTACCAGCTCTCTGGAAATCCAGCAGGGGTAAACCCGGTGGAAGAGAACACGGAGAAGGAAGCTCACTGCAGCTCCAGGGGGTAGCTTCTAGAGTGCAGAAAAACCAAAGGCTTCACAATTATTGACACAGATCTCAGCTGGATCCTTTTAATGTGCCACTCATTTTAATATCCACGGAGGGGGAAGGATTGGACCTCCAATGTGCCCACTGCTCACGCAAGCTCCACAAGATGTGTTTTCCTGCTGCTGTCAGAGCCTGGAGAGCACAACGGAACCCAGGTTTTTAATCAAGGATTCCTCTGATGCTACTAAGCTAAAACTGTCCAAGAACCCTCTGGTTCCAAATTCTTTCATCTCTGCTGTCCTCCTCTGGGTCTTTGCCTTTGCCCGTTTACGGTGAAGCCTTCCCTTGCTCTTTACGCTCACTGTGAGCTCCCTTGTTTGTCTGAAAGTTGTGAAGCCCATGAGACAATCTGTTTTTACATTTGCAGCCTTCTGGATTTTTAAGAGAAAATTCGGTGCTGGGGTCACCAGAAGTGGCCAGCACCTGCGATCGCCTGGGGACAGCGATCTGAGCACAAGTACAAACATTACTGCTAGGGCTGCGGAGGCCTCAGTACCGCAGCTCTCCATTCCCTCCGCGTTTTTACCGCAGGCTGACTGACAGCAATGAGGCGAGGCTGGTCTATCCTGAATGTACCCTGCAGGCTTATCATTTGCCACAAGGACAGGGCTGATTAGCTCGCCACACAGCTCTCCAGTCACACGCAGGGCACAGGCTGTGATGACAAAGACCACCACCAAAAGGAGCAAGAGCAGACATGGAAGAATGCAGTGATGGGCACATGGGGAAGGGTTGGCTTGCCGGGACGCCGCTGAATGTCACGTAGCAGCAGAGCCCTCCATCTGACCCAGAGTGTTGGAGGGCCCTTTGACAAGCAGGGTCATCAAAGCTCCACATGTGCTTGATGCTCATGGAGGAGGAGAATGAAATGGGATGAGACCCAGTCGGCCCTGGAGCTGAGCAACTTGAGAACCTGCAAGGCTCACAAACATCTCCCTCCCACCACACGGCAGAGAGGGATGTTCCATCTGTTCTTGGCCATCACCACCCCCGTCTGGCAGCGCTGATGGCAAGTGTGTGTGTTTTACACTGGCCGACAGACGGCATATTAACCATTCACTTCCCCCCTGCAGTGGATACAAATACATTGGCTTGGGACCAAGCCGGAAGGCTTTTTGCAGGTCAAAGGCAGCGTTCTAGTGGATGGTAGCACGGCCACCTGCCACCCTCTGGCTTACACCAACCCCTCTGTTGCTCTGGGTTTCCCTCTTTCCGTAGGTGCTAGCTCTAGGGGGCAGGGGATGTGGCCACACTTCCTGGCTTGAAGTAGATTTGGATCTATGCAGGGTTTGCAGTTTGGTTCCATGGCTCTCAGCCCCCCGCCTCTCTCTGGTATGTCCTTCCAAGCCCTAGAGTAGCCACCTTGCCCTAAAGACATAATGCTGCCTATCATGACATGCATCTGACGAAGTGGGTCTTTGCCCAAGAAAGCTTATGCTCCTACTTCAGTTAGTCTATAAGGTGCCACAGGACTCCTCGATGCTTTTATCATGAAAGGGACATTACAAATACTGCACAATCGCTCAGGCTGTTCGTCTGGCCAGAAAATCTAAGCACACCTAAGTCACATGAGCATCCCTGGGGAGTCACTCCCAGGCCTGCTACACAATCTCCCAGGCCCTCCGCCCCCACTGCAGGAACTGCCGCTTCATACATAGACCTGGATGCTTAGTGTAAGAAGAGTGCGCCGCTGGCCTTCCCAGGGAGCAGCACGGAGCTCCCTTCCTTGTTAGCCTAGGAGTGTGCAGGGCTCAAATGATCATTTCTCCCAGGTTATGTAAGAGACAACAGACAGGTGAACGATTCTAGTGTGAAACGAGCAGAGCAGTGAAAGGCCCCAGCTGCCAGCCCCATGGCGTAAGTGTGCGCACCCATTAACACTGAGCTTGCAAAATGGGGTTTATGAACCGGACAAGTTCTTAGCCTTCCAACACGTCCCTTTCACGCCACGGGGAAATTCTAGTCAAATAGCTCTCTCCGCCTGAGTCATCTCTGAGAAGACAAGGCCTGAACACACTTCTGCATTAGGACTGGCTCATCAAGCAAGCACGTCACTATTACATCTTCTCTCCCTTTAGATGCTTGTTTCAGGTGTCAGCCAGCGCTACGCTCTACATCAAAAAGCAGAGAAGTCCGGGGAAAGAAAGGAAAATGAACGGAAGGAAGGACACCAAGACCTGATCATAACAGACTCTCTGCTAAACGTTACCACAGGCAATGGAGGTTTCTGGGCCCTTTGTTTGATGAAAGCAAAAAAACCCTCCCTCCCGTCATGCAGCAAAGCTCTTACATGAAGTACTATGGAAAGGACTGGGAATAATTCTGCATAATTGAGCCAGATGTTTATCAGCTTTTTCTCAGTTTCCTACTCTGCTCATCTTAGAAAGCCACAGACTCGCCATTCGAGCCTGAAAGACAACACACACAGTTCTTGGTAGCTCTGGCATTCGTCTGCAGGCGTGTCAGTCTGCGTGTGCAGAGGAAGCCTCCGAGGGGGAGGCTGGACAAGGCCCGGTTCATATAGATCAGGGTCCCCCAACTGCAGTCTTGTCTTTGACAGAGCTCCAGCTTATGGCTCTCCAGAAGAGCAGTCGCATGAGCCTTTCCAACACATCAAGGGGCAGTCCCTGACCGAGAACTATGTGGTAGGAACATAACTCCCAGTGGGGGCCACCCATGCCAGACAGCTTGATGGGAAGGAGGCAGATGAAAAGGAGGCCTCCAGCCCTCTGGGAGTGGTAGTGAAGGGCCCGTGCTCTGCATGGACCGCAGAGGCAGAAGAGAGCAAGAAGAGCCAGCATTTCTAGTTCTCAGTGCTGAGGGCCAAGGAAATGGGGGACAGGGTTTCTCATCTAGAGAATCCCCCCTTAAACATTTAATCTATTTTCATACCCCTGGAGCTGCTGCCTCATGGTACTACCTTTCCAAACAGCGGAAGCTTTGACCTAGATCAGGGTTACCCAACATGTGGCGGGAGCTAAACCAAAAAAGGAGTCAATATAATGGTCTTCTGTTGAGATGCATTTTAGTAGTTAAATCCCTGGACTGGCATTGCTCATTCAAAGTGCTGTCATGGGGTGGAAATTGGGTAAATGTTGCATTTTATTAATATCAGCAGAACAGACTTAAATGGGGCCTGCATGTTGCATAGTTTTGCCTTCATCTTGGTATTCATGTCCGTCAGAGTGAAAGAAGCTATTTGCATATATTTGCATGTACATGCAACCACACTTAAGTTGCAGCCCTCGGCATGTGCTGTATCATTGTGACCCCCAGGGCTTCCAAAGTTGAGTAGCTCTGACCTAGATCCCTCTGCAGCCTTTCATTACCCTTGTCCCACAAGGCTCTCTGCTACACCAGGGCCTCCACCTCCCTGTTGGTTCATACGCACAGGCCCAAACTCAGCTGATGCAGAATGTGCGATTGCAGTGCCAGCCCAGAGACCAGGAGGCCCCCGGACCAGGCCTGTCCATGCTACGATCTAGAGGTGGAACTCCCCTGCTCACGGATTCAGACTTGAGCTTGCAGGAGCCTAAACTGCAGCATAGCCACAGCAGCTGCCCAGCTCAGCTATGTCAAGTACAAACTTACCCAAAACCAGGGTGTGTGCGCGTGCACGGGGCATGCGTGCATGGGGCAGGCAGCTCAGAGCCGCCTGCTACAGCGGCCACACTGCGATGTATGCGCAAGCAGAGGAGTCATGCCTCTATCACACTGTGTGGACATGGCTCAGGTGCTCTTCGGCAGAGGTATCCAAGTCCATGCAGTGTTGGAACAGGAAACTATGACATGCCTACTTTCAATTGTGATTGATGCAGAACAAATGCAACAGGTTCCCAACTGAGCTCGGGACACCCAGCACACAAGACGATCAGACCGCCTATTGACTTGACAAGGCTTCCTCCGCCTGTCTCTCCCAGGATATCTATAAACGTCTCCCGGTTACAGACCGCAGTTCCCGCCTGCCTGCCCCCTCTGCTGGGGAGGGGAGCTATTTACTATGAACTCAAAGGATGGAGGTGGTGAACGCAGGGATGTGCCTGAGTAATGAAGAGAAAGGAGGCAGACAGTGAGAACAGGAACCAATTACCCATTGAGTGTCCTCTCCCATCTGCAGTGACAGGCAGAACGCAGAAGGAAAGAAGCAGATATTAGTCAAGCATAAAGCAATGCTGAACAAATTCCCTGGAGAGCTGGCAGCATCTGTTAACCATTTCCATTCATTTCCAGCTGGCCAACCCAATAGGCCCCGTGCTGTATATACACACAGGTAAAGCCAGCTCCGCTAACAGCACACTTGGAGCAGAATACAGCTGGATTAATAACACTACCTGCCCCACCCAGCCTACCAAATTCTCCCTCTTACAATAATACAATCACCCTTTGCATCATGGGGCCTGAGGCTTGGTCACAAGCAAAACAGCTTGGACAGCTTTCAGGCTTGGCAGCCTATCACTGTCCTCAAGTCGCACTGCTAGAAACAGGAGCAATGCTCCCTCATTTTTCCCACCCAGGTGCAGAATAAGATGTGTTCTGTGCACTGAGGCACGTGCCAATGTGCACCATCCATAGAAACACATGCTGCTAATCAGCAGGATGGTGTCTGACCCTCTCTGGAGGAAGATGCCAGACCTCCAAACAAACAGCAGTGATGATAGCCCTGAACCTCAAACAACTGCACCAGTTCTGCTTTACGTTAATTGGCTCCGACGACTCTGCAGATGCTCTGCAGTTAAAGAGCAACTGTCCTGAAATTTTATTCCACTGTAAGTAATTTCACTGACTTGCGCAGCAAATCCGGCACTGCCACCTCACACCCCAGCGCCTGTGTGTATGTGAACGGTGCTCTGCGGGACACAACTCTACGACGTCTGCACAATACACATTGATGACTGGCTGCCACCACCACGTCTGCAAGAGGAAGGGAGGCACGCCGAGGACCTGGCCAGGCGCAGAGCGAGAAAGGATGGAGATACTGACAGGAGCTGCAACAACCAGGGTCCAAAACCTGAATGGTCCTTTGCCAGAGGACTGCTAGCTCTATCGATGCAGCCAGATAGCACGCAAAGCTTTACTTTATTCGGGGGCTTGCAGGAGACCCACGACATGAATTAATTCAGCTAAGAGCTACACAGTCATCGCTCCGGGAGCTAGAGGAAAACGCTGAGTTAGTAAGAACTTGCGCAAAGTGAATCTACCTGCCAGCGAGGAAAACAAAGCGTTCCCAGTAGAATCATGGAGCTGGCTGTGAAGCAAACTGTTGCCAGTCTGAGGATTGCTTTGGGCTCATTTCATATAAGGCCTGGTGCTCACTGCAAAGCCATCTGTGTGAGCAGCATCCATAGGTCTCCTTGGAGCGGTCAGACACTTTCAATAGGCTAATGGACTATGGCTCTGTGCATGCGTTTCTGACCAATGAGATCTGGGGGCTTGCAGAAAGCCAGTTGTCGCTCCTGCAAAGCACTGTTCACAGAGCTGTCACACTAACAGCGCACGGGAAGAGCCCTAACCCAAGAGGGCGACGCAAAGCAGGATGAAAGGCAGATGGCAGCGTGAGGGGGAGGAAGAGAGAATTCCAGGGGAACGTGTGGCTGGCAGAGGAACGATGAGGAAGGATAGTCATTTTGGATCCCAACATAGGTGGTGGGGGGAGGTAGGGCTAGAGGAGGCAAGCTCCCTAACCCTGCCCCTTCTGCCCAGGCCCCAGCTTCCCAGTACCTGGAGCAGCAGAGGGCGGGTGGGCACTGGGGGACAGCATCACTCCGCCTCCAGTGGGAAAGGCCAGGCTGGCTGTTGCCTTTCCCTGCCTAGGACACCCACCGTCCCCAGATCCCAAACTCACTGTTAAGCAGCCAAAAGAGCCTCCACTCTCCATTGGCCCCCTGCCGTGGGATGTCGTTTTGTTAGGAGGCGGGGGATGGAAGTCTCTCCCTCCTGGAGTCTCAATTCCACCTCAGCTTGGGCCGTTGAACTCCAACGTCCCCGTACGTGTACCCGCACCTACACCAGGCTGGGCAGAAGTGGTCTGCAGGCCGGACACACTTCACCAGTTTGCCCAATGGGCTGCCAGATGCTTTATTTGCCTGCACGCCCACAGACACAGCCACTCACTGTTGACCGTGGATCACGGTTCCCGGCCAACGGAAGAAGGGCCCGGGAGACCACTTCCTGCAGCTCTCATTGGCCGGGAGCGATGATCCACAGCCAACAGGAGCTGCAAGTGGCTATCCCTGCAGACATGCAGGTAAATAAAGCATCCAGCGGCCTGCCAGGGGCTAACCCTGGTGAACCACGTCCGGCTCGCAGGCTGCTTATTGCCCAACCTGACCTACACACACATGGCACGTGCTCGGTCTCACATCCACACCACCACAGACAGAACGGCCGGGGGGCGAGTCACTTGTCCATACCACAGATGGGGAGACAACAACAGGGATATAGCTTCAGCGGCACATGACTAGAAAGCATTGGGGGGAAGCTCCACCCAGAAGGCTGCACTAACACCATGTCTAACTCACGCCAACAACCATTTGATTGCCCTTGAAGTCTGAGGGAGAGGAGACTGCTCAGCATTTCGCCTGGGCATTGCGCAGCCGCAGAGACTTACTTCAGCAGAACAAGTGACAAAACTCTGCCTGGTCCAACATTCAAATTTCCAAATGGGTCCCAGCTTTAACATCTCCAACACCAACACGGAGAAATCCTCTCTCAAAGGCTATTCTAATTAAGGCCTTATACTACACCCATCACCACGGTATGTGAGCCCAACAAATAACAAAAAACAGGTGCACTGCATGCATAGCACCAGAACTACAGCTTAGATATAGAGCGTTCCAGCAGTACAGGCAGTCCCCGGGCTACGTACTTAGGGAAGCTAAGGCAAAGATGGGAGAAAGTGACTTGCCCAAGGTCACCCAGCAGGCCAGTGGCAGGAACAGAAGCCAGGTCTCTTGAATCCCAATCCAATGCTCTGCCTACAAGGTGTCTCTACAATACAGAGGCATCCACAGGCAGATTCGTGTCGCTCTTTGGAGCTGCCACAGATGGTGCTGCTCCATGGAAGGCCCAGATGCGACTCCTAGTTCCTGGGCGCTGCGGTAATGCGTGGCTGTGACTGTCGTTTCGCTCACTGCGCTGCGCTCACACGGCCCAGCCTCCTCGGGATTCCAGCCAGGGACAACCTTGTGTGCTCCACCTGAGTGAACTGCAAACTTGCAACCCTCTGCTCCGTCAGCACCGAGACAGAGCTCAGGCGGACACATGCGACCTCTGCCCACTATCAAAGGTGGCTGGGTTTCCGGTTCATTAGCAAGTGAAAGGCCAGGCCTGGACGAGTGTGTCTAATGACTGTTTCACTCTGATTGCTAGAGCCAGGGGAGTGCTTGGCAAACAGATTCCTTTCAGCAGGATCCATTCAAGTGCAGGACAAGCCTCCCACTTCTGACCCAGCTCACGTGAGGTTAATTACACAGTACCAAAGGCTAAGTGTGCTACTGTTTGTTACTGCCTCAGGACAAGAACCACCACACCCAGCTCCCCTCTCCATAATCAATTTCCCCCATGCAGGACTCTCTCCTGGCAGCTTCTGCCTAGCTTGTCTCCTGGGAGCAAAAGCAGCCTGTGTTTATCCAAGCCGATGCGTGACCCTTTCAGGAGGAGAATCCCACCTGGAGCTGCTCTGGAGCAGGGGAGGACTCAGCAGAGCTGCGGAGTGGCCTAGCTGCAATTAACATGTGTCTGATACTAAACTGAGGCGTGCTCTGGGGCACACACCAATAGGAGGCTGTACGGCTGGTGCAGCAGTATGTGGCGGGCCACAGAGATGGACCACTCAACAGGACTTAGTGAAACTGAAGGGCAAAGCTCTTTTTGAAGCGGAGTTGGGATATTTTACAAAGTACTGGATTGCCCAGGGTCATAAAATAAAAGTGGCCTTCCCGGGCAGAGGGATCATGAAAGAGACAGTAACATACGAGGGATTCTAGAGCCCGGGACAATGTCCCTTTTACTAAGGGAAGAACCTGGCAGCAAGCTGGCAGGGAAGTAACTGTGGCCAAGTGACCCAGGCCTTTCTGATTTGCCTCTAGGCTTAGGGCTGCAAGCACCTAGCAGAGCGACTAGCCACGGTCTTGCCCCAGCACAGACCACGATTCCGGTGGCTCCAGTTACTTCTTGCCAGCTGCAAGCGAGTGGGGTTGCTTACCAAGCTGTCCAGCCCTCCTCCCAGGAGGTCCACTGCACCCATCTGCATGGAGGATACTTGGGGCACGTTCACAGGGGGGCCCAGATCAAGGTTCAGAAGGTCACCCAGAAGATCACCCTGCGATGGAATAACCTGAGGCTGCTCCAGGTTTGTCGTGGCAGCGGGTCCCACTGGGCTGTCGCCTGCATCGGTGCTGCAGGGGGAGAGAAGCCAAAAGGTTAGTCACCTTCACTACGGACTTTGGAGCACCAGGGAAAAACAAGGCTCAAACGGGTGACTCAGGAGCAGCAGCCAAGCGATTCTAAGTAGCCGTGTCCCTTCCTGACCGCTGACAACCCAATTGTGTTACAATCCCAATTGGCAGTGGGATTCAGAACAGGCCATGAGATCAAAGGAACCGCCCAAGGATATTACTTCACCCACTTCCTCTAACATCCTGGGACCAAGCTGGCTACAGCCATGCTGCAAGCTTGTACTGCCACAGCCTTTTGGGTGAACCCATTTTCTGCAGCCGGCTGGACACAGGAACTGAGCAAGTCCTCTTCCTGCTGTATTACGGCAGGTGTAATTGGCGCTTGCATAGAAGTTCCTTGGAATTTGCATACTGATAAGGGTGCTCTCTTGTAGGGGCTCGAGCACCCCGACCCTCCTCTTTATCCAGTCTTGGTTACGCCAGAGAGCACAGGGGGAGTTTTAGAACTAGACTGTGTATGTGCTGCTGGCAGCTGAGGCGTATGAAGGACACAGAAAATGTACCACAGAATGGGAGAGTCCGTTCCCAGCCAGTGAAGAAGAGAGACTGAAAGTTTCTTTGCATTAAAGGTTCTAGATTAGTAAGTGTTAATTATCCATTTTCCTTTCTGCCTCTCCCGTCAGCAGTGGAACTCTCTCGCCTACTGTCTGTGCTGCACATTGTTGTTGGGCGAAGTGTTTTTAATCAGCCAGCAGAATCCCAGAGCCCCATAGCTCCCACCAAGAGTGAACTGTGGGATCAGGCTGGGTTTAAAACCTCAACAAAGCAATTCTAATTCTCTCTCACACACACCCTTCCTCTCCCATGTACGCAGGCTCCTAGCACTCCAGCTCCTCTCCACATGCACATCCTCACATTCTGCTAGCGGGGACTGCCAAGCAATTTTCTTTAGGGGTGTCCAACTGCCCTATAACCCCAGAGAAATTCCCAGGATAGAACGCAGATCAATTGGGCTCATGTTAATGCACCATAACGTCCCATTTGCAAAACATCTCCTCACACAGGACTTTTTCCTTACAAGGTTTTTGTTCACGACTTGAGATTTTCCTCCAAGACTCAAAGGAACCGAGGACACAGAGCCAGGCTATAATGATGCTGTTCTTTCCTTGCCCTGAAACTACAAGAGGGTTCCTTTTTCCAAAAGTGCTGCCTGAATGGCTACATTTGGCACCAGCATAGCTCCTGGGGTCCTGTGTCTTAGTCTAACCAGCCACTCTCTAGCTGCCTCTGCTTGCACTGCTCCCAGAGCAGAACAGCAGCCAGAACTTGGAGCCCTGGTGATCGCCTGCCCTCCCAGTCTGAGCCTCCTGCCTGCAGTGGCATAGAAAGGAGGTGGGAGAAACAGTGCAGACAACTTCCTGGACACCAGGGCTATGTCTAGACTGGCATGATTTTCCGCAAATGCTTTTAATGGAAAAGTTTTTCCATTAAAAGCATTTGCGGAAAAGAGTGTCTAGGTTGGCACGGATGCTTTTCCGCAAAAGCACTTTTTGCAGAAAAGCGTCCGTGCCAATCAGGACGCGGTTTTGCGCAAGAAAGCCCCGATTGCCATTTTCATGATCGGGGCTTTTTTGCACAAAACAATTCCACGTTATCTACACTGGCCCTCTTGCACAAAAGCATTTGCACAAGAGGGCTTTTGCCCGAACGGGAGCAGCACAGTATTTCCGCAAAAGCACTGACAGTCTTACATGAGATCATCAATGTTCTTGCGGAAATTCAAGCGGCCAGTGTAGACAGCTGGCAAGTGCTTTTGCGGAAAAACTTGCCAGTCTAGACACAGCCCAGGGGTTCTCCACAACTCCCCCCTCAGGCTCTAGGGATTTTCTCCAGGAGGCCTTTGGTGCTCACGCAAAGTGGTGGAGCAGGACCAGAAACACCTGACCAGCTGTGAGCTGTTCACAACATGGCTGAGTGCTGCCCAGCAGCTGAGAGCAGGAACACAGACAAAAGCCAGCACAGTGCTCTGTTCATGCAACAAGATACCCTCCCCCCTGCTGACCACAGCTATTACTGATTTCTTCAAGGACTATGCTCCCAGATCTCTCAGCACCAGCTAGTGCTGCCCATCCAATCAGGACCAGCCAATCAGAGTAGAATCCTGGCCTATTATAAGAGGACACACTGCTCCCGGAGAGCAAGATCCCATCCAAGCTACTGGGTGAAAAGCTCGTCCCCCTTAGCTTATCCAAACAAACAGGTTTTCCAGTGTTCCCCACGAATCCACTCCCCGCAGCAGTGCCACAGGCAGGCTGCTTGTGCTGAAGGCATGACTGAAGGTGGCCATCTGGCTCACAGCAGCAATGCTGCACAGGAGGCCTTTGATACGCGCAATCGATCTGTCTGTCGGCTGGGAGCAAGGGAGAGCATCTAGCACGGGATTGGGGTAGGCGGAAGGCAAGCGAAGGGGGCATGGTTTGCCCTGCAACACCGGCACTCACTACTCATTTAAGAAGAGTGCCCGAGTCCCAGTACCAGAATTTAAGGGGCTTCTCATATTTTTCATTCCCCCTTTTTTCTCAGTGCAGCAGCGGCAGCCAGAGCCAGTGTTGGCCCAGGCAGCAGGTAATTAAGGAAAAGATGATGGAGCCCTGCAGAGCTATCCAAGCAAGCGATGTGAGAGGAGCAGAGTGGACGGGCTGGCTGAGCAGCAGCTGACCATGGCACGTGAGTGCTCAGTGACGAGAGAACTCCTGAAGTGGTCAGACAAGGAAGAGCTGTCAGCTGCTGCGAGGATGTGAAATGCACGGCACAGGGGTGAGAGAGCCAACCTTTAGAACACTGGTGGCCACAGAGAGTCAAAACAGTGGCGGGAAAAGTACAAAAAAAAGCCCCCCAGAACAGAATTGTCGAGCAAACAAACACATTTTTTAAAAAGGAGGCTGCCCCTTTAAGACGGCCACCATCTCGGGCACCATTTTTAAAACCCCACAGCTTCAACCCAGTAAGCAAAGGGAAGCTGGGGGGGAGGAAGGGGAGAAGGAAGCTGGTGGGCGCTATTGGGTGGGGCGCATGAGCGGCTTCGTGAGCTGCACTTTTGCATGCTGCTCACGAGCCGTGGGTTGGCCATGGATGCTTTAGAGAGCTGCTCAGACTGTGGAGCTGAGAATCTTACAGACCCACCCCCTGCAATGTCGGAGAGCCTGGAATGGGGATGGTACCTGAGCAGTGCAGTCACAGCTTTTGTCTCTCTGCACACTGGTACCAGGCTATCCCGAGAAACACCGATCTGAATGGGCTTGTCGCCGCAGGCCCTGGGCACTAGTGCCAGGCCATGGCTCAGACCAAGGAAAAAAGCAATTCAGCATCCCCAAGTCAGTCGCGTGACAAAGTCCTTTCGCTATTAGAGTAGCAGAATGGATGGAGGGATGGGGCTAGACAACAGCAAAGGAACAATCGCCCATATGATTTATCAGTCAGATGGGCAGGAAATTCAGTGTTCCAGATGGCCCTGCCAGGCTGCCAAGAGGGGAGCTTAGACACTTTACTTCCTGCCACAAGCAAACCTGCAACTGTCATCAGTAGACTTACCAAGCAGAATCAGCCATGGTGACAGAGAGCAGCAACACAGCAAGGATCCCTGTGGCTGGCAACTGGATGCCAGAGTCCCAGACTGCTATCTGGGTGGGCCTCTTTGGCTAGTTCTTTAACCCTAGAGTGGTGTCCAGGGAACAAACTGAACCATCTGGACTGTCACAGGTAGCTCACGCTTTCTGCCATAATTCAGACCTCAACCTGCCTCATGACTCTAGGCCAAACATCTTTATTAATGACCTGGATGAGGGGGTGGATTGCACCCTCAGCAAGTTCACTGATGATACTAAGCTAGGGGGAGAGGCAGATATACTGGAGGGCAGGGATAGGGTCCAGAGTGACCTAGACAGATTAGAAGATTGGACCAAAAGAAATCTGATGAGGTTCAACAAGGAGAAGTGCAGAGTCCTGCCCTTGGGACGAAAGAATCCCAAGCATTGTTACAGGCTGGAGACAGACTGGCTAAGTAGCAGTTCGGCAGAAAAGGACCTGGGGACTATAGTGGATGAGAAGCTGGATATGAGTCAACAGTGTGCTCTTGTAGCCAAGAAAGCTAATGGAATATTAGGGAGCACTGCCGGCAGATGTAGAGAAGTGATTATTCCCCTTTATTCGGCTCTGGTGAGGCCATATCTGGAGTATTGTGTCCAGTTCTGGGCCCCCCACTATAGAAAGGATGTGGATGCATTGGAAAGGGTCCAGCAGAGAGCAACTAAAATGAGGAGGGGGCTGGAGCACATGACCTATGAGGAAAGGCTGAGGGATTTGGGTTTGTTTAGTCTGCAGAAGAGAAGAGTGAGGGGGGATTTGATAGCAGCCTTCAACTTCCTGAAGGGAGGTTCCAAAGAGGATGGAGAGAGGCTGTTCACAGTAGTGACAGATGGTAGAACAAGGAGCAATGGTCTCAAGTTGCGGTGGGGGAGGTCTAGGTTGGATATTAGGAAAAACTATTTCCCTTGGAGGGTGGTGAAGCACTGGGCTGGGTTCCCTAGGGAGGGGGTGGAGTCTCCATCCCTAGAGGTGTTTAAGTCTCGGCTTGACAAAGCCCTGGCCGGGTTGATTTAGTTGGGATTGGTCCTGCCTTGGGCAGGGGGCTGGACTTGATGACCTTCTGAGGTCTCTTCCAACTCTATAATTCTGCATGGGCCTGACCCTTTTCTCCAGGCTCCCTGCTTTCAAAGATCCCGAGCATCAGCAAGAGCTCTTCAGCCGTTTCTCCCACTGTGCGCTCCCCACTGTGGGAGAGGTCAACTGTGTACCTGGCCGTGGGAGAAGGGAGACATTTTCCATGTAGCCAAGTCCTGCATTTCCCAAAAACCTCTCGCACCATCCCAGAAACACACACCTCCCAAGGCAGTGTGCGCATCAGCTGCTTTTCTCCTCTTGCCAGCCCTACACCGCTTCAAAGCTTTTATTTCTCCAGCCCCTCTATCAGACTCTCCTCCCTGTGTCACTCCAAAAGCGGCGCAGAATTCTCTTTTCCCCTACCACACACCTAACAGACTCATCTCTGTGCTGCTTCCTATCTCCTTTGTGGTTTCCAACACGCTAGCCACTAGCCATGTGTGGCTACTTGGCCAGTTGAGCGTGGCTAGGTCGCTACAGCAGTAGCCCCTCTAGTAGCTACTGCTTCAGAACTGGTTGGACATCGCGGGTCTAGAAGCTCAGAAGCTACAACTAGGGTAAGAGCCTTGTATGGGACAGGCTCGGAGATGGCTCGCTGAATGATCTGCACAAACCTCTGGAATTGGGAAGATCTGGCTTTTGTAGCAGACCCTGGCATCTTTTCAGTTTCTTAGGAGGGAAGAAAACCACAGCTCTCCAACACCCTCCCTGGTGGCTCCTGGCTTACCTTCCATGGTGAATTGGCAAGTGTTTGCGGTGGATCCCATGGCTGCCCTCCACAAAAGCATTGGGGGGCTTGTGATACACAGACGCCAGTGACCCGATGTGGCAGATCAGCTCATCCAGCAGAGTCGGCTCGATCAGGTCAGTCTCCTCCGAAATCAGAGGCTTTTCCGATAAGACCACTTCTTTGGCAGTCACGGGGTCCGTGGAGAGAAGGCGCCAGTAGATATAGCCACGATCCCGCAGGTCTGGGTTGTCCGAATCCTAAGATAAAACTCTGCATTTCTCTAGTGGCTGACCAAGTTTGACTGCTCCAACTATAGCCTGCTTCTACTGTCCTTCATTTAAAACACTTGTTGGAAGAGCAGCGTTGGCCAGGAGACAGATGCTAGAGAGACTGCTATTCCTTGGCAAT
This sequence comes from Pelodiscus sinensis, assembly GCF_052426305.1. Taxonomy (NCBI): domain Eukaryota; kingdom Metazoa; phylum Chordata; order Testudines; family Trionychidae; genus Pelodiscus; species Pelodiscus sinensis. The sequence continues at coordinate 11,175,068 of NC_143072.1, read as the reverse complement.
CAGTCACCTTACTAGAAAAATCCCAGGGTCTTACCCTTTGTGCTCATTCCCAAACACAGCTAATCTGGGTGGTCAGAGAGGAAAACCCTAGACTTACATTTAGTAAAATTTAAAAAGGGTTCAACTCCTCAAGGTTACTAAGCACAGAAGCTGATGTAATTTCAAATGTGATCTTCAAAATGTCCTGAAAGACGCAGTGTAGCCAGAAGGATGGGGAAGGGGATCAAATTGACTCCTTCAGCCACTACGTATCATGAAAGACAATAGCCAAAGATTTCTGGAAATGTGTCTCATTCAAGGGCACTGGAGGGACAAGACACACAACGTTGCAATATGGGGCTGGTTTGCCTTTCATCATTTACAGTTTTATGCCGGGAAGGTCTCGTTTACTCCTCCACTTTGTTAATAAGACAGATACGAAGAGACACAAACTGAATTGACTGTTATGGCTTTCTTCCATTCCCAGGCCTCCAGCTGTTAACATCTTTGTTTTATTGGAGATAATTCTTCCCTAGCATGAAATCTCCATTCCCTTTTCAAATAAAAGCTCTCCTTAAAAAATCAAAGCAAACAGATGCCGTCTACTCAACACCCAGGCTGGGAGTAGCAGCGAAAGATGGATGAGCCTAAACATTTTCTCACTCACTACATCTCCTCACCCCCCCAGCGTCCTCCTCCTCCAGCTCTGTGATGCCAGGTGTCCAAGTTGCAATAGCCCCCTGTGATACCAGGGTTCAGAACTTTCTCCCGCTTGGAACACACGAGCGGCCATTTGTAAGACGACTGAGCTGGCTAACCCCGTTCCACTTGCTGTGCTCTAGCAGTGATCTCAAGTCGTCAGAGGCCAATTGCTCATGCCTCTCATCGCGGCACCTTGCCTGGTGAGCTGCTACACCTAAGGGGGGGATCTTTTTTAAACCCTCTTGACCCCCATCAAGAGACACTAACTCATCCAACCTACCAGTTGCCTGCTTACGGTCAAGCAGGGCCTTTGAGGGCAGATGGAGGGGATGATCACTTGCTCCAAACTGCCTTTCAATACAAGACAAGTCAGAACTCTGCTTCCTAAGAAGCCTTCCTGTCGGCAACACAACTAGGGGAGTTTGACCTGGTAAAGGGCAAACTCAGATTTTCCTCTCCGCTTCCCTTTCCTGCCCTCTCCATGAAACACAAGCAGAGACCAACGATGTCTTCTACCCAGAGAAGAGAAGCATGCTCATTCGCTCACGCTCAACTGGAAACTAGGGAGCTGCACCTATGAAAGCGAGCGCAGAACAGTGACACGGCCCTGGGCGCGCAATGCCTGGCTAATCACATGAAAACACAATAAACCAGACTCGATGGAGGTGTGTGAAATAAGCCTATTAGAATCCTGGCCTGTTTTGAGACTCGGCAGGCAGAGCACATCTTCAGCAGGCCCCCTCTGTAACCATGCCTAGGCCTTCCCCTGCAGGCCACTTCATAGCCTGTCCAATAGCAACTTCATCTTCACTGCCATGTAAACTCTGAAGCCAACTTCTTTCCCCCACCTTCCAATAGCTCCCTACACATCCAGGAAAGACTTCTAAATGGCAACAGACCCACGCTCGTGACCTTTGAAAAGAGGCTCAGGGGCTGGATACAGCCCCTGGCTTGCCTGGATTCTGGACCCCAAGGCTTGGGGCTCTCCCCGCCCAGCAACAGAGAGCCCCACCACTTTGGTGTGCAAGGAGAACGTGGGGAGAGTCTTTCTGCTTCTAAGTCAGTGGCCACAGGCCAGCGAGGCGTGTTTTTGTGCAGCCCCTGACTGATATTTCTGTGGGTCAGTGACCCCCAACTCAAAAAAGGTTCCTGCCCGTTTTACAGCAAGGGTGACTAGTAGATGTTGTTTCAGACAGTTCTGAAATAGCAAAACAGAAGCAAACAATTGCAGGGCCCTGTTATGAAGCCCTCCCCTGAAATGCTGCTCAGGAGAAACTAGGTGTGCACGGCGACATCTTGAGTTGGTGCACAACACCGAACGGCCTGCGTGCGCGGGGCCCTGGCAGCACGGCTTCCCAGCACCTTGCCTCCCGGGAAAGCTCAGCTTACCTGCGTGGCCAGGCTCAGGACCTGCTGGACCAGCTCCTGTGTTTCTGAGGGTTTCTTTAAGAACAACTTGACTATTGCAGTCAGCAGGGTGAGCTGCACCTAAGACCAAGCAGCAACACAGCAAGAGATTCAATGAGCCGCACTGGCATTGGTGCCTGTCCCCTCTCCCCCGCCACTTGAGCTCCAGCATGGGGGTTAGTACATAGCTACGGGAGTCCTCCATGCACATCAGGATCGTGATTGCTCAGTTTACTGTTTTACTGCCATTGTCGGCAACTAGCAGCAGCTAACAGCAAAACAAATGATACACAGATTTGGATCTTGCCTTCCCATATTAGCTTCTTACCCCAATTGGTTTTAGCAGCTTGTCCTTTGTAAGTCCATGGCCCTAACCGTGTATTCATTTCACCAGCCATGTGAAACATGCTGTTAGGGCAGCCACACCACCAGCACAGGTTATCCTAGAGCAGTGGTCTCCACAACCTTTTTACACCCAAGATCACTTTTTAAATCTCAGAACAGGTGAAGATCTACCACCCCGCCCCTTCCTTGAAGCCCTATTCTCTCTATTCTCCTCCTGTCCATCACTTGCTATACCCAGCCCTTACTTACACACTCTGATAAACAGTTTATTTTTAAATTATGTGATATATAAAATTAAAATCACGTGTTTATAGTTAGGAAATAAATGGTCTGTTTTTTATTCATGCTATTTAAATCTAAAATGAAGCATTTATAATTATACATATTGTGGGGACAGAGTTCTGCGGCTGGGGGCAGGGGAGAGGGAACAGGGTGCTGGGAGGGCAGGGAACAGGGTTCAGCAGCAGGGGACAGAATGGCAGTGGGGACAGAGTTCGAGGAGTGGGGACGGGGATAGAGACAGAGTTCTATAGCTGGGAACAGGAGAGTGGGGACAGAGTTCTGTGGCTGAGGACAGCGTTCGGGGAGTGGGGACAGCATTCTGTGGATGGGGATAGCGTTCTGTAGCTGGGGTGCCAGTGGAGGCAGAAAGTCCCCTGCATCTGCCTCCTCCCAGGATTCCTCTCCCCCCGCCCCCCGAGGGAAACCAGCACGCACCTGTCCCGGGGCCGACCCCCCCACCCCGGCACAGGGAAACCCTGTGCGCGCCTGCCCCAGGGCCGACCCCGCGCGTGCCTCCCTCGAAGCTGACTCACCTCTCCTGTGCAGTGCAGGGAGCCGATGCTCCCTCCCGCAGTACACCCGGCAGAGCAGCTAGCGCACTTCTGGAATTGCCAGAGGTGGCGCTAAGCTGCGGGACTTCTGTCCATCCCCGGGAAGGCGACACTACCTCCATTTTCACTTGAAGTAAGTAGTGGGGCTTCTCGGGGGTGGGAGGGAAATGGGGGCGGGCGGACAGGACGCCTCGTGATCGACCTGTTGGTGACCATGGTCCTAGAGTGTACCCCAGCACAGGCGGCTCATACCACAGACAGTGGGGCACTTATTTTAAGACCTAGCAAGCTACTGTGCATAAGGCTTCTCCTTTGCTCAGTGCAATTTCCACCTGTCTGATGCATTGTTCACTATTCTAGGAAGAAGCAAAAACCCTTAAATCACCCGCCAGACAGCTGAGAAGATTTTATTCCAGCTTCAGATTGAGGGGTTCCTACCTATTCAAATGGGACACAAAGGGCTAGTTGAAAATTCTCCACCAAACTTGTTTGACAGAAAATTGGGGTTTTGTCTAAAGACAAAACTGGCTCAAAAAGTATCTGCTTTCCACAGAACAGTTTGATTTTTGTCACAAAACCAGTGTCAATAGGTTGATTTGGAGATGCTGCTATAGTGCCTAATGGGAGCTCTCGTTTGGTTGCCTCATGTTCCCATTCTCCTCTGTGGGCTGGGCTCAGTGGCCAGACTACATCTCCCATGGTGCACCACATATCCCCCCCCCCCTCCAGGGAGTGGACAGAGGTGCCTTCTGGGAGATAGGAAAGACTAGCCTACAGATGTACACATCCTGCAAAGGAAAGCACCAGCATTCCCAAATCCAAGTGTTTTGATTTTGGAATTTTAGCCCCTACAAAATCGGTTTTCTGAGGGGGCAAAACATTTCCCATCCAACTCCACCAGCCCTACCTGTGCAGACTGCATGAGCACCCGAGGAAGGGGATGGTGAGCAGTTGTACCTGGGTGCTTTCATCATGGAAGCCTTCCAAGAAGCTCTCCAGCAGTTCATCCGCGTTGTCGATTCTCTCTGCGTATTCGCCCACTATCCAGATCATGGCAGCCCTGGCATCTGGCTCGTCCAGGGAGTCGAGGTTCTCGCATAGCGTGGCAATGATGCTCTCATACCTGATTTATCAGAGCACTGAGTTATCAAATCATGGTGAAACTCCAGCCTCATTCACAGTGGGCGGTCAGTGGCAAAGCCCCTGGGCCAAGTCAAAACGACTTCCATTTTTATGGGCAATGAGACACATAACAAGAAGACTAATTTCCAGGAAAAAAAAGCACTTCTGTGCACTCCCCTGCCAAAGGGGAGAGCGTCAAAGTAGCTACATTTCAAAGGCTTCTCAAGAGCTTTGTAATTCTCTTCCTCTTCGCAGCAACACTGCAAGAGAAACTCCAGGCAGAGGTGCCTCAATTTGTCTCTTGAAAACAGGATCTGAGATTCAAAATCTCACATCAGCTGAATCACTCCCCTTGAGCCTGTATCAGATTCTGCATTTTCCCTGGCAGCCCCCCTTCCTCACTGGAAATTCCAACCTGTGTATTAAGCACCCATGCCCCCCAGGGGTAGCAGTGGAATGGCCACTGGCGTGAGCCTAGGTTTAACATTTTGTAAGCACTTTCCCATGCTCTCCTGATTACCCTGATGGCGTGGCGGGCATATACCCTGGCAGTCACAACAGGATCTGCTATAGAACCCTGAAGAGGTTCAACCATTAGTATCTACTCATCCCGGAGACTCTGCTGAAAGACACTGATGCTTTATCTGCATGGACAAGAGTCCCTCACACACAAGAGCTGGAAGGGGGCACTGGCCCTCTCTGTGAAAGCAGGTTGCTTTCCTTTGGACAGTAGGCCTGCAGGATTTGCACATACTTGTTGGGATACTTGCGGAAGATGTCCCTGATGACAACAATGGCCTCTTGGACAACGTAGTTGACTTTGGTTTGGATGAGGTCGAGTAGCGTGCTCACGCAGCGCTCTGCAGATTGCTGAGGAGAGGAGAGAAGCGGGACAGTTATCCTACAGCTACCATTTTGGACAAGCACTTCTGCCCAGCACATTGCGTGTAACTGGAGTACCAGGCACCGAAAGCAGGGGCAAGAAAATGAGGCTGGTCTCTCAAGGTAACTAGATCTTAGAGGGATCGCTGTGTTTGTCTGTGTCTGAAAGCCAACAAGGAGTCTTGTAGCACCTTAAAGGTTGACATTCATTTGGGCACGAGCTTTCGTGGGTAAACCCCACTTTGCCAGATGCACAGAGTGGGGGAAACAGAGGTTGGGATACACATGTACTAACACTGCAAAAGAATTCTTTGGCTATGCTAATACATATATAAATTCCAACCTCTGACTCCTTGTTGGTCTGGCAAAGTGGGTTAGTAGTCATGCCCCAGACTGGGACTCCACAGAAGAGCAGCAAGGGGCCCCTAGAATGCTCTCCGGGTCACATGGAGACCCTGGAAACTGGAGCTGCAGTCATTAGGATAGAGGAGCTAAAGGGCTTGGAGGCAGCAGGATGCCACAAAAGAGTGAAGTGGCTGAGACACCGGAGGGACTGAAACACAGCCAGCAAACTGGGCACTAGCAGAGCATGTGATGCCTCATTACACAGCAGGTGATTAATGGGAGGAACAGATTGCTCAAGGCAGTACATACGCAGCCCCCATCAATCACTTCGGAAAGCATTCGGTGAGGATACATCCCGTCCCTCCCCCAGGTGGATGTGAGAGCGGCAGAGCATTGGGGGAGGGTGGAAGAGGTTAAAATCAGGGAAAATTGGCAGCTCAGTCTGAGAATGGGCATAAATCTCGCAGACACACCTCAGCCTGACCCACAGCCCTGACTTGGGCAGAGCACAGAATGCCTCACCCATGCCCCATTCACCTCCGCATGCCTGTGCTGACAGAAGATCTAGAAATTCCCAGCAACAGACGCCTGCCGAATACCAACCTCCCCTCTTCACTACATTAGGTCTGCTTACTATTGCTCGATACGTACCATGCTATTACGATGGCAGGGAAAAAGCCATCTGAGTTCATGTCATTTAAAGGCATCAGCCTTGATTACAGGCTGCTCCGCTCTCTTCTCTCGCTTGACAAAACAGCATTTGAAGCCTGTCAGCTACCAGCTTACAAGTCTCAGGCAGGCAGACCTTTGGCACAAGGCAGGGCCGGGAGATCTCAGCAAGGCCCCTGGGGCCAGAGACCATTATCAGCAGCTAAGTAGCTGTGCGGGGTTGGGCTAGTTCCCCTCCTGGTGGATACCGGGCAGTTCCGAAGCTGCACACTCAGCTCCACGCCCCAGGAACAAAGACTTCTCTTCATTATTACTTACATGATCTTACAGAGACATGGGCTACATTTGGGGACGTTCCATGGCCTTTTGTTACATGGGTCAGACTGGGATGTAAAATCTCACTGAATCAGTTAACTGGTTAAACAGGGTGGGGTGCTCCAGCTTAGCTAGGTTGGAGCACTCCCTGCCCGCGGGCTGGCTGCTCCGGCCAGGACAGAGGCTCGCTGCAGGTGAGGGACTAGCCTGGCCAGGGGCCCGCCATGGTTCCATCTGGTGTTGGAATCTATGAAGTTTTCCCTAAATTACCACCTTTCCAAAATATTCTTTACAAACCAAAGTACAACTATTGAGTTGAGCAAGCCTGAACATGAAACTGACAGCTTACACTGTCCAAGCACTAAGGCATGCCAACAGGACACAGGAAAAACAAGTTATTATTTGCAACTCTTGCCCTGTGAACGCTGCGGTACAGCCCGTTACACCAGGGATAAGGTTCCTTGTTGCAATGTCTAATTTTTGCGTGAGTGTCCCTTTGAAGAGGTACAGCCACATGGGGATCTGTGCAGTGCGGCAATCCTAAAGTCTCCATGCCAAGATATGCCTCCCCTCCAGAGGGTGGGCAGCCATTTTAAAAGATGGGTATTTCAAAGGTTCCTAGAGGTGGACACTTTACCAGATAATTACAACTTTTATTTAACTGGCTAGTTATAGGAGTCGGCGGCACCAAAGCAGGAATGGTTTTCAGCTAAGGGAGTAAAAAAATTGTGCGACAAACCAAACCAGTCGGATTCTGCAGAGTTCGCCAAATTGTACAGCACGGTACTAATCTTACGGGGTCATTAATTATGCTGGTTTCTTTGATTGGATCAAAACCCACTAATAATACCACTCCCTTCTCTTTGCCTTCCTGGTCCATAGTGCTTGTCACACTAGCTGCAGCTCTGCTACTTTCACACAGATTCTTCATAGCCATCTGGTCCCTAGTGAAGCCCTTAGACACAGATTGAGGCTAGATTCATACTCCTCCAATCACAGCTGCAAGCTTCCCTTTAGCCCTGCTGCTGAGATGCAAACCTCCATCCCCTCACCAGCTAACGTGACTGCTCTAAGTCTCGAGTCACAGTAGAGAGAAATTTATTCAAGAGCCAACTCTTCTGTAAGACACACAAGTGGAGGAGCGGGAGGACTTGTGAAGGCGGGGACTGTGGTTCCCTGTGGATGCTCATTCATCAGCAGCTCCCGCTGGCTGCGCCCTGTGTCAAAGGCAGATTTCTAAGCCAGCAGGAGCCTGAGCATTAGGTGGCTGAGTGCAGAGAGCCCTCCATTAGTCACCAGACACAGTGAAAACAGCCTTGAGTTGAGAAAACTGGTGCACTGAGCACAAGTACTGATTAGCCCAGTGATGAAAGCCTCATTTTACACCGTAAGAGGCTGCTTTGAACTTCACACTTGAATTTGGTTCTTGTAAGAAATAAACAGAACTAATCTGTAAAAGCAAAGTCTCCAAAGGAAGGTTGCTAAAAGAAGGGTTTAACTCAGCCTATTAGGATACACAAGGGTCCAGTTACACAGCAGGGAAATTAGCTGGGACATAGTTAGCTTTTCTGCATGGCCCTCACACAATCCCTGAGAAGAGACTCCCATGGGATCTAGGCATGTGCTGCTTCCCATTACACATGGCCCAACTTCTAACCTGATGGGATTATCTGGAGTGGACTAGTCAGGGATTTGGCTGAGAAGCCCAGCCCCTAGAACGAATCATCTCTGATTTGACCAAACTGCTTAGTAGCCGCAGCTCTTTCAGACTCAGATCCTCTTCTCTTACTGTTGCTACTATTCAAATAGGCTGTTCCACTCCACTTGGCCACAGAGGGACACACACTGGCATCCACAGACACTAGCATCAGGAAACGTGGCCAGATCAGTGCTGATCACTGCCTCTCAGCAACTTCAAGCTGGAAGAGGAAACTATGGCAGGGACAAATGTTTTCCTGTCAGCACTGCTCTGAGCTGAAAGGCCCAGGGAACAGGAGAGTGGAGATAAGAGGGCAAATCAAAGGCCATATGTCCCGTAGACAGACGGAGGAAGCAGTCTAAGGCCTTGTGTACACAGACTTGCACTTCAAACCTGTGTGGAGTCTCCTGTTTCAGCTTCATCAGCCCGGTTGGGAAACAGAACCATCTAGACGGCTTTTGCTACTGGTTTATCTAAATGACACTCTAAGCTGGGTTGGGGAACCCTGGCCTGCGGGACAGATCCAGGCCCCCACTTAGTTTCACGTGGCCCATAGCAAGTCCCCATGCTTGGGAAGCCCCAAGCCTCGGTGCCCCCTGCAGGGCTGGAGCTGCGGGTGTTGGCTCGTGGCCATCCAGGAAACTCTGCATGTTGCCATCGCCTGCAGGCACCCCCTCTACAGCTCCCAATGGCTGGGAACGGTGGGCAATTGGAGCTGTGGGGGCAGCATCCGCAAGTTAACATCCGCACAGAGCCACCTCTCCCCCCCCCCCCCCCCGGGCTTGCAGGGGACACATGCTGGACACTTCCAAACCTGGGCGCTACTGGAGGTAAGTGCCACGCACTCCCTCCTGCATCCCAACCCCCTGCCCTGAGGCCCCTCCTACACCCTAACTCCCACCCAGACCCTGGTACGCTCACCTCCTGCCCTAAGCCCCCTCCCACACTCTAAACCCCTTGGCCCATCCCAGACCCCCCCCCCTCACATCCCAATCCCCCCTTCCTAAACCCCACCCCAGAGCCTATACCCCCCCTCACATCCCAACTTTCTGCCTCAGCCTGGAGCCCCCCTCCCACACCCCGAGCTCCCCAATTACGGCCAACTTTCCCGACCAGATGGGCCAAAAACCATTGGCATTTGTGGCCTCCAGTCTATCTGGTTGGGAAAGTTGGTGACCCTAATCCCAAAACCGTGGGGAAGCCCTGAGCCTCTGCATCCCCCCACCTCCCCATAGCCCCGGGGCTGTTCGTCACCCACAACTGGTCTTTTCTGGGGGTCAGAGATCTTGGTAGGAAAAAGGTTCTCCACTCCTGCTGTAAGCCTTGTCTCTTCACAGTGATCCCTTTCTAGTACCTTTCAGAGCTAGACTTGCTTTAAAAGTTCAGTCAACATGCCACCTCCACACCATCCTTTGTAGGCAGCTGTTGAACTGACAAGGGATCTTTTAGACTGTTCTTCTGGATATCTGCAAGTGTCCATGGAAAGTCACTCACATGAGACAGACTAACAGGTATCCGAACAAAGCTGCACACTTTACAGGTCTTTAAAACGAGAGAATCAGACAGAGTCATGCCAAGCGTGTGTTCCACTTCGCAATGGACTTCAACTCTACATGCAGAAAAAAATAAAAACAATTCCCAATACTTTGTGTAGGTCCTACTGAAATGGAACGGGGGCTCAAGCCCTTCCTTCACGGCACTGGGTCCTCTGCATTCCTTATGAAACAAACCAGACCCAGCTCTCAGGAACCAGGGCATTCTTAGTGGGTGATGCCACTGAAGTTAATAGAGCTGTGACAACTTACATCTGCCCATCTCCGTCCGGTAGGCTGGGATCCAAGAGAAAAAGGGCAACCTTGAAGTTCAGGCACTACACTAGGGCTCAGATCAGAGTTCCTGCCCAGACGCTGTTGCTCACACAGTGACAATCTCTAAATCAGGGTAAGAAGCCTTTCCCTACCCCACAAGGCTGAAGAGGAGGAATCCATTCTGATTTCTGAAGTGCTCAGTCATCATGGTGTGTGTCAGATCTATAAACTTGTGTCAAGTACTTGCCTCAACCTTGATAGCACAGCGGCCAATAGCTCGCACAGCCTTGCGGACAAAGTCAACATCCACCTCGGTAGCGTACTCCTTGAGTTCCGCCAGGACCTGTCGGGAAAACCATCACACGAAACATGAGACATCTGTGCCACACAGTCGGGCTAACAGCCCCATTGGCCACCCCTCCAGTCAGGTACCTGAAAATTAAGTGTTGCTACCGAACCCCAGAGCATAGAGAGATTTAAACATTCTGGGATCCAAGTGTTTAGTTAATTTACACCATGCCCATCCAGACAGACATACATACAACACTACCAGTAACACCAAAACCAGTCGCTGCAGCCATTAACATATGCAGCAGGACCAGCTTGGAGGAGAAAGATAATTCAGCAGGGGCCTATGGGCAGAAGAGGAAATAACGTCAAAGATTATTCTCAAATTGCCCATACCAATCCCTTGGCAGCAAAACCTGCTCTTTGGGCTATGGAATCACTGCTTTGGGGTGGCGGGGCGGGGCTTTAAGGAGGTACAGGAAGAGATGGTAGGTGAGAAGTAGGGCTTTGGATATTTCCCAGCATACAGAGTACTTTTCTTCTCCAGTGCTGCCCATCCCTATCTATTGACTCTGAGTACCCTGGGAGACACCAGCAATCCCGTATGGAGAACCTATCACCACCTGCTATGCAGACAAGAGTGTTTCTTTAGATACAAAAAGTTGCATTTAAAATAAACTTTACTCCTTGCGCCTGGGCTGCTATTCAACAGGTGCAAGAGTTCTCTCCAGGAACTGCCAGGATCTTAGAAGACGCTGGAGGATCATCTGGTTTAGAAACAGCTCTGCCCAAAGCAAGCCACCTGGTTATTTCTTTAAGGAGCCCAATGAGGGTTGTAAGTGAGAAAACCAGCACGAAACAGGAGACTTGTGTGAAGAACCTGGACTCACTGCTCTGGCAGTGCAAGAAGGCCTTTAAGTGGGTGAAGAGGAAAACCCACACAGCAGAGGCAAGGTGTGGGCAGAGCAGCTAAGCTCTGCAGTTTTAATATTTCAGTGGATGCTATTTTATATACGGCTGCACCACATGACAAACACATTGGCGTCAACAGCTGCATAAGCAATGACTTACGCAGAGCTTTCCCCTGCAAAGTGCTGTACAAACATCAGCTGCTTCTCAACACACCGAGGTAGCAAATATCTCCATTTCACAAATGAGAATCTGAGGCACAGATTAAGTGTCTCCCCCCAGATGGAAACAACAGGTACAGTCTCAGTAGGTTCCACGTTAGGCCACTGGGTTTTGCCAGTTTTATAAACACAACTTTAGAACTAGGAAGGTGATGTGAGTTCCAGGTTCTCATCTTTGATCTTAGACCTCTGGACTCGGCTTCCCTTGACAACCCACTGCACTAGCAGAAGGCCCTTCAAAATGTAATGGGAAATCTGCAGAATGAAATCCAAGAGCTGGGCGACACGTATATATTCCTGGTTTTCAACAGATTTGCCATGCCCAGCAGATCAGCGATTTGGCACTGCCTTGCTCTGTCACTTTGCATAAGGAGCAACCCAAACAGGTATTTTAAAGATGCCACGACACATGACTATTTAGTTATAAGTAGGACAGGAAGGCACAGCAACAGTAACAGGAATCACTCTGTTAAAGAGGAGACAGGGTGTGGTTTCCAGCACTAGGAGTGAAGGCATAAACCAGGGGTGGGGAACCTCAGGCCCAGGGGCCAAATGCAGCCTTTGACTTGCCTGGATCCAGCCCCCAAGGCTTTGGGGCTCTCCCCCAGCATTGGGGAGTTTACACTCCCACTGTGGGGCTGGAGCTCACAAAATCTACTAGCCTGGGCCCTCAGACTCTGGTATGCGAAAGAACATGGGGAAGGTCTTTCTGCTTCTCAGTTGGGGGCCACGTCAGTGAGGAATTGGTTTTCCTTTTTTGCTTTTCAGTTGTGCGCAGCCTCTGACTGATTTGTCTATGTGCTAGTGGCTCCTGACCCAAAAGAGGCCCCCTCCAACCCCGCCAGCATAAAATTTCAGACACTAGGATGACAGGACAGAAGCAGCACAGAACGGGAAGATGTACAGAGTAGTCCAGACAACACACATTCCAACTTTGACCCTGCCACCAACTCATATGGCAACTTACTTCAGCTCTGTTTGTTTCTACAATTCTGAGCTGTAAAACCTAACCCCCTACCTAACAAGGATGCTGTGAGGTTTGTACAACACTACCAACATGCAAAGCACTGAGGAATTTCCGTCCCCTCTATTAAGTAAGAGTGCCCCCTGTGCCAGAGCGAACACAGATCGCTGCTAGGTATTGTACCACTGTGCAGAGAATACGTTGAGAAGTATTGTTTGTGCACATGCATCCTGGAGCCGGCACATACCCGCCAACTGCGATCACATCACAGCCAGAGTGACTGACCTGGGCAATGTTTGCCTGGGATGCCAGGCGGATCATGATGTCCAGCTTCTCCAGTTTGACGTAGATGGGGTCGTTGTACTTCACAAAGAATACCTTGATTTCTTGCTTCAAGATTTCCGGCCTGCGAAACACACACACAGGCATACAAGAATCACCCACACTTGTGACACAAGGGCTTTCCATTTCAATAAAGATGGCCTGATTTTTAGATTAACCTAACGCTGACAATACACATATATCAGCCCTGAGCAGTGATTTGCACACAAATGTGGCAGAACCGTGGTTTAAATGACAGTGCATCTTTTACCTCTAGTCTGATTTTTTAAACTGCTAGGTTCAAGCCACCTTAACTCTGCCTGTATCCCTATCTGCCCTCCACCCATTCATAGCTCCCTCCCAACACATGCCACTTACACAACCAGATCCTCTCCTTCAGTGGCTACACATCAGCATCTAGCCCCTCTCCCCAAATACACCAACTCCACACTCATCCCATCTTTTCAACATCATCAAGACATGAGAACCAAATGTCAATCCCCTTCTTCCAGCTTAGACAGAGTGGGGGAAAGGGTTGTCTTGTGTTTCTAGAGCAGGGAGTGGGGACAAAAGGAATGTGTCCCCCTTCCCCAAGATATCTTGCTGGCTGCAGAAACGTGACAGTGATGCCGGTAGAGTGAATCAGCTGTAAAAACAGTCAATGACGCCAGCCAACAACTGTGTGTTCAAAGATACAGGAAACAAGACTAGTCAAGCAACTCCTCAGCCAGAACCAGAGTTGGGTCCTCAAAATGAGCATGCCTGGAGGCAGAGAAACTTTGGAATGGATTAACTCTGCCAATCCCCAGCCCGCATCCTGAGAGCAGTGCTTGGGCCATACCTTTTCTGCACAATCAAGTTGATGTTCCTCAGGGCAACATACTGAACTTCAGGCTCTCCAGAGAGCAGCGTGACGAGTGGGGGGGCTAGTTTCTTCAGCAGCATACTGTAATAGTCGGACTCCTTGGGCAAGAGCTCCAGGAACTTCATCAAGACTTTCACTGCTGAAAGCACCACGGCCGAGTTGGCGTGAGACAGCCGGGGAGTCACCCGCTCACAGATGCTAGAGACAGAAAAGACTGACAATGAATTTCTCCCATAAGAGCTCTGCTGACTGTGGGTCCCATCGGGCACACAACAGGACCTAGGAGCCCAGGGTTGGCAAGTAACCCCTGGTAACCAGAAGTCAGGAACTGCATTTATAGTACCTTCAGCTCCCCACCCCAACTTGCAGAGAGGGAGTGGGGCAGGGTCAGAGCTATTCAGCAGGCAGCCCTGTTTGGGTAAAGCTAGGAGTGCACAGACCTGGGGCTGAGAGAACTCTCTAGGTTCCCAGAGCTCATTAAGAGCTGACTCACCACAAGGAAATCTTAGAACATCAAGAACGAGGGGAAAATTCAGTAAAACAGCCTACAGATTTTCTCTGAAGGGGATTATCTGTTCTGCCTCAATAATGCAGGCACAGAAGAAACCCAGCATATTCAATGAGGCTTGCACAGGATTTAAAATACACTAGGCTTGTGCCCTTTTTAGCTTCTTTATGAAGGACACAGAATTTTTTTTGAGAGAGACACAATGCTTGTTTCTGCTTGTTTCCCTCACAATATGATGGATGAAGAGGTTGGACTTTCCTGGTTTTGGTGGAGGACTGGAGAACGTGAGGGGATGGGGAGGGGATGAATATGACACACGCTCTTCTTCTCATGAAGCTAGACATTGAAGTTAAAGAGGCATTATCAAAACCAGTGCATTTCAAGCAGTGATTGAAACCCATTTCATTCCTCAATTTTATCTTCGGTCCTGGGATGCCATAAGTTAGACTAGTTTTCTTGGCACCATAGAATTTTCCAGCCTATGGAAAAAACAAGGAGCTTTATACAACAAAACAAGTCCTTCAGACCCTCCTTTACATGCAAAGAGCAGAAAGGCATGGGGAGAGGGGGGATTTTTTAATATGTCTCCTTTAAGTGGCATTGTGCTATCAGCTTGTGCTGTGGTTAAGTGGATGCACCAATTGCCACCACACCACAGGGCTTGACTGACCCCACTGCTGGATCCATGGATTGCTACGAAGAGCCAAGCCCTGTAGGGGTCTGGGAAACGCAGAGCGGTGGGGTCTGTGCAGTGTGGCAGCAGTTCGCAGTGGATTCTCCCGTGTGAAATACCTGGAATAGCTGACCCTTGTGGCTTTTCAGACTACTTTATTGGAAGCCTGGCTCTGCTATCGTAGGCTTATTCCATTAGGCTGCTACCCTCAGAGAGGTGCTGGCCGTACAGAAGGCCCACTGGCCAAGCGCGAAGGCAGTGAGCCCCTGCACATACCTCTGAGCCTCGCGGTCGTCCTTGGGGTTGTAGTTAGACAGGCAGTCCAAGATGAAGATCTGGCCCCATTCGGTGCACTCGTTCAGGGCAGTCAGTAGCTTGTTAATGTTCTGAGGGTTCAGATCCAGCAAGTTACTGTTAGGATGCGACTCGCTGATCTCTGACAAGGCTGCCACAGCATTAGCCACCACCTAGGCGAGGGAGAGGAGAGAGGCATTCCCGGTTAGTGCATCGCTCAGGACCCAGGGGATTAGCTGGACACAGAGCAGGTTATGCAGCTGGCGTGCGATGGAGACTTCGCCTTGATATCATGACCCACAAGGAGCAGCTGTCACCAAACCTCGTTGAGACCCGCGTTAATCTGTCAGAGCAGCGGCAGCTCATGGGAGAGCCAAAGTTTCACTGCTGTCTTGCAATGGATTGGGCTGCCCAAAGCAGTAGTCCCTCCTAAAACACTCTGGGCATCTGGAGGGGAGAAGACACCCCAGCATTGCTGTTAGGAGGCCATGGCTGATAAAGCATAGGACCAATTGAGGGCCACAGCAGAGCCTCCCATCTCCTCCCCCACATGCTGCAGGTGGCAATGTGGGAACCAGTGTGTGCCGGGAGCCAGCTCTTAAGCCAGCTAGCCAGCTCTTAAGCCAGCTAGCCACGTAGAAGGGCTCCCACAGAGCTGCCACACCCCACCGCTGCTTCTGATACAGAGAAGCCTCCTGTCCCCTCCCACGCTGCTGCCTCTGATACAGAAGCAGTGCAGGATGGGGGGGGGTGTGAAGAAGAGAGAAGGGCATCGTGTAACTGTGCACGTTACAGCCCAGGCTCATCACTTAACCCTATAAACCCCAGTCTGAGCCCTCCGGATGAAGCTAGAGCATCTACAGAACTGTCTTCCTATGTGAAAGCATTTACTGAAAAATGCAACATTTCCCCTTACCCTGGTGACGATCTGCCATGCAACCCCATGTGGAAGGAGGCAACTTGCAGATTTGGAAGCAGGTGGTTCTCCCAACTGCTTAAGAGACAAGCACCATCCCTGCCTGCAAGTCCTTCCCAGTGTAGTCATTTGTCTACTGCCTGCTGTGCAGGGTCTAGTTATAGTGCATTACACCTGGTCACTGCCAAAGCACAGGGTGGGACTTGCAGCCCACTGCAGCAGCATTCACCAAGGATGTTACTTCATGATGATTCACAACGCTAGCTCACTGGACGGGAACAAAACACTTCCTCCTCTGGATCATGGGAGTTCTGGAGCTATAAATCCTAACCCCACACCACAGGAAGAGTCTTAATACACAACAGCCATGTAATAGCTCAAAAAAAGCCACCACTGTAAGGTTTGCACGTTGGGTGCCATGGCGCTGTAAGCTGGAGCGAAACACAGAGCTCCCCAATATCACCCTACGCAACACTGTAAAATGCAGATGCTGCTGAACCTGGTGATCCATTAATGAAAAGTGCCCTGTGGGAGCTAGATGAATTGTGCTTTTCTCTCTCTAACGAAAATAGTATCAACAATGCCCATCACAGGCAGGGATCCGCCTCTAACGGTCATCTGCTCAAGCATTCCACAGGATCCCAGGACTAATTAGTGTGACCTTTGGTTACAGGACCACCTCTAGAGAAGCCTGGAGGGTCTCGTTAGGTTCCCCTGGATGCTGCTCTGAAAAGGACACAAGTACTGCAAATATTTTACAATGCTGCCAACGTTTTATAAAGCACCTGTCACTCTGGAGCAGTGTTCCACAATTCCAGCATACACCCACATGTCCGGGAGCTAGTTTGAAGGTCAGCTCAAGAGGTCACAATGCCGGGTGCTTAAAAAAAAAATCTTAGATTGATTTTGTTAGCTGAGCAATTCTTCATCACTAACCAAGAAAGGATCACCCATGTGACTGCCAATGCCACTCTGATCTAATGAGACAGGTCCTCAGACCCCCTGCTCAAGCCTCACACTAGTTAATTTATTTCTACAACCCAAGCTATGCCCCCCACTCGCTGCTCCTATTGGTACCAGCTTTCTTTCAGGACCCACGCTTCCATCGTCAAATACACAACACAACTAGGATGAACGCTGGGCGTGGGGAAATGTGGCTTCAGTCTCTGCTTTACTAATCCCAGACTAAGTCCCTGGTCTCCACCCTGCCACCTGGCTTTTGGCAAACGTCACATTTAAACACCATTCAAAGGCAGATGCAGCAAACATGGTTTATAACAGAGTCTGGCTGAACGGTGATAATTTGGCATTTAGATGAGGATCCCTCCCAGGAAGTTGGGCATGCCAATGGGATCTGGATAGCTACATCATGGAAGCGCCTTCAAAAAACCCATACTGGAGGCTGTTAAGAAGTATTTAACATCATAAACATACACGGTACATTACAGTGCTAGGGAGAGAGTCTCTCTGTAGCCAATGTAACAGGCTCAACCAGGCCCTGGAGAAATCTGCAGTAAACAGCTATGCTGCATTTGTGAACGGTTCCTTCTGGCAGCTCAGCTCCATGCAAATGGCAGAGGGGGATATATTAACCAGGGTGGAGGGGGCAGAAAGAGAGCAGGTCTGTCTTGGCCAACCTCCATGGCAAGGGGTGGAGATAAAGCAGGGGAGGAGACAGGATGCTCACCAGGATGAGCAATCAGATTACTTTGTTATTATCTAAGGCTAATTGGAAATTAAACCAAGTGTGTAATGCAGCTAATGAAGGGTAATGTTCTGCTGCTTAAAACAGGAATCTTCCACTTACCAGCTCATTAAAACAAGCAAGATGACTGAGAAAAGCAGGTGAACAGATTAAGCAGCTCCAGGCAGATGTGGCTGGCTGGTTTATAGGCAGAGCAAGGCAGCCAATGCTCAGCAAGGAGGCTGTCCTCACAGCTCCCTCCAACCCTCCCAGATGTACAGCAGCCTCCCCACAACGGTGAAGGGGACTCATGGAGCTTCCCCGCATGCAAAGAGCTCCTGGCACTGTCTCTGGGGCAGACGCAGTGTGTGTGTTTCACTACAGGAGACGCCCATCTGGGGGTAGGTTGATAGGGAGGCTCCTGGCACTTGCATGGATACGTGTCTGAAAGATCATCCCTACAGCCACAGAATATGGACGCTCTTTGATTTCTCAGCTGGGAGATGGCGAAGCAGCCTCAAAGTATCAGAGCAAGCATCCAGATCCTTGGAGCATCAGCTCCATGCTGCTTACACTGGCGTGGCATTAGCACCACTGCCACATGGACAGTGCAGCCATGGTCCTATCCTACAACGCACCCGAATAAAACAATCTGCCTCCAGTGCAACAGGGCCAGGAACCGCCAAGTTAAATGGTCCAAGTGGCCAAACCAGGCAGCACAGATTAAGGCCCTTCGGCCCTTCATCCAGTTTATTTACAAGATGTGCACGTATGACCTCTAGCTCCAAGCCAAGCACTGCCCTGAAGTAATTTTCAATCCTAACTCCCAGTTCCAACCTTAACAAGGCCACGGACTCCCTCTGGGGTGTTGGGGAAACCTTCACCCTCCCCAGATACAGTGACTGAACATCAGAAGTGCTTGGATGGACAAGTGACCAGTATTTCATCCAGTCCTGAGAATGGCTTTCCACTTCTCGGGTCACCATTACAAACCCTCGCACTTGCTTTCTGGGGCCGTGGGACCAGTTTTTTGGGCTGAGCGTGGAGAGGAGAGGAGAGGAGAGGAGAGGAGAGGAGAGGAGAGGAGAGGAGAGGAGAGGAGTGATGATGCTAGGTTTCGGCAGGCATGCTGAAGCACCCTTACTGTGAGGCAGTGGGGTGGTTTTGGGGGGAGCGGGTCAGGGAGAGAAGGAAGAGGTGCTAGATTTTAGCATACTGGAGCACACTTTGTTTTAAGTGGCTCCCACTCCCTCCAGGCAGAGCTGGCATGCTGCTTTCTGCCAGACAAACCTCATGCTCTTATCTCGCTTTGGGGAAAGAGGGGGCTTTGGAAGCCTGACGAGCAGCCAGATTCGCTCCCTAGCTCCAAACCTTGCTTGATGAACAGCTCTTTGCTGGCTGCAGAGACACTAGCTGGGGACGCACACGCTGATGTTAACCCCGAACCATTTGCTTCTCTGGCGTGGCAGCGAGCACAGTGTGCTGAGAACACAGAGCGCTGCTAGAAGCCTGGGATTGCCAGGGCTGCTGTGAGACAAACCCTCCTAGCATACTGCCCACTAAAGCATCTCCAATCCTACTCTCAAGTATTCCTCCCCCAACCCTGCTACCAAGCTTCCTCTCACCATTTTCCCTCCCGTGCAGCTGCTCCCTCTGGTGCCATCCAATGGCAAAAGGATTAGCACTGTCCTCATGCAAGTGCGCAATCATTTAAGAGAGGCATGAGGTACTGTTCACATCCAAACAAGCTGGCAGGAGGAAGAGAAAGCTGCCCAGAAACTAAAAGAAGGGTGACATTTTCTATCACATGTATGCCATGGGGAACGTCAGCAGACTGTTGAAAAAAGCAAAATGCAGGACAATGTAGCACTTTAAAGACTAACAAGATGGTTAATTAGATGATGAGCTTTCGTGGGCCAGACCCACTTCCTCAGATCAAATAGGGGAAGAAAGTAGTCACAACCATATATACCAAAGGATACAATTAAAAAAATGAACACATATGAAAAGGACAAATCACATTTCAGAACAGGAGGGAGATGCGGGGGGGGGGGGGGAGGAAGGAAGGTAAGTGTCTGTGAATTGATGATATTAGAGGTGGGGAGAGTGGGATGTTTGAAAAAAGGCCATTCCATTCCACAAAATACAGGCCAGACATCCATCATCAGGTTAGAGCTCTGATGGACATTCTTGGAACGAGCCATTAAGGTAAACGGTCCAGCCTATAACAAACAAGGAGTATATTGGATCAGGTGTTAAATTATTGCTCAGTAACAGGAAGACCAGCCTATCATGGCAGCACATATGAATATTCAATTAACCTTTATAAATATTCAGTGCCTGCTATGATCCACGCTTCCCCTCTCCCTCATCCCCACCCATTTAAAACCAGCACGGTGTCCGATTTGCATGTGTCAGTTAAATGCAACACAGCCAAGTGGCCGATTTCTTAGCTTCCGGGCTCTCTGAATTATTACATCATTAGCTACACACTCCTGCTTAGTAAACCAGTGGTGGATAGCCTGTGGCCCATGGCCGCATGCAACCCACCGGGGTTCTTTGTGTGGCCCACAAGGCATTTTGTTTACTGTTGCCCATGCACAGGGGCTGCCAGGTTCTGTTGATTTCCTCCCACTGGAATTACTGAAGTGACACGCACGTAAAGCCAGAGCACGCAAAGCAAGATGCGTGCTGATTGCACACAATACTGACTGTAAGAGCTGTGTGCTGCCCCTGCAGCCGATCACAGCACTGCTATAAATCAGTCGACCCATCCCACAAATTTTAGGCATGCAAACGCAGTTAGCAAAGCTGTCTTAGGAGACCCGCTGGGCTAAGACAATCTTGCAGCCCATTGCGTTCGAGGACCCCTCATGCGGCCCGGTCACTAGCCTAGGCTGCTCACCACTATAGGAAACATCCTCCCTCCATCACTCATCTGTGCTCTGGTTATCTGAACGGCACAAGGTGCCATAAGGGGTACACTGCTTCAGGAAGGTATAGGATTGTGTACACCACTTTGCAGCTGTGCGCCAATGGATGTTATAGAAAAAATATAAAAGACTGATGTGATGATAAAGCCCACATCTAAGTGCTCACAGATACTATCTCATTTCCTGGTAAGGATTTGTTTCTTTAGGGTTGGGCATGACCACTACCATCGGAAGGGAAAGCACAACAGGAAAAACTAAGATTCATCCCCAGTCCCTGTCTTGCTCACTCAGTGGAGCCGGGAGCACAACAGACAGTAGAATTCATTTGTGTGCTCTCAGCAAAGGCCTCTGGGAGTTTCCCTCAGCTTTGCCACTCCAACAGTTCAGTTCCACCTCGACTGGGCAATCCTTTGGCCTCAGCTGCTGAGAACCAGCTTGGACAGCTCTCCTTTAGCCCAAATGGGACAGAGGAAGGGCAGCATACAGAGAGGCACTGCACTGCTAGCCTCACCACAAAGGTGTGACCAAATGTGGACATCCCAGGGGGCATCTGGCACTGGACAAGGAAAAAGATGTAGCACAGAACATTTCTCCTTGGCCTCTTGGTGCAGAGTTCCAGTTTGTGAGATTTCTGACTAACATTCCCGACCTTCTCCTTGGGACCCACCTACACTCGAACACTGCAGGGTTTGTGCATTTTTGTTTTCTTCAGAGAGGCATGAATGTAACCTCTGACAACACAGGTGAACACTGAAAGACTGGGGCATCTCTGCTGAGGAGGAATCCAGCAACAGCACTCCTCTGGTGTGTGCAACGGACTCCTGGGTATAATGGAAGGAAGATCTTCATTCTCCTCTTCACACCCAAAGCACATTAGTCTCTGCAGGAGCAGTGTGGCTGTATCTGGCCCAGGACTGAGTTGCTTAGGGACACCAAGGGGAGGCATTCATCTTGCAATAGACAAGCTGGATGCAAAAAGGAGATAAACACGGAAGTCTGCTATGCTATTTTTACAGAGCAGAACTGTATTTTAATTGGAAAAGCTCATTAAGAATTATTGAAGACTGAAGAGCTGTTGCAAGACTAAACTAGTGTTCAATACTAAAACTTGAGGGCATGAAGTAATGAGGAGGCACTAAGTCGGCACAAATCAAGCGTAGGGGAGATGCCTGCAGAGAACAGTTATAGGAATCCATAGACGAGAGCACAATAGTGTTAGATCCAGTAATGAAAGAATGAGGATGGGCATCCTGTTGTGCTTTTCCCTTAATGTTTACAGTGCTGAAAAGAACTGACCAGCTCTATGTTATGAGCTCCAAGAGAACCAGCTACCAAGCAGATGGAGTCCATTTTCCACTTTAGTACAAAGCTGCCACCTTGTGGTACAGCTATTAATTTCCAAGACATTTACAAAAGTCAAAAAAAACCAAGCTACTGTGCTCATGGAAACATCAAAAAGGTTGGTAATCAGCCCCTCTCGACATGCAATTCAAAACTTCAGGAGAACATTCAATAGTGACATCCCATGTCCAAAAAGAAAGAAGTTCACTAGAAGAACACCTTCCTGGGCTGTCATTAACAGGTTACATAAGAGTGGCCAGACTGGCTCAGACCAACGGTCCATCTAGCCCAGTGTCCTGTCTTCTAACAGTGGCCAATGCCAGATCCCTCAGAGGGAGTGAACAGATCACATGATCCCTCCCATGACCCATTCCCAGCATCGGACAAATGGAGGCTAAGGCCACCATTCCTACCTATCCTGGCTAATAGCCATCGATGGACCTAACCTCCATAATTTATCTGGCTCTTTTGAGCCCTGTTGAAGTCCTGGCCTTCATAACATCCTTATAAACTTATATTTCCTGAAATCTAACAGCTGTTACAAGTGTTCAAAGAACCTCATAATCAGGGCCAGGCTGGTTGTTAAATGTTTTGTTAGTCTGTAACAGGAAAAACTTTAAAAACAACAAATAGCCTAGTAGCACTGTGACGGCACGTTGGGGGTCCCCCGTCTCCTGCACCCCGAAATGGCACAAACAGACTCCACCAGCCAGTGGAATTGAGGGTGGTTTATTGCTCCTCCAGGATACAGCATAGCACAGATGTAATCTGGTTACAGGAACTGGGGCTAAGAGGCCTCAGTGCCCCCCTTGAGATAGGGGAGTCCCAGCCCCCCTCCCCAGCTCCTTCTCCCCTGCTTTCCAGACAGGAACTAACTCTACCTCTCCCAGCCCTGCCCCCAGCCAGGGCAGCATTCCACCTCCCTTTGTTTCTCCCCATGGGGGGTAGGCTGGTTCAACCAGTAAGGTACCTTTGCATAATAAGGTTTTCCCTGATGGGTCTTGCTCCAGACAGCAGAGGTCACCACAGCCCAGCAAGTACCCCCACTACGTCACAAGCACCTTAAAGACTAACTCAGCTACCCCCTGAAGCTTTTGAACACGCAAAGCACTGCATTCAGCTGTATGGAGTGGAAATCCATTAACTAAGGGTTGTGCCCACGAAAGCTCATGATACCATCTACATGTTGTGTTAGTCTTTAAGGTGCTACTAGACTATTTATTGTTCAAGTTTTTCATAATGAGATTTTATTCTAAGAGAAAATATTTGCTCCTACCAAAGTCACCCTGTAATTTACAGCCAAACATCATCCTAATGAGGGGTATCTTGATTGAGATACACACAACCCAATCCTTCCTCAATTACCAGGCAATCTGCAGGCCCAAGATGGAGTTATTACTCCATGCAGCATCCAGTTGGAATGATTAACATTTGCCTAAGCAACTGGGACGCCTCTGATTACAGCTCTGCAACAAAATGCCATCTCGGCTGGAAGGAGGACTCTTTCACTCCTCATAGACTTTAAAGGTCAGAAGGGACCATTATAATCATCTAGTCTGACCCCCTGCACAATGCAGGCCACAGAATCTCACCCACCCACTCCTGGAATAATCCTTCCTCTCACCTATATCTCAGATACTGAAGTCCTCAAATGATGATTTAAAGACCCCAAGATTCAGAGAATCCTCCAGCAAGTGATCCGTGCCCCATGCTACAGAGGAAGGCGAAAAAATTCCAGGACCTCAGCCAATCTACCCTCTACCCTGGAGGAAAATTCCTTCCCGACCCCAAATATGGCGATCAGCTGAACCCTGAGCATGTGGGCAAGACTCACCAGCCAGACACCCAGGAAAAAGTTCTCTATAGTAACTCCTACCATCCCACCATTGACCTATTTACCACCAATAGCGAAAGGTCAATTAGTTGCCAAGATCATGTTATCTCATCAAACCATCCCCTTCATAAACCCATCTAGCTTAATCTTAAAGCGAGATAGGGATCAGTATTGGGGCAAAAGACCTGAGGAACTCCACTAGTAACATTCCTTCCAACCTGACAGTTCACCTTTCAGTATGACCCACTGTAGTCTCCCCTTTAATCAGTTGCTTATCCACCTCTCAATTTTCATATTGATCCCCATCTTTTCCAATTTAACCAATAATTCCCCATGAGGTACTGTATCCTTTATCTAAAAAAATCTGTTACTTTCTCAAAGAAGGAGATCAGATTGGTTTGGCACGATCTACCTTTTGTAAAACCATGTTGTAATTTGTCCCAATTGCCATTAACCTCAATGTCCCTAACTACTTTCTCCTTCAAAATTTTTTCCAAGACCCTGCATACTACAGATGTCAAACTAACAGGCTTGTAGTTACCTGGGTCACTTTTTTTCCCCCCCCTTCTTAAAAATAGGAACTATATTAGCAATTCTCCAGTCAAATGGTACAACCTCTGAGTTCAGAGATTCATTAAAAAATTTTGCTAATGGACTTGCAATTTCATGTGCCAGTTCCTTTAATATTCTTGGATGAAGATTATCTGGGCCCCCCGATTTACTCCCATTAAGCTGTTCAAGTTTGGCTTTTACCTCGGATATGGTAATATCTACCTCCATATCCTTAGTCCCATGTGTTATGTTGCCATTATCCCTAAGCTTCTCATTAGCCTCATTAAAGACTGAAGCAAAGTATTTGTTTAGATATTGGGCCATGCCTAGATTATCCTTAACCTCCACTCCATCCTCAGTGATTAGCGGTCCCACTTCTTCATTTTTTTGTTTTTCTCCTATTTATATGGCTATAAAACCTTTTACTGTTGGTTTTAATTCCCTTTGCAAGGTCCAACTCTACCTGACTTTTAGCCTCTCTCACTTTGTCTCTACATGCTCTAACCTCAATAAGGTAGCTTTCTTTGCTGGTCCCTCCCATCTTCCACTTTCTGCTTTTTCTTAATCACCTCTCAGATGCTTGGTCATTCAGCTTGGTCTAAAACACCTGCCTATAAATTTTTTCCCTTTTCTTGGGATACAGGCTTCTGATAGCTCTATTCTTCATTGCCTGAAAATAACTCATTAGAAATGAGGCTTTCCTACTGAAAACTCAACATTCCCCCTGCATCAAGTGGCAGATGTGTGATGTTCTCATACCTTCTCAAAAGCAGAGGAGAACTCTTATCTGAATGAAAACATGAATGAGTTAAGAAAAAGGTTTATTGCCAGCTGGCTGCACCACTGTATACAAGAGATACCCCGTTGTAGGGAGAGGTGCTGGTTTTAGCTGACTGCTGTCTTTTGTTTAATTACAAATAGATGCATGTTTAAATGAGACCTTCCTGGCAGCATCTCTTTTCAATCGGCTAGGGCATCAGATCATAGAGAAAAAGCTTGTTAGTAAATATTGGTTTGTACCCAGAACCAGAAATAACGTCACACACACAACTCTTGGCTAGCAGTTTTGCTACTACATGCCCACTCAATTTCCCACTGCAGGAAACGGGGATGAGCTGTCCTTTTTGAATAGGAAACAGATGACTCTCGTAATCTGTATTAGATGGTCTGTGAGTGGCTAGGTGGGAAACAAAACATTAATAATGGGCTCATCAATCATGCAGACAGAAGTATAACAGCTTATGGCTGGAATTTGAAGCTAGACAAATTCAGGTTGGAAAGAAAATGAAATTTTTAGCAGTGAGGCTAATTAACCATTGATATGCTAGAGTTCAAAGAGGAATCTTTGGGGGGAGGAGGGCAGGAGAGATCCTATGCCGTGTGATATACAGCAAATCAGACTAGATGTCACAACAGTCCTTTCTAGTTTTCAAATATATTAATTCAGATTTGGACTCAACTCCTGCATTGGAGTAAAAAGATTGTCAGGAAGATGGATGAATTTCCAATGGTCCCATGCCCAGTCATAGGAGATTGGAGTGTAACTGCCATATGCATAATAGGGTCTCACGAAGTTTAAAGTTCCTCAACTGTTATCAAATAGCTCACTAAGTCTCACACTGTCCACCTTTAGGAGACAAGCCCTTACACAAAGCCTAAGTACCTGCATTCCCCTAAATCCAATATACTTAAACACAATTCAAACCCCTCCCTGATCAGAGCACCACGTGTGACATGTAGGCTTTAAGTCAAACCAACGCATTCTCCCCTTGGGGCACTGCATTTCTGGGCTGCTCACTTGGTGAGTCTTAGGTGAGCACGGATGCTGCAGACTTCACCCCTCCCCCACCAACCAGCATCCCAAATCACCCTCCTTGCAAGCAGTTTATTCACAAGTCCCATTTGCTGCGGTCCTCTGGTGTTTTCCCATTTTCATTTAATTTTGCACTGTGCTCAGGTTCGTAACAGCAGACTGTTTGTTTACCAAAGGGGTTCCTTCACGTCAAGGTGGCAGATGGAGCAAGAAAAGGCATATTAATGCCTGGTGAAAGATCAGAGCCTGCAAGCAGAACTAAACAGCAGAATCTAATATCTTCACAGCCCATCCTAGATGGAGCCTTGTCAGCATCAACTACAAGAAGGTGGGAGTTCTCCTTCTGCCTTCAAAGGAGAAAGCCAGTCGTATGGCAGGGACACCATATTCCCAAGCAAACCTCAATAGTCATGTGACACTCGGGACAGAACAAAACATACATTAAAAGTATACTGGCCAATATGTATATTGGCCAAACTGGACATTCTCTCCGGGAAAGAATTAATGGATACAAATCAGATATCCGAAAAGGCAACACACAAAAACCTGTTGGAGAACACTTTAATCTTCCTGGACACTCATTAATGGATCTCCAAGTCGCCATTTTGTTTCAGACCTATTCCACAAGCCAAATACACAGAGAAGGGTTGGAACTTAACTTCATTCACAAGTTTAATTCTTATGCAAATGGTATGAATGGGGATATCGGATGGCTCACACATTATCAACCAACCAACGAAGGTGCTAATGGTTCTTGATGTCTGTGTAGAATCTGGTATTGGTCATCTTCCTTTCCAAATGCAAACTAATGGTTCTTATCAGCCTCTTGTATCTATTTAGTCCTTAAGGTGCTAATAGACTATTTATTGTTTTTTAAGTCTTTCCTGTTACAGACTAACTCCCTACCCCTCTGAAGCTTATCTACTCACTGTCTTTTTCTTCCTCCCCTCCATTTTTTTTCCTTCTCTCCCCTTCCCTCCCCCCCTCTTTATTTATTCTTGGATCTGGACTTCCAACACTCCTGTCATCTGAAGAAGTGAGCTGTGCCCACAAAAGCTCATTCCACCATCTACATGTTTTGTTCGTCTTTAAGATGCCGCTAGACTATTTGTTGTTTTTTAAGTTTATACCTTGAAAGCTGGCACATGCCTAATCTTCTTGCTGGAATCATTGCTAGCAGCCTTGCAAAAGTGAAAGCCAGACTCTTTTAGCTTCACCATCTCTAAAAAGCTGTGAAATCAATAAGAACCTTTTATTTGCTAGCTAAAGCCCAGCAAGGGTCTGGCATTTTATCACCTGTGCTTGCCTTTTCCACGGCTCTCAGGTCTGAGCAGGTTGTCAACACTCTGCATGATTCGATGGGTGCATAAAAGACTGATAGAGCTGCCAGACGGAGGCTAGCAATGTGAAATGACAGGCTTGAATGAAGTTGATCAGACCTGAATCCCAAAATAGCTAAGAGCAGAGACAATCTATTGCCATTCTACTCTCTCTTCTTGCTTCCTGCTGAAATTGCATGATGAGATTATCCAATTTACTGGATGCCTGGAGTCCCTAGAAACAATGCTGAAGAAAAGGATTGTGTACACTGGGATTTCTCAAGCTGTTATCCACTGTTTTTATTCACAAACACTAGGGAGTTCAGGTGTAGGAACAGATTCCCTTTCACTATCTCTGCTGATGGACAGATTTACTGTATAATTTCTCCCTTCAAAGCAGTCTTGCATGAGACAAATGGATTAATCTATACCTCTGTGCTCCTGCTAATTCACTTAACTATATTAAAATAAGAACATTGAGTTTTTACAGCCACTAATTTAGATACATTTACCAGCACATAACGACCAGAGTCTTTGATCAACCAATCCTAGGACTGACTAGCGAGGTTTGTGAAAGGCAGTGAGCAAGGCCCTGTCCCTTTCACACTGCTCAGCATATGGCAGGCTTGGCCTTCTCCCCAGAACACAGAGAGATCCTGCACTCTGACTTTTCCATCTGCTTGCAGGAGTTGGGCAGCCTAGAACGTCAAACACTGTGAAAAATGCCTTCTCATTCCCCCAGGTGGTTTGCGGGTGCCAGGCATCGCCGCTGGCTGCAGGGCAGCACCTGCCTTTTCGTTTCAAGACACAGTAAACTGAAGGTGGCGGCCTAGGTGGACTAAACACCAACTCCCCAGTGACAGGTCTCCAGCCATTTGTCCTTCAGATACTGCCCTAGTAGAGGAAGGTTCTCTTCCATGCCATTCACTGATTTTGAAGCTTTTCAAGGAGACCATAAGAACGGAGTTCTGGGATTTTCAACAGCACCTAATGGAATTAAACACTAAATTCCTACTGAAATTCAGTGGGCAGCTACCTTCCTTCGATGACAAGGGAAAATCTCAGTGGCATATGATGTACTATGCCAAACATACAGAATAGTCACTTTTTCATATGTCTAGTAGCCATAGCAAAAGTCTCCCTTGCCTTTACTGCTGGCACTGGAGACTGATAATTATCTGGAAGCTGTCTGCAAAGCATTGGAAATCCCTAAGACCCCATCTACACCAACACTCTACGTCGATCTAAGTTACGCTAGTTGTCACCTAACTTAAGTTGATGTAACTTATGTCAAGTTAAAGCCATGTCTACATCAAGCTACAATGACGGGACACGCTCTCCCATCATTGTAGCTTCCACCTCTCATGGAGGTGACTTAATTAAGTTGACGGGAGAGCTCTTGATGTGAGTTACATTACATGACAACTAGCGTAACTTGTTAAATCTTTAGCAGGTCAGATGAATTGATGCTACTGCATCAATTGCAGTTGTACCGATTTAGCCACAGAATGAAGACAAGCCTTGATAAAGACAAGCAGAGAGAGAGATACCATGACAATTATTTGCAAAGCCTGTTGGGAAATGTTTTAGTACGTACATTCTCTTTACATACAGTAGCGAATTTCATAGGAAGCTCTTCTAGTCATGCTATATGCCCAGCCTCTCCTCGGACTGTTTCCTGAGGGACATCTACATTATGCCACCAGCTGCCTCCAGCTAAATTCCTAGCGGTTGCTGTGGTAACCCTAGGGCTACCCTCTTCCCAAACATGCAGCTGGCCTGCCCCTCACCATTTCTAAAGAGGGATTACCTGCTTAACTGCTGCTGACCTCTGAATAGGACTCCAGCTACCTTTAAATGCCCCTCATTCAGCTTTCTGATTGATCATCTTTTGGGGTTTAATACAACGCCCATGTTCACCTATTAAATACAATATTTTTACATTCAAAAGCAAGTGCTGAAATGTGTGGGTGCCCTCAGGAACCAAGGGAATTCCTGCTTAAAGCGACTGAGGTTAATTGGTTTGGACAGGCCTAGGGACAAGGGTTCAGCGCCATTCAAGTAAGATCTTTCCTCTGATGAGTGGGCATTGGTATGGGCACAGCAAAGGTACAAGCCCCAAACCTCTCAGATAGTGATTGTATCAATCCACTGAAGCTTGAGCATCTCATGGACTCTTCTCATGGGCGGCATGCTGGAGCAATCAGGGATGTGCTATTGTATAAGCGTTGTAGCACATTTTAACTCTTATTGAAACAGGAGGAATATGCATGATTTGAACCCTGAGCCTTAAGTGCCCACCAAAGGACAACGGAATGGTGCTGAAGAACTCCAAGCTAGGAGACCAATAAAGGGTCTCAAATCACCTAAGAGAAGCATCTTCATAAAGACAGAGACTCTGGTGGGCAAATCTAATTGGATTCAGACTCCTGCCAAGCCCAGGCCAAAGCACGCTTGGGGAGAATGATAGGAGATGGCTAACTGCGTTACAATTCCACAAGGCAAGGCTCTCAATGGATGTCCATCTGCTCCCTTTTCCCAGGGCAAACAATCCCTGCACCACTGGGTGTGGCTGTCACGGAAGCTTGTATGCAGTGCACACAGACAGAGCAATCGCACCTCAGGCCTGTAACCGCGCTGGCTCTGAATTTACTTAGCAAGACAGAATGAACGTTCATTTACTTCAGACATCCCCACAAAGGTGCTCAATGCCTGGCATGGAGAGCCACTGCCTGGATGGGAAATCTCACCTCCGTCCACCTTTAGATAGCACAGTTACTAAAAGGGAGGAATACCATAGGAATGGGGCTGGGAGTGCTCAGAGTCTGTGGCCTCCCTGCATCGGGCAGTGCCCTTGTTATGGCTGAGGAGTCCCAGGCACGACTCACATAGGAGTCAGCGAGTAGAGCTCCTGACCTGGCTGGAAGAGGCACACACTCTGCCATGCTCCTCCCTTTGCCGGAGCCGAGCACCTTCCACTACAGCATTCCCAGCTTGGAGGCCAAGCCTTCGGGGGGTCCCTCCAGAGGGGATTGCTGTGTCACGGTTACATGACCTCTAGTGCCAAAGAAGAGTGCTGAGCTCAGATGGTTACGTCCAACACAGTCTCAGGGGTCAGCCCAGAATTAAACAAGCTAACCCTGGAGATGATGGGAGGACGCAAACAAGCCTAGCTGAGCACTTTTGTTATTGCCGACACAACCCACTGCCTTAGAAAGCAACAGGAGATACCTTCTGAGAAGGCAGTGGCAGCATTTCACCATCTGCCTAGCAGGGCTGGGTAATTACAGGAGATTCAATTTCACAACTATCAAACTTATCTCTGTTCGTTACCAGAGATGGGAGAACAGGGCAGAGGAGTAATTCGACTTTCAGCCAGGGAGAAAGAATCAAGCTGATTTTAGTGCCAGATTCCATTCCATAACTAGCACTGGGAAAAGGGCATCCGGCAGGCCAGAAAGTTGATCAATATTTCTTTTCAAGCCAGTGAATCTATTACAAAATATTGCAATATGCTTCCACCTCTGCCTCTTGACTCCTGTCATGCCCAAGTGCTGATTCAGAGCAAAATTGTATTTTCACTGCTGTCCACCCTTTCAAAATCCACACAAACAAGTTGACATTACTTCCAGCCCAGTGTGGCTTCTCAATACAGCATTTTTCTAAATTTGTTTGGAATGGGAGGTGGATGTAAACACCAAGGAAAGGTATGGGGTAAGCTGAAATTTTATTTCTATACAGATTTCCAGTGGAAGATTCACATAGTGGAGAAATTTACAAAGACACAGAAAACATGAGTGTGTTGGAAGAACAAAGCATGCCCCACCCTTTACAGGGTGTAAATGTTCCCAATAACACACAAGGGAGTGGTACAGCGAGTGCAATTTATGAACTTTTTTGATTACTGGTACCTGGTCGGTTACAAATATGAAGAGAGTGTATTTAAGGTACTTTACCATAGGATTGGAGTCTGCAATCAGGTCACGTAAGGAATCCAGGAATCCCTGATCCTCCACCATTTGGGCATTGATGTCATGCAGTTTCGCCACACAGACGGCTGCCGTCTTCCGCACATAAGGGTCTTCATCTTTCAGACACTTCCGGAGAGGCTCACACAAATACTCCGTGATCTTGTCCACACGGATGCACCCCATTGTACGGACTGCCAGAGCACGGATCAGGGGATTTGGATCTTCACAATCCTGCAGGGGGAAGCAACAACAAGTGGGTTTGTAATGTAAGCCACTGATATTTTTCACGATAGCTACAGAAAGCTGGGGTCAGGATGTTCTGATTTTCCCCTTCCTGGGCAATGGGTCCTCCCACTTGAGAAAGGTAGTGTTCTGGTCCAGGACAAAGGCTGGGAAAGTGCACTGGTTCTGAAAACACTCCATACTGGTTCTTAACAGTTTCTAGCCCTGGCTGCTAGCAGATAATGAAGTCATATTCTCAATGCTTCTCTTCAGCCAAAACTTCCGCTGAGAGACTCACTAATTTGTCTCAACAGAAGTGTGTTTCAGAATGTAATTCTCCATTTCAGCTACCCCACGAGTCTGCTGATGAAGGGAGCTTCCAGAGCTGACCTTGAAAAGCAGAAGATCCCTCTATATTTGGTTGCCTCTCCTTAGCAGCCAATTCATTCCCTCCTGCCACATCAAAAGCTCACACATATGCTGGGACTTATTTACTGGCACCTCTATTCAATTCTATTTACAAGATTAAGTCACAGAATACCTAGGAGATAAGTTTTTAGTCAAGTTGTTAGAAAATGTTGGTAAAGATGACAGTCAAAGAATGTGAAATACTGAAGAGTTCAAAAAAAGTGGGCTCTGCTGTTCACTCTGATGACATGGGAACAAGGTGAAATTGAAAGGCAAGTCATTTAAGATTGATAAAAGGAAATACTGTTCTAAATAATGCACAGTCGGCCTGAGGAACTTATTACTACAAGGTATTGATGCAAGACGTTAGTGGGACACAAAAGTGGACTAGACATTTCTATGGATAACCAGAAAGACCAGAGAGTTATAATGAAGGCTAAAACCTGAACAAGAGTTCTGCTATCCTTTAACTGAGAGGGGTCAGTAAAGCTTTCCCTGGGGACAGATTTTCTCAGAATCACCTATGGCTAGGCTTATGAACTCTCCTCTGAATCACTGGACACTTGTCACTGTGGGATACTGAGCTAGAGGGACCTCGCGTCTAAGACAGCATAACAATTTTCAATTCCCTGCACACTCCCCCTCAGAGTCCCACACCTGCCCAAAGACTCTGGAGAACAAGTAGATTACCTGCACCCTAGAAACAGACTATGCCAAACAAAGCACTTGGACACAAACTGTACAAGGCAATTTTCTGGTGAGTCATGGGCCAATTTACCTTGACAAAGCTGTTGACTGCCATAATGGCCATATCTGGCTGACTCTTGGCATAGTTCATTAGGTACAGGTAGACCAGCTTCTTCAGCTCCAGGTTGTCTGTTTGCATGCAGTTCACCACGTCTGGAAAGAGTGAGCTGGATAAAAGGAAGGCAGAAGGTGGGGGGAGGAAGAAGTTAGATAAACTGGTGCACAAAGGGGAAATGAGCCCTCTGACTGCATGACGGCAGTATCCTCTGAGGCTAGGAAAAGTCTGGAGTTCTGCTGCTGCTCTATCCTATAGTCAAATCAGAGGGCACTTTCCTCCCCAGACACAGCTCACAGTGAGTTTTTAGAATAGTTTTTCCTGGGTTTTAATATAGTTCTGTGCCTCAAGCTCTTGCAGAACATGTATCAGTAATGAAATTGACCGAACAATGTTAATATCTTGTCTAATTCTGGAGTTAACTGGAAGCTAGAGAGCACCAGTTCACATAACATTTAGTGGGGGACAGGAGACCTGATTTGGACTGAAACCAAATTTCAGCCCAGAATAAAATAAAACAATTAAGAGATTAAACCACAGCTCATACAAATGCCAAGTAGACTGCAAGCAGCATTTCAGAGGAAGGTTTCCTCATTTCTGCATCTCTCTGGTGAAAGTTATGCAGATCTCCAAGCTAATGGATCACGTGCTGTGGGCTACTTGAAAGGTGCTACCTCTTCAGCTCATCTTCTGCTTTGTCCTGCAACCAAGTCATAATGCTAGTTTGCAACCTTACATTCATTTCCCTGACAACGGACCATGAACCCAGGATTACGATGGCTTTACTGCAGGATCCAAGAAGAGCTGGAAGCCTCGACTGAAAAAGTTGCTGCCAAGACAACATGAGAATATTGACAGTCATTTGCTTTTTAAAGAGGAACGTTTATTCAGCATGTTAGATGCCATGCCAAAGGCCTGGTTTGATGGCTGCTAGTTGAAACCATAACACTGGTAGAGAATGGCATACAATCATCTAAATCCAACACCTCAGAGTTATTTTAAAACTAAAAACCCCATGTCAGCTAACACGTGGATTAAAAATTGTCAGCCCAGCTAGGACACCTAACACAGCTAAGCCAAGACCAGGTTTTAAACAAACCTTTGCCTAAACCAGCACTGGAGAATACTCTCTCATTCCATGCATTACATTTATTGCCCATGTAATTTAGGACAACTGGTTCGATCAAAGAAAAGTACTAGCAAGCTTGTCCCTTACCTTCCAGTGATCTACTAAAACCTTCAATCAAGGCCTGTAATGCTTCTTTCTACTCTTCCAGACCAGGAGTTCCCCAGAAAAGAAATTGCCCACTTGTTCCCAGTTTAGGATAGAAATTAAGAGGAGGCCAGCAGGATAGAGTATTGGACGGGAACTCAGAAGACCCAGGCTCTATCACTGGCCTGCTGTGTAACCTTAGGCAAATCACATTCTCCACTCTGTGCCTCAGTTTCCCCAGCTGCAAAGTGGGTATGATCCTGCCTTCCTTCATAAAGTGTTTGGAGACCTACTGGTGAAGAGGGTTTTGTAAGAACTCCCTGAATTTCACTTGTAACTGGGTCAGAATTGGTAGCAAGGTTATCAGATGTTCAGAATCCCTCAAGCCTCCCAAAGGACTGTGTGAATTTGCATACGCTGTCACAGTGTCTCAGGACAGAAAGGCTCCCAGGCAGAAGATGACATTAGAGACCATATGGGAGAGGGGAAAAGCCTTTACCTGACATCCTTCCCCACAGTCATGGCAGCAATCACCTTCTTCACTGCTTCTTTCCTCTTCTCTTTCTTCTCATTGTTGAGCTCAGCCTTCAGTTCAAAGATCTCTCCTGCAAGGAGACAGATGAATCTCAATTTCATGAAGCCAATGGATCTAGCTTCAGGATTATCTGGAAAGTGAGCTGTGCTCTCATCGACACTAGAAAACTGTTTCTATTATCTCCGGGCTAGTGAATGATTCATGAAGTTATAAGAGGCCTCAGAAGACCAGCAGCAGGAGCTGCATGGGGGAAAAATAGAAAGCCACCAAATGGGAGGCCAAAATGTGTTGCCAGTCTCTTCTGCCACAGGCTAAGAGTCAGAACAATTAACCTTTGGAGCAGACCTTGGGGAGAAAGCAACCCGCTATACCCCTACTACCAAACAGCAGTGCAGATGAGCTCCTGGTGGCCTTGAGGACAGTGATCTTAAGAATGGCAGAGGGCAGTGTTCCCTGTAAACTAAGCACTTGAGCAGCTGCCCAGGACTCAGGTGCCACCCAGCTGATTTGCAGGGCACCTTCAGCTGCCCACAGCTTGCAGCAACTGTTCCTACTGGTGGTGCACATCTGCTCATGTCTTGGTACACAACAAAATTTATTCCCCACATGGATGGAAAAAATTAGAGGGAACACTGACTGGTGGGGATGCTGTTCAGAAGAGAAATAAGTTGATCTTCAGTACTCTGGTAATGGCAGGGAGGACATAGCCTCAAAGAAAAAGTTAATAAAAGCCACAATGCATGTTAGAAACTCACCCTATCTGGGGCACCAAACCACCTCACTATATTAGTTGCTGAGAAAGAGCACAAAGAAGCGATCATCTAACAAGGATTAAAAAGAGTGAGGTACAAAAGAGGGAAACACTAGAGGAGAACATGGTTTAGTTTAGCCAAGAATTCTGCCAAGACTTTCCTGTCTTCACTCGTCACTGTTTGCTTCCTGCAAGTTAGGGGAGAGTGGGAGGACACAGACCACAGCGCAATACAAGCAAAGTGTCAAAAACATGGCAGGACAATTTTAGTCAAAAACCAAAACACACCATGGATAAGGTAAAGAGAGAATAAGGAAAGACACTCAAAAAGAATCACATCTGAATTCTGAAACTACCTATAAAACAACTGAAGAGACCTTTCCTGAGATTAATTCGTCCTAAGGGACATTGTTAAGGGCCCAAAAGCAAGCTATTCTGCTGCATCGGAAAGATAGAAAATATGGCAAAAGACTGCCTT
The DNA here is from genome assembly GCF_052426305.1 of Pelodiscus sinensis. Lineage (NCBI taxonomy): Eukaryota > Metazoa > Chordata > Testudines > Trionychidae > Pelodiscus > Pelodiscus sinensis. The sequence continues at coordinate 11,139,147 of NC_143072.1, read as the reverse complement.
GGCTTAACTATGAGATCTTGCATGATCTAAAAATTAAAAAGGAGTCCTATAAAAAATGGAAACTAGGACAAATTACAGAGGATGAATATAGGCAAACACCACAGAAATACAGGGGCAAGATTAGAAAGGCAAAGGCAAAAAATGAGCTCAAACTAGCTAAGGGAATACAGGGAAACAAGAAGACTTTTTATAAATACATTAGAAGCAAGAGGAAGACCAAGGACAGGGTAAGGCCCACTGGTCAGTGAGGAGGGAGAAACAGTAACAGGACACTTGGAAATGGCAGAGATGCTTAATGACTTTTGTTTCGGTCTTCACCGAGAAGTCTGAAGGAATGCCTAACATAGCGAATGCTGGTGCGAAGGGGGTAGGTTTAGAAGATAAAATAAAAAAAAGAGCAAGTTAAAAATCACCTAGAAAAGTTAGATGCCTGCAAGTCACCAGGGCCTGATGAAATGCATCCTAGAATATTCAAGGAGCTCGTAGAGGAGGTATCTGAGCCTCTAGCTATCATCTTTGGAAAATCATGGGAGACAGGAGAGATTCCAGAAGACTGGAAAAGGGCAAATATAATGCCCATTTATAAAAAGGGAAATAAGAACAACCCAGGAAACTACTGACCAGTTAGCTTAACTTCTGTGCCAGCGAAGATAATGGAGCAAGTAATTAAGGAAATAATCTGTAAACACTTGGAAGGTGGCAAGGTGATAGGGAACAGCCAGCATGGATTTGTAAAGAATACATCATGTCAAACCAATCTGATAGCTTTCTTTGATAGGATAACGAGTCTTGTGGATAAGGGAGAAGCGGTGGATGTGGTATACCTAGACTTTAGTAAGGCATCTGATACGGTCTCGCGTGATATTCTTATCAATAAACTAGGCAAATACAACTTAGATGGGGCTACTATACGGTGGGTGTATAACTAGCTGGATAACCGTACTCAGAGAGTAGTTATTAATGATTCACAATCCTGCTGGAAATGTATAACTAGTGGGGTTCCGCAGGAGTCTGTTTTGGGACTGGCTCTGTTCAATATCTTCATCAACAATTTAGATACTGGCATAGAAAGTGCGCTTATTAAGTTTGCAGATAATACCAAGCTGGGAGGGGTTGCGAGTGCTCTGGAGGATAGGGTCATAATTCAAAATGGTCTGGACAAATTGGAGAAATGGTCTGAGGTAAATGGGATGAAGTTTAATAAAGACAAATGCAAAGTGCTCCACTTAGGAAGGAACAATCAGTTCCATACATACAAGATGGGAAGCGACTGTCTAGGAAGGAGCATGGCGGAAAGGGATCTAGGGGTTATAGTGGACCACAAGCTGAATGAGTCAACAGTGTGATGCTGTTGCAAAAAAAGCAAACATGATTCTGGGATGCATTAACTGGTGTGTTGTGAGCAAGACACGAGAAGTCATTCTTCTGCTCTACTCTGCGCTGGTTAGGGCTCAGTTGGAGTATTGTGTCCAGTTCTGGGCACCGCATTTCAAGAAAGATGTGGAGAAACTGGAGAAGGTCCAGAGAAGAGCAACAAGAACGATGAAAGGTCTAGAGAATATGACCTATGAAGGAAGGCTGATAGGATTGGGTTTGCTTAGTTTAGAAAAGAGAAGACCGAGGCGGGACATGATAGCAGTTTTCAGGTATCTAAAAGGGTGTCATAAGGAGGAGGGAGAAAATGTGTTCGTCTTGGCCTCTGAGGATAGAACAAGAAGCAATGGGCTTAAACTGCAGCAAGGGAGGTTTAGGTTGGACATCAGGAAAAATTTCCTAACGGTCAGGGATGTCAAACACTGGAATAAATTGCCCAGGGAGGTTGTGGAATCCCCATCTCTGGAGATATTTAAAAATAGGTTAGACAAATGTCTATCAGAGATGGTGTAGACCATATGTGGTCCTGCCATGAGGGCAGGGGACTGGACTCGAACTCTTGAGGTTCCTTCCAGTCCTAGTATTCTATGATAGCTGGTTTGGGAAGACAAGACATCACTGTCATCAGAATACATAAGCCACCTAACAAGGACATATAGCATAGCAGGAGTCACAGGAAACTTTGTGGTATCAACTTTCATGGAGGATCAAAGCACCCCTGACAGTGTTACACTAACCCAAACCTCTGCTGCACACAGACCCATGGTGTCCAACCAGTTCTGAAGCAGTAGCCATTATAGTGGCTACAACTAGAGCAAACTATAGTCACACACTATTGGCCAACTAGCCACATTGTTCAAGCCACCTAGCCACACTCAACCAGCCAAACAGCTATATGTGGCTAGTGGCTAGCATGTTGGACACCATGGGCATAGACCAATGCAGGCAAACTACTGTAGGATTCTCCGTCAGACCCATGATTGCAATACATAAAGGCTGAATGGTTTGAGAGGTGCCTGTCCTTCAGATGTTTGTAGGGATCTAAAACTATGAAGCAGAGCCAAAAGATTTTGAGACATAGCATAGGGGGTGGCCTTTAGCATAGGAACAAGGACATGGCTTGTCAATCTGAAAGCATGACAGAAAACAGCAATGAGAACAAAGCTGCATTTTTCATCCCTGAAGATCGAATGGTTTCTCTTGAGCACTGCTCAAACAGGAGAAGGAGTGGTCAAGCCAGCAGTCTACATGTGACAACAATCCGTTTGGGATGGAAAAGTTGGGTTGCTGATTCCATCATGCCAAATGGCAAGTGGAGGAAATGGAGGTTATTATGAATACCGCAAACATACTATGGCAAGAGATTTCAAAACCACTAAGAACACATTGAGGAAACTGATTTGTTAGCATCAGACACTATTGCTAATCATGTTTAAAAACCAGTAATGCAATATGGGCCAGCGATACCTGATTGTCATTTCATACCAACTCATTTGAAAGAAGACTGCAGTCAATATCCTTAAAGACGTTTGATTCCAAATGACATTTTTAGGATAGTCTAGCAGGTAGTCATCTCTGGAAAAAAGACCAACGCAGACTAGCACACTGAGAGACAAGAGAGGTACATAAATCCTACTCCTATCCCTAAACATTAGCTCAGTTCTTGAAGTTTAGCATTAGCAAGTGCCATTTAAGTCACAAACACACTGGGTGCCAAGAGCTTTGATCAGGCAAGATGAGGAAGTCATGAACGCACTGCAGAGATGATAGACAAACTACGTGCCCTTCTCTTCCTCTGATGGGCTATTAAGTTAGCAAGCCATAATTTCTACAGGAAACATCAGCAGCTGAACTGACTTGTAGAAAGATGCATTAAAAGTGCTGCATTATAAAATAATTCTATAGAGCTGTAAATTCACATGATGTTTTACAGAGTAAGGTTTGTTCCTTGTGCTAGTACCGATGACCAAGGTCTTTAGAAAAGAGCAAAGTTACTGTTCTGAAAAACATGGTTGCTTCCATCACCAGCCATCTGCTAAGACATGCAGTTCATAATTAAAGTTAAACCATATTAAATCCCTGTACAGATGCTCTTACTCAGAATTCAAGTGGCCTTAATTGATGGTAAAGCCATCTAAACTGATGTTAAAATCAAATTAAGACCACTTTAATTCGGAGTAAGAGCACCTGTAAAAGTATCTACTGCAGTTTAACTAAACCACTTTACATTCGCACCTTTTGTTAATCTGAATTAAATTTCCTGAGAATCCCTGTGCAGACAAACTCATAAAAAGAGGGGAATTATTTTGTTTCCATAGGGTGCTTACTCTAAAGCATAATGACCACACAAAAGGCAATGGTGACCATTCCACAGAAACATCCAGACATTTAAGCACTGGAGAAAGAGGTAGACAATTAACATTCTGCTCCTACCCACACTGACCCCAGACACAATAAAATGCAGAATCCGTTCTGGAGGGTTTGGAGACTTCATGTTCCAGATTTACTACTAGTCCTTTAGGCCAGAGTTGACTTCACAGTAATGGCCTAAGGAAATGCCTCCCTGAAATGGGCATCATGGCTACTTTAATGCCCATAATCCACAATATTTCAAAAACACTACCCCTTTTCAACAAGGTGCTATGGATGATCATTAGTGTTACAACCACGGTAACAGTGAAGTCAAGGGAGAATCATTGACTGGGGTGAGGCGCTTGGTTGGGATAGGGATGATTTGGGCATATGATTCCTCTTGTAAACTTCACCATAGCTCTTGAGAAGGCAACAAAGACCCACAACTTTTTAGAAAGAAGCCTGTTGTGAGTTCATAAGAAGCCTTCCAAATGGCTAAAAACGTGCATGTATAAACACCAAGGCCCTTCAGTCCTACTCTTCCCAATCAGCAAACCCAAGCAGACTTCTAGTTGTCTGACTGAAAACTGTCCATGGTCCTGAAACCTTCAACGTAACCCTAACAAATCAGACAAATTGTTGTGCATTTCCAATCTCCAAATTTTGCTGCCATGGTACTCGGGAAAATCAGGAGTCAGGAAAGGTAAGTTGGGCCATCAAGTCTGCATACTGCACTTATTTAGCATTTCAGCCCCACCTTTTGACACCACCACAGAAAAGGGGATGTAGTGAGAGGAGGAGGGGCTCAAAGACTGTTTCCTGGCCTACTTTTGAAGTACTCCCTTGATATGAGAGAGAGAGAGAGAGAGAGAGAGAAATGGGGACAAATTTAATAGAAAAGCACAAATTCTTCCAAGTGGAATTCAAAAAAGCTACTTTGAAATTATAGCCACAGAGCATCTCCAGGAACCTCCAAAGTTCTGTGCGAGTTTAAAGCTAACCTTTTTTATTGGTTGTGAAATACTTGGAGTCCGTCATGGTTCTGGTTCCTTAGCACACCTGCAAGAACAATGAACATTTGAACAGAAGTTGCAGCTTCTGTTGACCCACTATTCAAAGCATGCATTCAAGAAAAACAATGGGATCCCAAAAGGGAAAAAGCAAGGGTTCTGTATACCCAATTTCAAAGGTTTAAAAACCATGTTGCCATGCCAACTAATAATATAATACTGGATTTTTAAAAAATACGTTTCAACTGAAGTTTGGTGGCAAAACACAGCAGGTGGTTTCTGATAGGGTAGGAAAGGAGTTCAACAATTTCCCATGTTTTTTCAATCCTCCCTGGTGAGGATGTTTTTAATTATACTGAGGAAAAGGACCTTTGAGTGCTTTCCACATATTTCAACCTTCCTCTCCCCGCCCCCAATACCACACAAAATAGACGTTATATTTAAGTGTGCATTTATGGAAATAGATTTGTGTTTCAGAACCACCCATTTCAGACAATGGAGGGACATAAATAAGGAAAGGGTAGCGCTCCCCCTACTGATGCATTCTGGGGCTGCATCCCAGAAGGAATTGCAAAACCGACTGTTCCCCACACACTCCACAAAACCATTTTTTCCTCGTTCTTCATAACGAAGCATCGATTTTCACAACAGTGTTTTACAAGAAACTCATGGAAGCTTGAAGCTGAAATCTTTTCCGCCTCACCATCCCATCTGCATTGGTGTGTTACTACAGGGCTGAACTGCAACCTCAGTGTGTTGCTATAGGTGTGTTGGGTGTCGGGATAAAGTTGCATAGGCACGTTGGTCTGTTACTGGAGGACTGTAGTCAGAATAGCTTCTTGAACACTTGCACATTTGTTTCACAAAACTGAGTGGATTACCAACATGATGTACAAATTACCAGGACTTTATATTAGGGATGTTAAAGACTAGTTTTTTGACTAATCAATATCCCCCCTTTCTGCCTCTATGAGAGAGAAGCAGCAAAGGGGGGGTGAGGGTACTTCAAAGTGGCAGTGCCGCACAGTGGCGCTGCCACTTTGAAACCCCAAGGCGGCCGCTGCATAGCTGATCCATGGACTCCCCAGCTGACCCTGGGTTCCATGTGGCATGCAGCATAGCTGTCAACCCAGGCCAGAGAAAAGATCAACTCTGACTTGAAGTTCTTTACCTGAGATAAGAACAGCTGTTTAGGGTATGAATTAGCACAGTGGTCCCTACCCTTTTGTGGCTGCTGGGCCCCCGGGGATGGGGCTGCTCACGCACGCGCCGCGTGCCCGGGGCAGGGCCACGCATGCACCCAGGGCCTGCACCGCGCATATGCCACACGCCCGGAGGTAGGGCCACCCACGCGCCCTGCGCCAGGCACCGCACATGTGCTGTGCACCCGGGGCAGGGGCCACCCACGTGCCCTGCACCTGGGGCTGGCACCGCGCATGTGCCGCACACTCGGAGCAGGGCTACTCATGCACCCAGGGCCTGCACCACGCATGTGCCACACACCTGCAGACAGGGGCACCCATGCGCCCTGCGCCCAGCACCACCCATGTGCCGCACGCCCGGGGCAGGAGCCAGCCCAGATATTTCGGCGGGCATACATAAATGCCCTGGTGGGTGCCATGGCACCTGCAGGCACCGCGTTGGGGACCACTGAATTAGCACATAAACACACTTTAACATCCCTACTTGTTAAGTAATTGTGTAACCACTGAACATTTCTGCGGTTATGTATGGCCTAGGGGGAAGTCAGCTCCCTACACATACCAGCCATAATGGCCACCCCAGGCTGCTGCCTCTGATACAGAAGCAGCAGCGCAAGAGGGCAGGTGGCTTCCCATGCATACTGTGTGTGAGGGTTAATCCACTGAGCCCAGGCTCATCAGTTAGCCATGTTACACGATTACACTTTCACATCCCTAGTAACAAGTTTCTTAGTGGATTAGAACTAGCTAGGTGGTTTTTTTTTATTTAGTAATTTACTTCGATCTGTTTTCACTTGCAACCACTTAAATTCTACTTTTTGTACTTAATAGAAACATTCCTGTTTATCAAGTCCAGTGTAAATACCTGTTACGGGGGGCGGGAGGGGGGAAAATTGTGCATCTCTTTTTCACTGATGAAGTGGGAGGACCTTATGAGCTTTCACTGTGTAAAAATTTTACAGCGCAAGACAGATTTATGTGGGGTTTGGTCCCTTTTGGGGGTTGGTTTCCTGGGTGCTGAGCCCTCCCCCCCGAGCTGAACATGTTCAATGTCTGTGTTGCTCTACAGGGGGTGCTAAGCCTTGTCTGGGGAAGACTAGAGGGTCTGGCTCAGCAGGACATGGTGATGGGGAGCCCCAGAGAACAGAAAGGCAGGTGACAGTAGCATAAGCAGTACACCCAAGGGGACTTCTGTGATTCAACTCATCCCACTATCTCTGTCCCGCCCAAAACCCAGCAGGCCAGCATCACTTCCTGTTTGTGCTGTTCATGAGGTGGGGGAGGCGGGGGAAGGTTAACCTGGGGACCCTAAACATATCCTCTTTTGGAATTTCTGATGCTATTGAACCCCCTTTCCCTGATATTTTGCTTATCTTTTCAACTCCCTGATCAGATCTTGCCTGTGGTGTTCGTACAGGTGTATCCATTCACACCCCAGCAACTACAACAACATGACCTTGATCAGGATTGTTCACGTTGGTTCTGCTACTGCCTTGCCAATAAGCTAGCTTTGTGTCTGGGAGCAGCAACACAAGCGGCAATGTTTAAAGACAGGGACAGAGGAGAAAGATACTCAAAAAGCCCAGGCTATGGCACCATTCTGAATTTAAATACCTGAAGCTTACCACTGTTGGCAGCAATCCCCACAGCTTTCCGAGAGAGGAAATTGCTATTAGCCTCATTTCGTAATTAAAAATGCAGCCTATTTGCAGCTGCAATTCTATTGCAGCTTCACAGCTTAGCCTAGTTTGAAAGAGGACTTTGTCTTTCACTTACTAAAGCATCAAGCACAACACCATTGTTATGAGCACTAATGTAGCTCTTGCACTATGCTGTAGTTTTCTTATGCACAGGGATCTTTCACTTTGGCCAGAACCGCCACTGATTCAGTCTGCCATTCTAATAATGGCTAATACCTGGCTATTTAAGGCAAGGCCAAAAATCCAATAATGCACTGAGATGGGGCACCTGCCCTGCTCTGGCCTAAGAAGGGTTAAATCCAGCCTTGGAAGAGGGCTGGGGCTGTGGAGCCAGCAGCTATGGCTGTATAAATGAGGGCTCCTAGAGGGGAGGAGACACACACTCTTGCTCCAGCTGTGGAGCAGAAGAGACCTGGCTGCCAGGGAAGCTATAGAAGCTTCCTGACACAGGCCAGGGCTAGGGAGCTCTGAACAGGCAAACTTCCTGGCTGAGGCCTCTCTCTCAAGGCCTGAGTGTCCTAGGACTGAAAGAGAGCCAGAGCAGCAGAAGGCATTAGGTCCACCCCCTTGCCAATGATGAGTGGCCATTTCAGACTTCAGTTTGCCCAGAAGTAGGGTCTAGATGCCAACTGGCAGTGGGTCACTGAGGCAAGGTGGGCACAGGGTCTTGGGGTTCCCTGAAGGGAGGGCCTCACAGTGTGGAAGTACTGCAGTAAGACAGGACCCAGAGGAAAGGGCTCTGCAGTCTGGGAGGAACATGGGAACAGATACATGATGGAAAACAGATTAACAGGAAGGTGAGACACCGACTGGAAGGGGGCGCGCCAGTGCCAACAGGAGCTAATCCCTGAGGCTATGTCTACACTCACAGCTTCTTGCACAAGAAATATGCAAATGAGGCTAAGCGTGGAATATCACTGAGCTTCATTTGCATACCTAATGAGCCACCATTTTTGCAAGAGAGGCTCTTGCGCCAGAAGCAACTGTCTACACTGCCCCTTCTTGCGCAAGAAAAACCTTCTTGCACAATGCTGCTACACTGATTATTTTCAGGAATAACGGCATTGTGCAAGAGGGTTTTTCTTGCGCAAGAAGGGGCAGTGTAGACCGCTCCCTCTGGCGCAAGAGCCTCTTTTGCAAAAATGGTGGCTCATTAGTTATGCAAATGAGGCTTGGCAATATTCCACACTTTGCCTCATTTGCATATTTCTCATGCAAGAAGCTGCAAGTGTAGACATAGCCTGAGTGTCCAGCAGGAACCACTGCGGTGGTGAGTAACACAATGTTACATGCAAATTTAACTAATTGTGCAATGCTACACAGAGGAGGAAAATGCCTTGCTAAACTTCACAGGAGACCTTTATGCCCTGAAGCCCGAGATTTCATTAGCCTTATTATTTTAGCTTGCTTGGTTACAAATGTCATTAGCACTCATAAAATTACTCAACTCTGATTTAAATCTAGTCACAGTATGTGTCCTAATGACCTCCTGATTTGGCAGATTACAAACAACATTTATGACTATTATTTTAATAAGCACCATCACCACAATACTCTAAATACAATACAAGACTGCCTTTCCCCAGGGTGCAGAGTATTGTATTTCACTATGTTGGAGCTAGCTTCAGACATGCTGTCAAAGGCAATTTCCCACTGGTGCTCAGTATAATCTAGTTTACTAAGAAACCCATTATAGGGCACAGTGAGTCTCAAGTGAAACCTAAGAAACAAAGAGCAATGTGAGAGCAGTGATTCACAAATGACAATGGTTTCAAATAACCATCAAGGAAATACACAGATCAAACCAAGAGGAGAGTTGAAAAATTTTTCAAGATGGAAAACAGGGATTTTTATGAGCAAGAGCTGAGGGATGTTTAAAGAAGACTGAGGCTGTAAAGATGAGCGATCAAGCTCATCTTTGTGCTCTTGCAACCCAGTTGGTATCCAACCAGCACCTGCTCAGCTCAAACAAGTAAACTGGGAATGATTTTGAGGTTTGCAGCAAGAGGCCTGTGCTCACCCCAGATAAGAAAAGAACATGACAAGGAAATACCCCGCGGGCTCGGCTCTGCTCTGAGCGCGCTGCTGGTTCACACGCATGCGGTTCCTTTCAGCCTCCGAAATTCACAAGGAGACTGAACCAGAGGGGTCTCACCCCGTGGCACACGCCCTCCCGCACAACAGCCTCCAAGCAGCGCGGGGCTCGCACCCGCCACACCCCGGCCCTGACCGCCCAGAACCGGGGCGGGCGCGGGCTCCTCTTGTGCCCGGCCCCGGGGCCCCTCGGGGCGGGGCCGCTCGCCTCAGGGGGCCCCAGGGAAAGAGTCGGGGGCTCAGACCGGGGGGGTAACCTGGGGGCCGCTACAAACGCTCCGGAGTCCGCCCGTCTCCCGGTGACACCCGACAAGGCGCCGGGCCCCCAGGAGCGGGGCTGGAGACAAAGGGGACCCGCCCCCCAGCGGGGCCGCGCCCTGCGGACCCGCCCCCTCGGCCTCCTCAGAGCCCCCCAAACCCGCGGGCTGCTCCACGGCGGGGCCCGCTCACCGGGCGTCGGGCGCGGTCCGGGCGCGGCGCGGGGCGGGGCGGGGCGGCCGAGACTCTCACACCGCTGCGGAGGAGGCGGTGGCCGGGAACCGGAAGCGGAGCGGCTCAGGGCGATAGAGTTCTACCCTCCCCCCGCCTAGCGCCTACGCGCCGCCGAAGCCATAGAGACGCGGCTGTGGGCAAAGAGCGCCGCCTCTTGCCCCCCCACTTCCGGTCCGGGCGACCCGGCCCCGGGGTAAGTGTGCGGCCGGGAGACCCCCCCCAATCGCCCCCCTCCCGCGCCCCGCCTCCCTCCCTCCTCCCCGGGCGTTTGACGTGACTCGCACGCCCCCGGGCTGCCCCTCCCCCAGGGGACTCCAGGAGCCAGCCCAGGGCCCCTCAGCGCCGCCGCGGGGACTCCCAGCGCTGCTGGGCACGGCGGGTCCCGCGGCGCACCCCTAGGGTGGGGCACGTCACCGCACCTGCCCCGCCCGCAGCCCGCTGCCTTGAGCTGAGAGGGACAAACCTCCCCCCTCTCAGTCCCTGCTGCACGGGGGCGCCATGGCAGAGCGCGGGGCTCACCTCACAGCCGCCTCCGCCAGCGATGACACACCGTCCATCTTTGAGGTGGTGGCCCAGGACAGCTTGATGTCAGCCGTGAGACCTGCACTCCAGCACGTGGCCAAGGTAAAGATGGACCCTCCTCCCCCAGCCCCCCATTAGGGAGGAGGAGGTAGAGCATGAGAAATGTGAATGTGAAAATAGGACTTGAAGTGAGTTTGGTGTTACACCTTTTAACTTGGCCTAATGTCTGTATCCCACCGCGCACTGGTACCTTAGTCTCCACTTAGGAGCTTTTGCATATAGAATTGAAGTCTCATCGACTATTTGGCTCAGTTGCATTTATAAAACATTGGTGCAGTTGTGTTATATTACGGATAGACACTTGCCAGTATTTTCACTGGAAACAAATTGTGGCAGGGATTTTCTACTCCATCCTGCACAGACAAAGCTTTTGTGTCATAATTCTGAAGATAACTGACAGTGTTCCAGCTGAATCATAATTTTAATGTCAGTGTCAAGCATGTACTTGGGGTCAGTTACCTTATCCAGGAGGAGAGGTACAAGCTAATGGTTAAAGCAGTCTCAGGACTCCTGTAGCCTCTTCCTGGCTCTGACATTGATTTTCCAGAGACCTAGGCAAGTCACTTAATTTCTCCATGCTTTGGTTTTTCTCTCTGTAAAATGAGGGATAATACAGACTTACCTCACAGAGAGGTTGAGAGTTGTTTGTCATGTTGGGAAAGCACTTTAGTGACTTGAATGGAAGGTGCTATAAAAAGGCAAAGTGCAGTTTTAGGATACAGAACTCCTATGCCTGAGTAGATGCATTGGCTCAGCCTTGCACAGATTGTAACCTCTCCATGGCTGATACTATAATGGCCCAGGAGCTGAGAATTCTGGACCCCCAGAAACTTAAAGGGCTCCTTTGTGTGGAAAACAAGTCCCTGGGTGGCAGGTATGCGATGTTTCTTTTGTGCTGTCAAAGCATGGGATAAACTGCCTATAATTACTGCACTGATTAGCACCTCCTGTGTTCAGACCACTGTACAAACATAAACTTGTCTTCACAACAATCCTGTGAGGGAGTGAAATGTTCTCTCCAAATGACAATCAAGCAGTGAAGTTAGGTGGCTTGCCAAAGAAACAGATGAAGACAAAAGCAGAAGTAGGACTGACTGGTGCTCAGGTCTTGGCTCCAAGTTTTGTGTTTAGACAAGGGATGTTTAAAATCATGTAACAATGTAATGTACATTTTTCAAAAACTGCTGAGATTTTTTCAGCAGTTACATGGTTAACCAGGCTACAGCCTCCCCAGGAACAAGGGAAGAGGCTTCCCAGGAGCAGAGCCGGCAGCCCTTGCTGTAGCAAAGCCGCCTGCCTGGGAGGCTGAGTGTAACCAACACCGTTAACCGATAAGTAACCACTCAGTTAACCTGTTAGTCATTTACACTTTTACATCCCTAGTTTAGACTGCCTCTTTCTCTAGCACATGCGGGATTAGTGCCCAGGTCGAAGTTCTTCTGACTGTTGCCGATAATGCTAGTTTAGTTCCAGACATGAAGTACCAAGGCATCTATTCTGAACAAATGATCCTGGAGAGAAAACACAAATATACACGGTGCTTTTGAGACCCTGTTTCAGTGAGGATACATATGCAGTCAGATAATATTGTAGGAGACACACTTTCATTATTGGGGAATGTGTCCCCGGTGAAATGCCCTTTACTCACTATGTTGATTTAGATTAATCAACTAATTGAATAGCTCTTGTACATTTCAAAAGCAAAGTGCCAGGAGTGTGGGGCCAACAGGGGACTGTTTTGAGTCCCCAGCTCTCCCCGTAGTGCTTCTACTTTTGAAATGGAGCAAGAGCCCTGCTACATTTCAAAGGCGGAAGTGCTGCCACTTCTCCGCTGTGTCCCTGCCTCTTCTCCCCATGGAGACGGTGCTGGGGGGAACCAGTTTTTAAGCTGGCTGCACACATTGATACCACGTTGCCAGTTGTATACTGGTAACAAACTGAATGATTTAATTTTCCAAAGGACCAAAGTTCTACTAGCCAGTGTTTTATTCTGATCACTGCTCCAGTCTGTTTCTTATACTGGATACATAGACCAGAATTGCTTTAACTGAGTTGCCCTTTGACACTGCTTCCTTCCCTGTTCCACTTATGCTAGGTGCTTGCTGAATCCAATCCTGGCTGCTACGGCTTCCTCTGGCATTGGTTCGATGAGATCTACGCCCTCCTGGATCTGTTGCTCCAGCAGCATTTTCTCACCAAGTGTAGTGCCTCTTTTTCAGAAAACTTCTATGGCCTAAAGAGGATACCATTGCGAGACAGAAAGGGGCTGCAGCAGTTGGCCAGTGCTGGGCTACCAAAGAAGCAACACTGGAAGTCTCTCCTCTTGTTGGTTCTCATTCCCTACCTGAAAACAAAGTTGGAGAAATTGGTCTCCAGTCTGAGGGAAGAGGATGAATATTCCATCCATCCTCCATCATCAGCTTGGAAGCGCTTTTACAGGGCCTTTTTAGCTGCCTATCCCTTTGTAAACATGGCCTGGGAGGGCTGGTTTCTCAGCCAGCAGTTGTGCTACATTCTTGGGAAGGCTCAGCATCATTCCCCACTGCTGGGCCTGGCTGGTGTGCGTCTGGTTAGGTTGACAGCAGAGGACATCCAGGCACTGGAGCAGAAACTAGCAGAAGCGACTGCAGGCCAGCAGGTAGCATGCAGGTAAGTTTCAAAGGAGCCATGTACAGTTTAGAATTCTATGTGGGACTATTTGGAGCTGTCGTTCTATACCCAGATGGTTCTATAGCACAAAACTGTCTCAGTGTACGGGGATCAAAGAGAGCTCCTATAATTTTGAAACGTGTTCAAAGAAGGCCACATTGAGCAGAAGGGAAACAAAGTCAAACATCAGAGGTACCCAGTAGCAAATCTGCCTTAACTTGCATGGGTTCAGTCTCTGTGAACCTATTCAGTCCTTGGGAGCCCTTCTGAGATGGGCCTACCTACCCACTTTGGTGGTAAATTGTCCATTACTGGACTGGGATTAGCAATTCTGTTTCTACAGAAATCCTGCACAGAAGGCACTGAGTTGTGAACACTCCCAGCCTCAGCCTGCTTTGAAACAACAACCCATGAGTGAATTCCTTTGTAGCCCAATCCCGCTCCTTCCCACTAAGAACTACTGGGCCTCAGCCAACTTTCCACATTTCATGCAGGCTGTGATCAAAGAGCAAATTATACATACCTGAAATACCTGTTTTTTGTTTCCGATTCTAAATAACATTGTAAACATCAGGAATGTGTAACAAGCTTTTTTTTTTCCCCCCCTTAAAAAAAAAAGCAGTAGGTGACTAGCCCTGAAGCCTCTTTGATTTGTAGAGCTGGGAATTGCCTCTGAAATTATTGTCTGTCAGCACTGTAGTTTGCAGGCAGGTGACAAGGTGGAGTGCTAATTGTCTACCTGTATCTTACTCCCTTCTGCAGCATTAAGGAGCAAGTGCAATCCACAGTGAAAAAAGCATTGGGAGGTATTGCCGTATCCCTGTCCACCGGCCTCTCCGTGGGTGTGTTCTTCCTGCAGTTTCTGGACTGGTGGTACTCATCTGAGAACCAGGAGACCATCAAATCCTTGACTGCATTGCCTACTCCTCCGCCACCTGTGCACCTGGATCATGGCATACGCTCACCCCTCTTGCCAGCACTTAAGACCGTGTGCCCGTTGTGCCACAAAATCCGAGCCAACGATACAGTCCTTTCCACGTCCGGCTTTGTATTTTGTTATCGCTGTGTCTACACGTATGTCAAGAGTCACCAAAGGTGCCCCATCACGGGCTATGCTACAGAGTTGCAGCACCTAGTCAAACTGTACTCCCCTGAAAGTTGACTGCACTGACACTTACAAAGCAGATCCCTAACGGGTTCAAGCACTGCACACTCTAGCTTCTTGAGCACACCTTTTCAGCCAGCCGGACTGTGTCTAACATTGCTAGAGCAGCAAAGGGCACAGTGACAGTCTATTAGCAGAGCAATCAGGCTCTATCCAAGTCTGAGATGCTAGGGCGAGGTTGGCAGATTCAACCAGAAGGCTCTAGTACAAACCACTATCATAGACAGATACAGGCCTAAATGAAGCTCTGCTTGGGTCCAGCCTGGCACTTCCTACATTCTTAAGACTACTTCATCTTGGCATTCACAAGAGAGCTTTTACAGAACAGGGCTGTACCTACCAGTCAGGTTAAGCTGTCCCCCTGCTCCCCTGCAAATCTCCCCTTGGATGGCTCAGGTGAAGTTAGCAAGCCAGGCAATGCTAACAGGAGCAAGCAGACTCCCTTCTTTCTGAATTGGGTTTATTCAGTATGTGACTGAAGCCAGATTAAAATTGGAAACTACCCTGATTCAGATTTACTTTGCTGAATGTATCCTTAAATCTGCTAGTAACTGCTGATGTAGTAAAGCTGGTCCTCTCTGCCTATTTAGCATGATACTAAGATTCATTCCACTTAAGGTTTAAACCACTGCTAACAGGCTCATCTGAAGGCTTATAGTTGCATGGACTGGGTCAAGTTGCAGCTGCTTTCATCATATGATATGGACAGTTGGGGGAGATCATTGATCAAAATAAAAATCACATGTCGGGAACTGTAATCAGAATAGCGCCCTTGTGTTGAAAAGGAGCCATGCATTGGGCTGCAACTTGGCCAGCCTCAATTTAAACTGGCCACACCTAAAACCAAATTAGTATAGCTTCATTTAGCACCTCATGCTGCAATGTCTCCTTTGATCACTAAGCAGCAGGGTATTGAAGTTGACTCCTGGTAATTTTAAAGTTTATCTTGCTTCCACAGCGCTCTGACTGATCTCGGCAAGCAGGACTAATTTTAGCCACTCTGAAAGAGAGTGGGTTTTCATGAAGTGTGTGCTCTGTTGTCTACTGAAACTTCTACAGAGGGCAGCAGTGGACTAGCGCAGCTGGCATGTTATTACAGTTTGTTACAGAACCAGCTGTTTAGCCTTCTGACAACTTGCTGCAAAGAACTTGTCATCTTTCACATTAAGAGCCACACTTTTTTAAATCCTTTGAAGCACAAGAAGAGTCCCAAACTCCTGTATACTGTTAAAATGAAAGCTGTCACTTTAAATACCAGACCCTGGCTAATGGCTACCTCTGCCTTTGGAGGCATGGGCTATTAACATGGGCTGCCTCCACAAATAGTTTTGGGATCTATAAATACAGATACCTCACCTCACCTGAATGAAAGAGGTCATTCAGTGAAAGATTATCCAAGATTGAATAGATTTTACACAGCTTTTAATATAGCTCAGAATTTATATTAATTCATGTCATTCATTACATCTTGCTTCAGCAAATATTTTCCAGCAATTTTTAAAAAATTGATACCTAAGACGCTCCAGGAGAGCAATATAACCGTATGACAGTGGTCTCCAACCTTTTTACACCCCAGATCACTTTTTAAATGACAGAACAAGCCAAGATCTACCACCCACCCCTTCCTCTCTATTCTCCTCCTCTCCATCACTTGCTATCCCCAACCCTTATACTGCTGCTTTTTTCCCCAATTCTTCTGTAAGAAGAGGTTTTTCCAACATTTGGCCTGTCTAGACTGGACCAAATGTCAGAAAAACCCCTTCTTTGGAAGCCCCCTTATTCCTCGTGGAAAGAGGAATATAGGGGTGACCAAAAGAGCACGTTTGCTCTTCCACTAAAAAAAGTGGAAGAACAAACGCATACCTGGATGAAGAAGAGTTTTTCTGGGATATCTCTGGAATCCTGAAAAACTCCTGCAGTCTAGCCGTACCCTCGCTGGATTGAGACAGGATGTGTAGGCTCTGGGGTGGGAATGAGGGATTTGGGTGTGGGAAGGGGTGAGAGGTGCAAGTTCTGGAGGAAATCCGGGTACAGCAGGAGGTGGAGAAGGGGATGCTGGGTTGGGGAGGGGGCTTCAGGCCGGGCAGTGTTGGGGTCAGATGTAGTGTTAAGGTACTAAGCAAGCCACAGGCTTGTGGATATGAGGGTACAGGAATTTGGGTTGGGGTATGTGAGGGGCTCAGGGCAGGGGGTTCCAGTGTATGAAAGGTTCAGGTTTGGGGGAAGGGGGAGTGCAAGAATGTTATGATGCTGTGGGCAGATGGGGGCTTGGCCCCAATTGGGGGTTTGTTGGCCAGGCTTCATTTTTAAATAAAATACTATGTCAAACATAAAAAGTTTCTGCATTGTCTTTATGAGAAGGGCAGGGAACCTGTTTTGTGTCAGGGGTCACTGACCCACACAAAAGTCAGTTGGGGCCACACAGGTGAGAGGCAAAATAAAAACTCCTCCAAAACCCCCACAAGCTTCGTTAATGTGGCCCCAATTGTGCTGGTGGGAGCAGGGGACATGGTATTGTGGAAGGGGGTACCGGGACAGGGGTAGGGTGCCAATGGGTGCTAGGGCAAGGGACAGGGGGGTTGGGGCCAATGGGTGCCGGGGCAAGGGCCTGGGGCAGAGGACAGGGTGCCGGTGAGTGGTGGGGCAGGGGGAGGGGACAGGCACCAGCACCTGGGGATCTTGCAGCTGCAGGCCAAAGTCCAGGAAGTACGTGGGCTGCTCCCCTGAGCCCTAAACAGCACGGTACCTGAAACCCTGGTTCATCACGTCCCTGATGCCTTCCTGTGCAGACTGGGAATGGGGGAAAGGGGGAGTCCCGGACTGCGTCGGCTCCAGCTGACACGCTGGAGACTTTATTCCCCTCTGCCTTCTGGGGGAGGAGGGAGAATGAATCCCAGACTGCGCCAGCCCCACCTAAAATGCTGGTCCATCGCGTGCTGGGGAGTTTGTTCCCTTGCTGCCTTTCTGCGTGCGGGAAAGGGGTTGGGTGTTCAGGACTGCACCAGCTCTGGCTGCTCAGGCAGCACGTGCTGCTGCTGGGTGGGTAGGAGTTAGGTGCAAGCTTCCCGAGCAGTTATGGTGGTCTGGGACTCCCCATTCCCACTCCCCGCCTCCTCTCCGACCCTAATCTGACAAAAATACCACATTGCATTTGATGCTTCAGTTATTCCATTATCCTTCATGTGACCACAGAGCCAACCCTGAAACTGTCATCCAAACCTGAAAGAAAATGAAAGCTGAATTAGAACATAGTTTAGAGATTAACCTTATTAACAGCTGTTGCATAATTTGCTCAATGACAATTTAGCAGCATTTACAAGCTGCAAAAAGGCAAATACAATGATATAACATCCAACATTAAAAGGTGAAAAAAGACAGGACTATGTAGCACTTTAAAGACTAACAAGATGGTTTATTAGATGATGAGCTTTCATGGGCCAGACCCACTAATAAATCATCTAATAAACCATCTTGTTAGTCTTTAAAGTGTGACATAGTCCTGTATTGTTTCAGCTACACCAGACTAACACGGCTACATTTCTATCAACATTAAAAGGGTAAGACAGAACTTAAAGGATTTGAACCTACTTTCACTATATCCTCTGAACTGTCAAGATGTAGCAGTCTCAATTAGAGATGTAATAGTATAATCAATTAACCATTTAAGCAAAAGCTTATAGGTTAATACTCTAGACTACACACATTTTCCCTGCTCCACCATCAGAAATTTTTTTTAGCAGGCTGGCCAGCAGCTTGGCTCAGTCCTGGCTCACACTGGATCCAGGACCTATTGCTGCTGTTGCTGTGGCTTTGCATTTAAAGTGTATTAGGAGTCCAGCAGGCAGCCCGGCTTGTGCTGGGTCCAGGAGCTCACACCCACCCCGGACAGGGGCTGCTGCCACCCTGTGCTGCTGCCTCTATCAGAGGCAACAGCAGTGTGGGGTGACAGGCAGTTGATCCGCAAGGGGAGCTGGCTTTTAAACTAGCTCCCCTAGCAGACCAGTTCCTGCCTGGCACCCTGTGCTGCTGCATCTGCTACAGAGGCAGCAGAGCAGAGCAGCAGGGGGCTCCCCGGGAGTTGGGCTGGAGCACGCTGGCTGCTGGCCCTGCCCCCAGGTACTATCGAATAGTTGAGTAACCAATAAGAATTCATGAGGTTACTCAACTGTTCAATTAACCGACATTTCACATCCCTAGTCCCAACTCAATTGACTGCGTAACGCTTTCTATAAGGAGCTAAAACTGAATTCTAATTCTCCCCACGAAGAGCTGCTGCCAGGTGGCTGCTTAGGCGCACAGTTCAATCAGCCCCACGGGATGCCCACGCGTACTCGGCGGCCGGTTCGTTCCGCAGGGCGGCAGCCAGGCCGGCTCAGAGAGAAGATCTTGTGATCACGCCCTGGTCAGAGCCAGACAAACTGGGCAATACCAGGTCAGAGTCCGCTTCACTCATCATCGCTCCAGGCACCTCTCGCTCTCCCCCGAGCCGAGTGACGGCCCCGCCCCAGCGGCCAGCCCGGCTCCGCGCGAGATCAGCAGCCCCGGGACTGAGCGCGCAGCGACTCACCCTGCCCACGTGGCTCCCGCGCGGCCCGGGGCCCTTGGAACCAGCCCCGCCTCCGCGCGCCCCAGTGACTCGGGTCCCCGGCTCCACGCGGCGCGCAGCCAGGCCGCTCGGCGACCCCGCGCGTGCGTCCCTCCCTCCTCGTAGCCAATCACTGCGCCCCGCCTGGGTCACGGGGGCCGATGACGCGACCAGTGGGCAGAGCTCTGGACGCGCAGTGGGCTATGCTGGGGCGGGAGGATACATGGAGCGCTGGGGGGCGGAGTCTGGGACAAGAGGGAGGGGCCTGGGACAAGGGGTGGGGCACTTGAACAATCTTCACTCTCGTTTTTCTTCTTTTCCTCCTCCCCCTTCCCTTGTTCTCTCTTGGATCTGGACGTGTCTGAAGAAGTGGGTTATGCCCAGGGAAGCTCATGCCATCTCCATGTTTGTGTTTATCATGGCTGTTGCTGGCAATGAAACAGCAGCAGCAGGCCGGGGCTAGGGCAGCTCTGGCAGTGGGGGGGGGGAGGGAGGAGCTGGCTCCCTGCACAGCGGAGGGGCCCAAGTTGCCCACTTACAAGGTGTGGGGCAGGCTGCAGTCTGGCCAGGCAGAGCAGAGACCCTCCCCTCCCCCCCCAGCCAGGACAATGAAGAAGATGAGTTCCCTGCTGTGGCGAAGGCCACCCCACTGCTCCATCCTGGGCAGGAACCTCAGCAACAGGGGGGGCCTCACCTGCGGCTGGGGGTGGAGGTTCATCCTTCTACTCTCAGGTCTGGTCCAGAATCTCTGCTCTCCCCTGCCAGGGCTGCTGCCTCCACCGCTTGCCCCTGCAGGAACAGAGGCCTTGTCTACACTTCAGAGTTAGGTTAACATACAGCAGCTTATGTCAACCTATCTGCACTACCACTTTGCTCTCGCCGAGGCAAGCACTTCACTGCCCCAACCTTACAACTCCACTTTCCCAGAGGCGCGGGGCATTCGTTGGTGTCATTAGGGGGACTCAGTGTCCCGTACACACTCTGGTTACTTATTGTAAGGGGACTGTTACTCCTTACTAAAACTCTGTGGGAGTTTTTGGTTTGCCAGCTCACAGTATCTGAAGGAGAAGAGTTCATGAGACTGACTGACCCCAGAGACAATGGAAAGCAGCCAACACTCGAGCTCAGCCTGATTGACAGGTTGGACAGGCCAGTGAGGACAGTGAGAGGCCAGGCCCCGTCCTCCCTGTGAGCTGGGATTGTTCTGGCTCTCTCTCTGAACAAGCAAGCTGTGTGCAGAAGTGGTCCTGAAAAGACAGAGAGCTGAAATAGGAGGACAAGCTGTGTGAAGAAGTCCTGCAAAAACAGGGAGCTGATCGACTGCCCTAGCAAAGCAAGCTGTGTGCTGAGGGGCAGTTTTTGCAGAAGCTGAGCCTGACACACACAGCTCAAGAGCGCAGACCCTGTGTTGAGCAGCAGACTGGCAGTGCTCAGAGTGCCAAAAGGAACAGAGAAGCAACGCAAGAAGCTAGAGACTGGCCACACAGCACAGCCTGCAGTTGGATGTGGTGAGCAGCTGGGAACTGCAAAGTGTGGGGAGAGGCTCTGGACTGGGAGAGGGGTCTAGCCACTTAGAGCTTGAGGCTGTGTGGTCACTGCAAGAGCAAATGTGTCCAGCCTGCAGCCCCCTGCAGCACATCCAAGGACTCTAAGGAGCCTCTAAGGAAGAGACTGTGGACTGTCCTTACACTCTGCAGGCTGCTGTTTTGATGTCCCTGTGCTACAGAGCAGGGCTGTGTGTTCTCATTTAACCATTCTCATTTTGTCTTATTCTTTTCTCTTTAATCAGTTGTTGTTTAATAAATTGTATTTGCTTTGAACCTTATGAAGTGATCACTGGGCCAAGAAGGTCTGCAGTGTGAAGAGAGCACCTCGGAGTGGGGACACTCTAACTCCTGCCCCTAGTGACTACAAGGTCAGGGATTAAGCCCCAGGAAACCTGGGCCCAGCCTTGTTGGGGTTTCAAGGGCTCTGCTACTCAGGAGAGTGGAGGGGGAGCCCTCAGGATCAGGGAGCCGTGGGGTAAAGGAAGTGGGAGCGGGGACTCAGATCCTTTCGCTGGTTCATTTCACCGGGGTGTATAGAAGCCAGGAAAGTTCCCCACAATAGCGGGATCATTCCCCCGCTTACATTATGTTTTGTCAATTCTGTAGCACTTGCCTGAGTCAGGAAATTGACAGGAAAGTCTTCCTGCAGTGAACCTCCCACCAGCTCACAGCTCCGGCCCATCAGCCTGGGGTGGATGGGCCTTTCTAACTAGGGCCCTGCTGCTCCCTGGCTCCTGGCTCCAGGCTCCCCTCTTGAGAATCCATCTGCCTCTCTGTCCGACTCCTGGGTGACACCGGGGAGCCGGGGGACAGTCAGCCTCCCGGAGCTCCTCACAGCAACCGAGAATCCCAGCAGTAGCTGGGCTCCCAGAAGGGAGCAGAGCTAATAGCATGGGTGGCAGCTAGGGGAGCTCCCCATGCAGCAGAAAGCCTGGGCTCTCAGCCCCCCATGCTGCCCTGTGGGGGAAGAACTCCTGGCTAGGATGTGCATCACCCACTGATTGTACTCATGCCGACTGTTACCAATCAATATTTTTGTATTGATTTCAGTGTGTTAGGGTTGGTTTGGTGTTTTCCCCCAGTCACTACAGCCTCAAAAGCACCTAGAAGGATCAGTGCTTTATAGACCCCACTAGAGGCCTAGCTGCATCTCAGAGTGCCTAAAAACCTTTGAAACGCTGTCCCTCAGGCACTGGCCTGAGGCCATACAGGAAGTTCAGTGGAAAGTAGAACTCAAGTCTCTGAGGGTATGTCTACACTACAAAGTTAGTTCGAACTAACTTTCCTAGGCGCTACACTAGCGCTCCGTTAGTTCGAACTTAATTCGAACTAACGGAGTGCTTAGTTTGAACTAAGTAAACCTCATTTTACAAGGATTAAGCCTAGTTCGAACTAGCTAGTTGGAATTAAGGGCTGTGTAGACCCTTAATTCGAACTAGTGGGAGGCTAATCCTTCCCAGGTTTCCCTGGTGGCCACTCTGGCCAACACCAGGGAAACTCTATTGCCCCCCTCCCGGCCCCAGAGCCCTTAAAGGGCCACGGGCTGGCTACACAGTTTGTGCCAATTGCAAGGCTGCCAGCACCCGTGCCAGCAGACCCTGCACCTGCCACAGGATGAGCCAGCCATCCGAGGGCTCCCAGCCCTCCACTGCTCCCCAGGACCAGCCTGGCGGCTCCCAGGAGCCTGCCCGGGGGCGCAAAAGGCGGGCGCCCGCCTGGTCAAGTGCGGAGATCGTGGACCTCATCGAGGTTTGGGGGGAAGCCTCCAATGTCCACGATCTCCACACTAGCCACAGGAACGCGGCCATCTACGGCCGCATGGCTGCCAGCCTGGCCGCCAGGGGCCACCAGCGCAGCCGGGAGCAGGTCCGCTACAAAATTAAGGACTTGCGGCAGTCCTACTCCCGGGCCTGCCAGCCAGGGGCCGACCCGGAGGCTTGCCCCCACTTCCACGCGCTGGACCGCCTCCTGGGGGCTCATGCCGTCCCTGCCCCCCGGGACGTGATTGACCCCGGGGCAGAGGGACCGCTCCTGGAGACGGAGGAGGAGGAAGAGGGCTCTGAGAGCCAGGAGCCTGCCGCCAGCCTTCCCAGGACCCAGGACCCCCGAGGCACCCCACAGAGCCGCTTGCCTGCATCATCAGAGGCCGGGGAGGCATCCACCTGTGAGTACCCTCGTGTTCCCCTTATGTGTACGGGGGGCTGGGGCGAGAGGGAGCCCCGGAACCGTGCGCCTGGGCCTTGCCCACCACGGAGCAGCAGCTGGGGATCCTGCAGGGGCCCTGGCCTTGCAGAGGGGAGCTGGGTTTCACACACCTGGGCCCCTGGGGTAATTGACCGCTGGTCTTCTTGCACCACAGCCGCAGCACCTGGGACTGCAGGGCACACCACCCCGCCTGCAGCAGCCGCCCGTGCCCGGCCAAGCAGGACAGCCAGGAACCAGGAGGACTACCAGAGGCGGCACCTCCGGTTCCTGGATCAACAGCTCCGCACCCAGGACCACTGGGTCCAGGAGGACCTGAGGCTGCGCCGGAGGAGTCTGGAGGCCCTGGAGGAGCAGGGCCGTGCCCTGCGAGGCCACCTCCAGAGCCTGCTCGACCGCTTCCCATTTCCTCCTCCCCCTGCTCCCCCTGCTCCCCCTCCCCCTCCTGCTCCCGCTCCTGCTTCCGCTCCTTCTTCCTCCACACCCCCTGTCCCTCCTGCCCCCCCCCTCCACAACCATTTCCCACCGACGCCCCCGGACCCGCAGTGTGGCGAGACGGGAGAGGCAGCCGGACTCCCACCCCTGAGCTTTCCTTTCCCTTCCTCCCTTCCCTCCCCTTCCAGCTCCCTCGTCCCAGGTTTCCCCCTCCGCTCTCCAACCCTCATTCCTCCCTTCCCACACCCAGTTATCTTAAATAAACAGACGTTTTTGTTTCAAAAACAGGTGTCTTTATTTTACAGTAGATAGGGAGGGGAAAGGGGAAGGGGGGTAGGGTGGAAGAAGGCCCCAGTGGGGCATGCAGGGAGAGGTCAGTCCTCCTCCTCCTCCACCAGGAAGCTCTCCCGCAGGGCTTCCCGGATCCGGACGGCCCCCACTGGGCTTCCCGGATGGCGGCGGTGCGGGGCTGACCGTAGTGTACAGCCATGCGGTCAGCCTCAGCCATCCAGGCTGGCAGGAAAGCCTCCCCCTTTCGCTCACACAAATTGTGGAGCACACAACATGCCGCCACCACGGGAGGGATGTTGTGCTCGGCCAGGTCCAGACGGGTGAGGAGGCATCGAAAGCGGGCTTTCAGTCGCCCGAAGGCCCCCTCCACCATGATGCGGGCCCTGGTCAGCCTGGCATTGAAGGCCTGGCGGGAGGGATTGAGGTGCCCCGTGTAGGACTTCATCAGCCACGGCTGCAGTGGGTAGGCGGCATCCCCCACCAGGCACACGGGCATGTCCACGTCCCCGACCTTGATGTGGCGGTCGGGGAAGAAGGTCCCGGCCTGCAGCCGCAGGCACACGGAGGAGTTGCGGTACACCCGGGCGTCGTGTGCTTTGCCGGACCAGCCCACATTAATGTCCGTGAACTGGCCCCGGTGGTCACACACGGCCTGCAGGATCACGGAGAAGTACCCCTTTCTGTTGACGTACCGGGACGCCTGGTGTTCCGGGGCACGGATGCGGATGTGCGTCCCGTCGATGGCCCCCCCCGCAGTTGGGGAAGCCGAGGGCGCCGAATCCTTGGATGACGGCGTCCGGGTCGGCGAGGCGGACCACCCTGCGGAGCAGCACCCGATTGATGGCCTTGACCGCCTGCGGAGAGAGACACAGCAAAGCGCCAATCAGTGGGGCGCCCGGGTGGCTGGGAGCGTGCGTGCCCTGGCAGTGCCCCGCGCCCCACTCCCGGAAGCAACCCCCCTGGCAGCATGTAGTACGGCCGG
This sequence comes from Pelodiscus sinensis, assembly GCF_052426305.1. Lineage (NCBI taxonomy): Eukaryota > Metazoa > Chordata > Testudines > Trionychidae > Pelodiscus > Pelodiscus sinensis. The sequence continues at coordinate 11,114,485 of NC_143072.1, read as the reverse complement.
GACAGCCCGACCCCTCCGGTGCGGGGCGCTTTCACCTCCTCCCGCCCCCCCTTTGTCCCTGGGGCGGCCCCCCTCCCCGCCGGCTCGGTGGCCGACGAGCACCATACCTGCATGAGCACCGCTCCGACGGTGGATCTCCCCACGCCGAACTGGTTCCCGACGGATCAGTAGCTGTCCGGCGTGGAGAGCTTCCAGAGGGCGATGGTCACCCGCTTCTGGAGGGGGATGGCGGGTCTCATGCGAGTGTCCCTTCTGCGCAGGGCTCCAGGAAGGTGTCCCTCCTCATCCTGAAGTTCTGGGTCCACTGTCGGTCGTCCCAGCGCTCCAGGACGATGCGGTCCCACCAGTCGCTGCTGGTGTCCAGACGCCAGACGCGGCGGGGCACGCCGGTGCCGGGGCGCCGCCGCGGCTCCTCCACAGCCCCCAGGGCGGCCAGGCGGAGAGGCAGGGGGCTGACGTTCACCAGGTGGTGCCAGGCAGCCTCGAGCCATTGGTGGCAGGCTTGCAGCAGCAAGTCCAGAACGTGCACCAGAAGGTGCAGGGCGAGCTGTGGCTCCATGTTGCCACCTGCGGCGGCCCCCCCGAAGGAAAGCACCGACACAGACGGGCAAAGAGACCAACGCTTTGCTGTCCCTCGGCGAGGTTGGCAAGCTAGCAGGAAAAGCTGAGAACCGGCTGTCCGGGGGGGTCCCTTTAAGCTCGAGCCTCAGATAGCCTCAGACAGCAGCCACACAAAGCAACTACTGACCTGATGCCCTGCCAGAACCGGTTTCAGCTGCCCTTAAATGCCCCCCTGCGTCCAATCAGTGTGGACGCGCTAGTTCGAATTAGCAAAACGCTAATTCGAACTAGTTTTTAGTTCTAGATGCGTTAGTTCGAATTAGCTTAGTTTGAATTAACTAATTCGAACTAAGTTAGTTCGAATTAGCGCTGTAGTGTAGACGTACCCTGAGGGGCTTGCCCCTTGTCCAGTGGACCACACTCTCTCTATGCTGAAAGCTGCTAGATTGTGTCCCTCTGTGCAACATGCAAGGCTACATGATACAGACCTCTTCCATGTTAATGCCCCATCTCCTCCAGCACTGTGCATCCACCACTTTCTGAGCTTTGGTGTCCAACACGCTAGCCAGCCCACTAGCCACATGTGGCTATTTGGCCTGTTGAGTGTGGCTAGTTTGCTATAGTGGTAGCCACTGTAGTGGCTAATGCTTCAGAACTGGTTGGACACCACTGCTCTACCCTGTTTTAACAAAGCAATAGCATTAGGAGCCAGGGGCAGTGCGGCAGATTGCAAAGGGTGGACACCAGGGGGGGAAAGTGAAATACATGTTTCACCCAGAAGGAACCCGGAAGGATCATACATTAGAGCCAGAGAGCTGGGAAGTTTACATCAGCTGAAGAGCCTGCCTGCCTGGTGTCGCAGAGAGAACTCGGAAGAGAAAAATAGAAATACGGTAAGATGGATGTATCTTGGCTCTATGGCACTGATACCAGGCCTGCTGTGTGTATTATTTCAGCTCTTATCAATGACAGTGGTTTCAAACTTCTCTCTCATAGGTTAGAAATCTAAGAAACTCCTGGGCAAAGCTCCCTGCTCAGGAAGACTGGAGGGAGTTGGAATTGGTCAAGACTTTGTGTTACTCACAGCAGCATGTGCCTCTGGGTCTTTATTGGGTCTGATTCTTGTTTACACCAAGATCATTTTACACCACAAAGGAATTTTGCCCTTGATTTCAGAGGGGCCAGGATGTCATCCTTAGAAGTGTAAAGGAGCTGCTAGAACTGGACAGAGCAGGGACCCATGTCCCCTGCCTGCTCCTTGACAAAATAAATCTTTTGCTATGAAAACACATCTGAGAGGTGATTCATGGGGGAGACATGTGGGGTCACATGCCCCCAGATTTCTGCCAGGGGTTGCACAGATCAAAAGTGTGAAAAATCAGGACAGGAGGGGGGTGTGTGGGAGGTGGGGGGGGGGGGAAGGAATAGGCACCTACATAAGAAAAATCCCCAAATTTTTCTTTGGGGAATCTCCAGGATTCTCCAGGATTTTACCAGTAATCTCCTTATAAATCCAGACATCTGGTCATCCTTTGTGCACCAGAATGTGGGTAGCAGCAGCCTTTTGGCTCTGTGCCACACAGGAAGGGACAGGGACTGCTCCCAGCTGGGTAGGCGGGGGAGGGGAGGAAGGATCTGGCTTGTATCTTTGCAGAACTCATCCCTCCCCCCACTTCCTCCCAGAGGCTGACAGCAGCTCCTGTACCTTTCTGCTTGTGCAGCACTGAAAACAGGGTGACCATATTTCCCAATGGGAAAAATGGGACACCTCCTGGGTTTTGGTAACTGGGTTTTTTGGTTCTTTAAAGGATTTGAAACCACAGACAGAGGAATACTTCTTTTTAGGGTTAAACAAAGATTTTTTTATTTTTTCTATTTACTTTATAATTAATTTTCCATTTAAATCAATTTACTATTTTTTATTCTTTTAAGACAATATAATATACAAAGAAAAAGTAGAAAAACAGTACAGTTAAAAACAAACAAACAAGAAATAACAACTTCTCCTCCACATATACTCTCCTGATTTACTTTTAAACAATTTATGGAGTTAACAAATATATAATACTCACGTTAAGAAAGAGAGAAGCATTGCTTAGATTCAGGAGATATTCTTTTCTTTATGTTTTTCCTTTCTTTGGATTTTTCGTTGCAACTTCGACCGGTATTTGTTCCCCTTTCGGAGCTTATGTGCGGCAGCGAGATTCAGTGCCAGGGAGGGAGCCCTGGTTGATCAGACCTAGCTTTTTGGATTTGCAACCCGTCCGCTCGTGGTCTGTTTTAGCCAACCTTATCTACCCTGTGTCGGTATTTTGGTACTCCTCCACTCGCCTGACAATTGCTGACGTTAGATTTTTGTTGTCTCATTCTGCCCTTACAAAAACTTTCGTCTGCTCCATTTGGGGTAATCAGCACTTTGTTGCATACTGCTGTCTGTGTTACTTACTTCCCTAAAAGCGGGGTTATTGTTGGTCATCCAATCAAATTTTGTTTTTATTTTTATCTCCTGTATCTCACAATGCTGCCTTTCCTTTACACTTACAATTAAACTGGTGCTCATTTAACATACTCTGGGTAGGCCTTAATACCTTCCTGAGAGCTCCCATAGGCCTCTCTCCCCCTCCTAGGACTGACCTGGAGTCCCTTACCTAAGCTCCTCATGCCCCGAGCCCTGCCTTGGGGGATGAGTCTCCCCTGGCTGACAAGGGTAATTTCCAACCTAAGTTTTGAGCAGGATTAGGGATGCAACTTTGCGAAGCAGATTGTTGCCCTACGCTGGATGGAAGTGGTGACACCAAATATACGAACAGTCTCTGCTTCATCGGCTGGAGTGACGCTATCAGCCTCTGCTCTTCCAGCTTGGTTCCCAGACCCACCTTTAATACATTACTGGCCCAACTTTTTGTCCTCCAACTTTGTTCATAGTGGTCACAGTCAATCAAGAAATCAAAATAAATTCCAAGGAAAAACAAACAGAAACAGAATTCCTATTCTGTAGGAAAATAACTAAAAGTGGAAGTACAAGATAAGATTAAAATGCATATACATTTGAAGTTTTCTACTTGTTGATTTAAATCAATTTTGTCTGACAATAGGGAGTTTTACAGAATTACAACAGTCATACAGTGTAACTGATAGTTCAACTGAACTGAAATTAATTCTGACAGAAGCAAACAAAAGGTACTATTTGTACTATTCTACTAATTAAATTGGCCGGGTACCTTTCTTAACGAGAAATGTTAGCGCATAGGAACCTGAATGACGGATCATTTTGCTAGGTACAGTGCAGGGCCTGGCTAAACTCTAATCAGTGAATATAATTGCATATTTCAGCTACACCAGACTAACACGGCTACATTTCTATCACTATAATTGCAGATTGAGTAGACATACACTAATGTAGCTTTAATCTAGCTATCTCAAGTCTCGAAACAGCAAAGCAGCAGCAGTACAAGCCTGCCTGGATCCCTGGGTAAGTTGGTTGAAACTATAAAGATCAGAATGATCAGACACAGAGGTGAACACCATTTATTGGGAATAAGTCAACATGGCTTTTGTAAAGGGAAATCAAGCCTTATAGATCTGTTAGAATCCTTTGAAGGGCTCAACAAACATGTGGACAAGGAGGGATCCAGTGGATATAGTGAATTTAGATGTTCGGAAACCCTTTGACTGGGACCCTCACCAAAGGCTCTTAAGGAAATTAAGCTCTTATGGCATAGGAGGGAAGGTCCTCTCATGGATCAGTAACTAGTTAGAAGACAGGAAACAAAGCAGGAATAAATGGTCAGCTCTCAGCATGGAGAGAGGTCAATTTCAAATGACATAGCGTAAAAACAGAAATTTCAGCTCCCCACCACCGTTCAGAGACTTGTCACTGACAGCTATCAACTCACCGCTTTCCTTCTAAACCAGGGGTGGGGAACCTCTTTCCAACCATGAGCCATTGCCCCATAGAAAAAGTCAATCATGGCCACACAGAGTAAAAAGCAACTTAATTTAGGTTTTTTTAAAGAGAAAATTAGAAAATATCCTAAACTCCACCTGGGGGGGGGGGAAGAGGACTTGGGGCTTCCCACCCATGGTGGAGCCAGCTGGAGCTGGTGGCTCCAAACCAGTGTGGAAGGGAGGTGCTGAGGCTCAGAGCTGCCCACCTTTAGAGAGGCAAGCTGGCACTTGCTGCTCCTGCCCTGTATGAGAGTTGTTGGGCCAGATGAACATAAACAATGGGCTGGATCCAGCCTACAGGCCGTAGGTTCCCCACCCCTGCCCTAAACAAAAGGTGTCTGCTCAAAAAAACTAAAGACACAGAAAGGAGGGAGCTGGGCCAGGAATTGTGGCTAGGAGCTGTAGTCCACATGTACTTGTAACAGCTGGAGGGAGTGTTGTGGGAGAGCTTTATGCTAATACACTTGCAGGTGCAAAGGGTGACCAGCTGCTTATCTGTACTGTTGAACTTAAAATGGGGCCCTCCTCTTGTGCAGAGCAGCCTCTGCAGCAGAGAGAATTTGGGATTCGGGACTGACCTACAGCAGGGTCCCCAACCTTTTTAAGCACAAGATCACTTTTCAATTTAAGGCAATCCAGGGTCTACTTCAAACCCAAATACCCTTGTCACGCCTCCTTCCCCTCCCCTTTTTTGAGGTCCTGCCTCACACCTCCACCCCGTCTCCAAGGCCTCACCCTGCTCACTCTGTGGAGACGGGGTACAAGAGTGGAGGGAGGATGACATCCTGACATCAGCACCCCCCCTTGTGCTTCCCCTCCCCTGCACAGCGAGCAGGAGGCTCTTGGGGGCAGCTCCAGGGCAGGGGGCAGGAACAGCAGGGCAGTGGGGGGAGGGGCAGCTGAAGTGCCAGTGCTTGATAGCTTCCTGGCCAAACCAGTCAGGATCCCCTGTCAGAGGCTCCAAGATCTGCCGGAAGACCCCTGCCGTGAGGGCAGGGGATTGGACTTGATGGTCTCTCGAGGTGCCTTCCAGTTCTAGTGTTCTGTGATGCTATGATCCCAATCTACTGGTTGGTGACCACTGATCTAGAGTCGTTCATTAGCAGCAGTTTTTTCTTCATTATTTATTGCTTTAAGGACAGTAAGCTTTTTAGTTGACATGTGTAAAGTATCTGAAAGAGAAAAGGCCCGACCTAAATGCTAAGGATTTTTTAATTTATTTGTTATTGTTTTCTTAGGCACAAGATGGCCCCTGAGGAGGATCAGCCAGAGGTTGATTTAGCCACAAATTATCCAGAAGTGGTTATACAAGTAGGAAAAATAACGTTTGGTGAGAGCCAGAGAAAAAAGATTTACAAAAATATAAGACAGAAGCAAAAACTTAAGCTTGCCCGTGCAGTGTGTGCTTTGTTAAACTCAGGAGGAGGAGTGGTCAAAGCCGAGATTGAAAATGAGGGCTACACCTTACAAGGAAATAGTGTTGGACTGGATATAGAAACTGCTTTTCGGGATTGCATTCAGAGCCCAGATTTGACACAATATTTTAACTATATGCAGCAAAACAATTCCTTTTTGATATTTGTTAAATCATGGAGCAGTAAAAATTCATTTGATGTCTCAGCCCTAATAAAACCACGTATTTGCAGCCTGAGCTCTGGTTTGTATCTGAGATCTGGCACTTCTGTTGTCAGTATGAAACCTGGTGATGCTTTGGAATTTCTCAAGAAGAAACAAGCCCATACCACAAGAGAATTGAAAGAGGAGAGTGGGCCCAGTGCTAAAAAACCCCAGCTGCATGATGTGCAGGGAGCAAAGGCAGCTGGCGTGCAGGAGGAGAGAGATATAAGCAATGCGGCCGCACAGTTTTTTGAAAGAGACCGACTGGAGCATGGAGAGACCCTGAATTTCACAGAATCGACAGATGTAGAATTTAAAGACTTTGCAACTAAGAACATCTTGCATTACCTCAAAGACATATTGCCAGATTATCTCTCTGCATTTGCAAACACACAAGGAGGGTATTTAATAATTGGAGTGAACGATAACAGCACAGTTGTAGGATGTAGCAGTAAAGATGTAAATTCTGACGATTTAATAGAAACAATAGATGACGCCAGAAAGAAACTGACCCTCTGTCCCGGTCATATTGCCAGAGAAAGGGAACATAATTTAAATTACAAACATAAAATCATAAATGTATACAGTAGTTGTGGAGACCATTACGGATATGTCTGTGCTGTGAGGATTGAATCTTTTCGTGGTGCTGTGTTTTCGGAAGCCCCGGATTCCTGGGTTGTGAAGGGCAACCACATGGAGAGGCTGTCAGCTGAGGAGTGGTACACCCAGATGACTGCTGCTGATCCAGGTTCAAAAATATCGTTCATAGTTTACTAGGGGGTGGTGCCTCCTACTTGCTGTGCTTGCCAACCCCACATCACAGGGGGTTGGCAACTCCCAGCTCTCCCCCCGGTCACTGGGGAGGGCTGGGCTGTGGCTGCACCAACTTGGTCTCCTCCCATCCCCCCCCATCAGCCAAAGTCTCTTCTCCCCCCCCCCCCCCACCTTGGCCAGAATCCCTTTTCCCTCTATTTCTCACCCCCCCCACACCCCGGCCAACCCAGCCCTCTCTCTCCTTCCCCACCCCCCAATGTGGCCTAACCCTCACCCCCCAAGGCCAGGCCATGGTGTGCAAGGCCTGGCTCCAACCCTGATAGTGCTTCTCCTCTAGGGTTACCAGGAGTCTAAAAAAAAATACTGGACACACTTGATCGGGGGGAGGAGGGGAGGGACTGGCCAGGAGGAAGGGGGGGCACACAGGAAGCAGAGTTGGCTGGGGGGCAGCAGGGCTGGCTGGGGGGAGATTGGGGAAGGGGCGGCTGGAGGAAGCAGAGCTGGTTAGGGTGAGTTGGGGGAGGGGTGGCCAGTGGGACTGGGGCTGGCCGGGAAGAGAGGGTTGGGGGCAGTGGGGCTGGCCAGGGCGGGGGGGAGCGAATCAGGGAGCGGGACTGACCCAGACACGTGCCGATTCCAGGGTGCTGCCCATCCCGCATTCAGTCCTGGCGAAGCAAGTCTGGCTGTGGCTCCGCCACATGCTTGACCAGTGCTCAGGGACAGGGCTTCACCTCCTCCTCAGGTGCAACCAGAGGCTCCCAGTGCTGATCGCAGGCTCCCTCTGCCCCCGCCAGGTTTCTGTCCAGCACCCTGCTGGAAAACCAGAAAATACCGGACATTGCACATGTCTGGTATTTTCTTTTTTTTTTTTTTTTAAACCAGACAGAGGGCCTGAATACCGGACACCTGGCAACCCTATTCTCCTTCCGCCACCGGGAAGAGGAGGTGAGGGCTGGGGCCATAGGTAGCCCCAGCTCTCCGTGTGGGCCCTGGGAAGGGCCAGGCTGGAGCTTGTTCCTGTGGACACAGTGACATGATGTCACTCTGTCGTCCCATAGGAAAAACCTTTTAAAATATATAGAGAGATTTCTTGTGTTCGCGTTCATTTCATTGACACTAGAATGGCAGTGTTTTTGCTGTTGACATTACTGCTTGGTTTTGGCTTCCCACTGCTGATTTTAAAAAAATTGCAAGCATATAAAGCTGGGTGGTGTTGTCCTGGAATACCTTTTTGTCTAGTAGAAACAAAAGACAGGACTATGTAGCACTTTAAAGACTAACAAGATTGTTTATTAGGCGATGAGCTTTCGTGGGCCAGACCCACTTCCTCAGATCAAATAGTGGAAGAAAATTGGCATGACCATATATACCAAAGGATACAATTAAAAAAAAAAAGTGAACACCTATAAAATTGACAGATCAAATTTTAGAACAGAGTGGGGGTGAGGTGGAAAGGTTAGTGTCTGTGAGGTAATGACATTAGAGGTGATAATTGGGGAAGCATCTTTGTAAGCGGGGCCGTGGAGATAAGCCCAAATGCCTATGATGAGCAACCCATACAGACTGTATTCGGCCCTGAGACGGGCTATATGAAGACAGTCAGGGGGCACTGAGGCGCACTGGGGTGTGAACCCCTGACACCACAAAACAGACATAAGACAAAGAGAAAGCTGTTGCTTGCCATTTCATCCAGATGACCATTCTCTCAACCTTAAAACATGCATATTGCTTCAGAGAGATTTGACTCCAGACTTCAACGAGAAGCTTCAGAATTGTCATTCATGCTTAAATTTGACACTATGTATGGGTCTCAACAAAGATGCTGTTCTTCCGTCAGTTCGGCCCCAATGTGCGCTGTCCCTTCTGCCTTCAAGTCGCCTCCCCAGGGTCCTAGTTCCGGTTCTGGTGGCTGTAAGGTAATAAGCATACCCTCTCGGGCGTTCCACTTCTTTAGTAAATTGACGTGATAAATTTGTTTGTCCTTTCGTTTTCCTGATAATTTGATTTCATAATCCACTGGTCCTACCTGCCGTAGGACCTCAAAGGGCCCTTGCCATTTGGCCAACAATTTTGAGTCTGGCGCCGGTAATAGCAGGAGTACCCTGTCCCCCGGTTGGAATGTCCTGGGCTTGGCGCCCCTGTCATAATACTGGGCTTGCTTATTTTGGGCCTGAAGGAGGTTCTCCCTAGCCAGCTCCCCTACGGTCCGGAGTCACCTTTGCAAGTCCAAGATATAGGGCACTGTACCCGTCACCCTGGAATCCTGCTCCTCCCAGGTCTCCCGCAATAAGTCCAGGATCCCCCGGGGTTGTCGGCCGTAAAGCAACTCAAATGGGGAGAATCCCGTTGAGGCTTGGGGCACCTCTCGTACCGCAAACAACAGTGCCGGCAGTAATAAGTCCCAATCCTTTGGGTCGAGCTCCACAAACCGCCGCAACATACTTTTAAATGTCTTATTGAAACGTTCAACAAGTCCATCTGTTTGCGGGTGGTAAACTGAGGTACGCAGGGTCTTAATGTTTAAGAGGCGGCAAAGCTCCGCCATCAGTTTGGAAGTCACATTGGTCCCTTGGTCAGTTAGTATCTCCCTGGGGAGTCCCACCCGGGAGAATACCTGTACCAATTCACGCGCCAGCGTTGCCGCCGTCGTGTTCTTAAGGGGGACCGCCTCAGGGTATCGGGTGGCATAGTCGATTATGACCAGTATATACTGGTGCCCACGTCGGGACCTCTCCAGGGGACCCCAGATCTAAAGCCACCCTGTCAAATGGCACCTCCACCACGGGAAGAGGGACTAGAGGGGCTTTCGGCACTCCTCCCTGAGCCGTCCTTTGGCACTCAGGGCAGGACTCACAGAAGTCTCTGACCTCTTTATAAATCCCAGGCCAAAAGAACCGCTGCATTACGCGTTGTAGGGTCTTCTCTCGCCCCAAATGTCCAGCCCAGGGGTTCGCATGTGCTAGGTCTAATACCTGCCTCCGATACCGAGCGGGAACCAACAACTGGCTAACCTCTGTCTGCCCGTCGGTCGACCGGGCGATCCGGTATAGTCGATCGGCTCTTACCTCGAATCACGGTGCTGGTCGAACAGCTGCCCCCGTGCTGGGGTCCCCAGTCTCTCCTGCCCCTTGTTCCCAGGCATGGGTTAAGGAGGGATCTTCCCGTTGGTCTCTCATGAAGTCCTCATCCCCTCCTATTTCCTCCGAACTGAGGATTTTCTCTGGGCCCGGTTCCTCCTCTGGGCCTTGGGGTGTTCCCCTTTCCCGGTCTTCCGTCCCTGCTGGTGATGGTTGCCCCTGCTTCTCCCAGTCTCGCAGGATGCGTCTGAAACCCGGCCAGTCCCGGCCCAGTAGCACTGGGTACACCAGCTTTGGGGCTAACGCTACCCTGCAGATCACCTCATCTACCCCATCCGACAACTGGACCCAACCTGTGGGGTAGGTGCTAACATCCCCATGGATGCATTGCATTGAGATGGATCCCCCGGCCGCCTCCCACTCTGGGACCAGCTCGGATCGTACCATTGTCTGGCTGCATCCCGAATCTACCAGGGCGGTCACTGGCCTCCCCTCTAGCCATACCTGCCGGGTGATCTTTGTCCTGTCCCGCCATCTTGCCCGTAGGTCAGCAGCCATCACCTGTCCATACGCACCCTCTGTGTGGGGGTCGTACCTTCGCTGGCCGCTTGCTGGTCCCAGCCCCTCACGCTGCGGGGTAGGACCCCAGTCTGGGCTCCCTTGCGCGTTGGTTTCGCCCGGGCCCAAACCACCTTCCGCCCGTCTTCTAGTTTCTCTTACCATCCCGGGTCGGTGGTTCTGAGTCCTTTCCCTGGCGGTTGGTCGCCGCCACCTTCCCCAGGTCCTCTCAGGGCACAGCCTCCGGATGTGGCCCGGCTTCCCGCAGGCCCAACATGTCCGCGCCTCCCCTGTTGTCTTCACAGGGGCCGCTCCCCCTTTATCCCTATTAGCTGGGGGGGGCCTCCTGGCTCCCACCCCGTAGGGGCACTCCCTCCTCAGGTGTCCCCTGTGCCCACAGGCAAAACAAGTTCTCAGGCGCGGCCCCTGCCCCCAACTCTTGGAGCCTGGTTTGCTATGGAGCTCGAGGTCACCCCTTTGTCGTGGCCTGCTCCCCTTTTCGCATGGCCCCGCCTGTAGGGCCTCCCAGGCCCTCCAATACTTATTCATCATCCACTTTTTTTTTTTTTCCAACTCCCCGTTCCAGTCCTGTGGTCTACCGACCACTATTTACTCACAATAAACCCCTTTTCCCTCAGGGTGGGATTATACTGCCCACATTCTCCACCATCTGTCAGGGGTTCACACCCCAGTGCGCCTCAGTGCTCCCTGACTGTCTTCATATAGCCCGTCTCAGGGCCGAATACAGTCTGTATGGGTTGCTCATCATAGGCATTTGGGCTTATCTCCGCGGCCCCGCTTACCTAAGCCAGGCTGTAACCTGTCTCCAAGCCCGGGCCTTTCCTCCAGCCCCTCATCAGGGTAGCCTAAGCTGGCCTTCTCCCAGCTCTAGCTGGCTAGCCCCAGCGGGTCTCCCTCCTGGGAGCTCCTGCTTCCTCCACAGCCAGCCCCTTACTGGCCTCTCTCCTCCCTCTTGAGCAACCTGGGCTTCTCTATATATACGTGCCAGCTGTGCTCATACTCGCCCTAATGGGTTCAGCTGGCTTCTACCAGCCATTCGTGCAGTCCTGGGTCTTTGCCAGCTGGGCCCTCTCTAGCCCTAACTAGCTCCCGTTGGTCTCCTTTCTGCTAGCCCCGGCTCCGTGCCGGAGTCCTGGTATTAAAGGGCCAGTGCAGGGCAGGCGCCCTGTCACATGTGGGCATTGATTCTTTGGCGAAGTGTCTGAAGTTTGTCCAATGTACATACAGACGGACACTTTAGGCACATGATGGCATACATTATATTTCCGGATGAACAGGAATATGTGTTCTTGATCTTGTAATAGGCATGGTTAGGTCCAATAATGCAGAGTAAATATGTGGACAAAGCTGGCACAGGGGTTTGTTGCAAGGGAAAGTTCCAGGGTTGGTATTAGTGTGGTGTATCCTGTAGTTGTAGGTAAGAATTATCCTAAGGTTAAGTAGTTATCTATAGGAGATTATGGGTCTGTCTCCCAGAGCCTCTCGGAGGGTAGTATCCTCTCGGAGGGTAGTATCCTGTTCCAGTATAGGTTGTAGTTTGATAATACATTGGACGGGTTTAAGTTGGGGGCTATAGGTGTTCTATTTTTCTTGGGTCTGTCTTGAAGTAGATGGTTTCTGGGTATCCATCTGGCTCTTTTAATTCATTTATTTATTTATTTCTCCGGGTGGGTAATTGAGGTTTATAAATGCTTGGTAGAGATCCTGCAGTTTCTAGTCTGTCAGTGGGATTAGAGCAGATGTGACTGTATCTAAGGGCTTGGCTATAGACAATAGATCATATGGTGTGTCCTGGATGGGAGCTGGAGGCATGTAGGAAACTTAAAAAACAACAAATGGTCTGGTGGCACTTTAAAGACTAACAAAACATGTAGATGGTATCATGAGCTTTCTTGGGCACAGCCCACTGCTTCAGATAACCATCTACATGTTTTGTTAGTCTATAAAGTGCTATCAGACCATTTGTTGTTTAAGTTTATCCAGTACAGACAAACTCAGCTACTTCCTGAAGTTTTTTTGTCTAGTGTTTAATTTACATCCCTTAACCCATCCTTAATGTGTTTGAGGCTACAGTAGTTCCTGGTGAACAGGTACCCATCAATGCCACCATAGTTGGGTATCTTTAGTGCAACCTTTCCACTCTCCCCGACTGTGATGCACATTACTAATTTCAGGTCCAAACTGACTTGCAGTTTTCATGTTGTTTATTGCTTCACTTGGACATCTGGCTGAATCTTAATTGACTCCCCTCTACCTTGTTTCCTCTTCCACTATTGTTAGTTATGTCTTCTACATTACATCGTAGTGCAGAGTTGAGTGCTCTGGATAGAGAGGACCATTTTACAGGCCCATTCTATGGCTGACTGAGGGCTGTCGAAAGGGACCGCATCCTCTTGACATAAAACAGCTGCCAGTGTGGATTCATGTGGTGGACAAAACCAACCACTGCTTTATGCCTGGCTTAGCAGCACATCCTGCTGCAAGTTATCTATTGTGCATACACACCTCTTTCTTTATAGAGCATCATCTCAGACCATTCAGAGAACAGTTTGTGGCACATTTGCTTACACCTCCTTCTATTTAGGCTTGGTGTAGCAGGGTGCTGCAGGGCCTGCTTGAGTCCTGCCGGGCGGTACTGACAATCACTCAGACATTGGGGTTCTGGAACCACTTGTGCTGTTTATTTACAGAGCGTGCTCCCGTCACCTTTTCACCAGACACAGCTTGGGTGTCAGTGTCAGCACCCAGGAGGGACGTGCTATCACTCTGTCTCCCCTTTCCTATATGGCTTCCTTTCTCCCAGCCTTTTATACAGCCCCAGGATAATTGAAAGAGAATCCTCTGAACTGTTATTCATGCTTAAATTCGACACTTTACACCTGAGTCTGAATAAAGAATCTAATTATCTTACCCATTACAAAGATAGCTTCCCCAATTATCACCTCTAATACCATTAGCTCACAGGAATTTACCTTCTTCCCCCCCCCCCCCCCATCCCCCTTCTGTCTGAAATTTGATTTGTCCTTTTCATATGTGTTCATTTTTTTTAATTGTATCCTTTGGTATATATGGTTGAGACAATTTTCTTCCACTATTTGATCTGAGGAAGTGGGTCTGGCCCACGAAAGCTCATCATCTAATAAACCATCTTGTTAGTCTTTAAAATGCTACATTGTCCTGCATTTTGTTCCAGGCTAATTAGACCATCAGGGATTGTTTTCCTCTAGCCAGCACCAGCTCATGTCCCTTAATGGGGGCTGCTGTGAGAGAGGGCTGAGTCAGCAACTCCTGCCCAGCACCCCAGAACACTTGGCAAAAGTCAGTTTCCATTTTTAATAAATTGACAATTATCCGCTTATTTGTAAAAACTTTTTACTAAAATTTTCAGTTACCTGAAGTTACAGGTTTTAAGCATTTTTTTTCTATTTTTATCAATATACATTTTCACATTTGTGGAAAATTGTGGGCAAGTGAGGGGGCCCAGGCAATAACTGTTAAATGAATGTGGATGTTCAGATTTTTAAAAAGCTTTTAATAAATATTTTAGAGTCTGTGTGTGAGTCCTTTTGTTTAGGGATGTGATGGAATAGTCAACTACCTGATAAGCAGGAGCTTATTGGGTAACTGCTCCATCCATCCCCTCGCCACTCTGCACTCTTAAAGGGACAGAGGAGCCCCTGTACAAAGACACTGGCTCATTCTCTGGTCCCCTGCGGGGTCTCAGGACAACCCTCACGCTGCTTCTCTGCATTTTTAAAAGGACGCAGCAGCAGCCTGTCTGCTTGTCTATCTCAGCACAAGCCAGATGTTGCTGCTGTGTCCTTTTTAAAAATGCAGAGTGGCAGCGTGAGGGTTGTCCTGAGACATGGCAGGAGACCAGAGAATGACCCAGCATCTTTGTACACTGGCTCCTCTCTGTCCTTTTAACACTGCAGAGTGGCAGCCGGGAGTTGTGCTCAGATGCAGCCTGAGCAGGAAGTGAGCGCTTAAAGTGTCCTTCCTTAACAACTAGTTGAGTAGTCGACTAGTAAATTAATCGATACTTAACATCCTTGGTTGTGCCAGGAAAACTGGAAGCCCTGGGACTGGTTTCCATAACATGCAAAGGGAGGGGCTGCTGTTCAGAGGGATGTGATACTGAGAGGTATACGATACCCTTCCCAGCTAGCTTATAGTAGTAAAGGATGGAAGAAACTTGTATTAACGTGCACTTTAATTTATTTTTCAAGAACTTTCCAATTTTGCTGATGCTTTTAAGAAGGAGCTGAGTCTGTCTGATGGACCTCCCCTCGTCAAACCAGTTTATTCACACCAGGGGGCTGACAGTCTGGATGATATGCAAAAATATCTCTTTCCAGGTGCATCTTGTGGAAGCTTTATTCTGGTTTCTGTATTTTGATGTGTTTGAAGGGGTGTGGTTTGGGGGATGGGGTGGGTTGCTGAGGAGTGAGTAGCCCTGGTCACTTTACTTGCATGAGGCCAAGACAGGCAGAGTGTTTGTGAAGACTATTGGTGGGAAATTATGCACCAACTTTGACAGCTACTGATTTGAATGTGAAGTTGGGTTCTCTACACTCAAGATTCAGGAGCTCATATTACTTGGTGCCCGTGGCCATGTTCTAGCCCACCCAATTAGACCCCATTTGGAGGGTTGAGCACTGCTAGCCTAGCCATGCTTAGCACCCCTTTGCTTTCAGGGAGCCTAAACAGCCTAATGTCCTGGGGGTAGAGGAAAGAGCCACTTGATTTCAGCCTCACATGTTTATAGTGGGATAACTAATAGGATGGGGGCAGTGTTCCCAGTAAACTGTGTGTTTGTGTGGTTGCTCAATGCCACCCAGCTGACTAGCAGAATGCCTACAGCTAGGTTTTTGTTTGTACTGGCAGTACCCATCTGCACGTCTTGGTGCACAGAAAAAAATTATTCTGCACATGCATGGAAAAATCTGCACATGGATTGAAAAGATTAAGGGACATTGGTTTAGCAGGTTTAACTGGATAGGGGATCCAGAGCCTGAGGTTAGTTACAGCCCAGCACTTCTTCGGTATTGACTAAAAGTTGTTGCAAGCTGATGGCTGTTAGTGCTCTGTGACATGAGGTTGTGGAATCTTCAATACTGGAGCTATTTAAAAGCAAGTTAGATAGGCACGTTAGATAGGCGTCTACACAAAGGAGCCATCTACACAGCTCTTTTTTGTGCAAAAACCTCTTGCGCAAAAGGGATCCAAGGAGGAAATGCAAATGCGAGCGCAACATATGCAAATGAGCACTCCATTTGCATTTCCTCTTGCGGAAAACCCTTGCAGTGTAGACGTAGCCTCAGATGATCTAGACCAAGGGTGGCCAGCCCATAGCTTGTAAGCCACATGCAGCTCTTCAAAGAGAAAATTGTGGTTCTTGCACCTGCGGTTCGTGGCTCTGAAAGGGGCAGCAAGTTTCTGCCTGCACGGGGATGCTGGGGCAGACTTAAAAATGGCTGCCCTTAAAAAGGCAATGCCTGCTCTGTTCTTAAAAGGGTTGCGGTCTGCCCCCCCTCACCTTTTTTTCCCCTCTCTTGCTCAACTTTTTTCCCTTGGCTGTTTGTGCTGTATCCACCGCTATTTTGGCTCTTTGTCTGTAACAGGTTGGCCACCCCTGTTCTAGATGGTTCTTGGTCTTGCTGTGAGGGCAGGGGACTGGACTTGATGACCTCTCAAGATCTCTTCCAGTTGTGTTCTAGGATTCTATGAGTCACGAACGGGACTGAGACCTGATCAGCTGCTGTCCATATTATAATTGGTATCAAATGGCTCCCCAGTTGGTAATCTCAGCAGAGGGACCAAGAATTGTGTGGGTGCAATCTAAAGTGCCCCTGTAGATTTAATTCCTTTATTACTCCTAGGAGTCTCAGCGGGGTAGCCATGTTAGTCTGTGTGAAGACTCCTCAGTCAGTGGGGAGGGGAGAGAGGGGGCACTGCTGACCCCCAGAATTTCCACAGATCTGTGAGGCATGCCTCGGCCTAACCGTTGGCCAAGTGACAGCCCTCTACGGCCCAGCCCAGGGTCGGGGTACCAGGCAATGGGGGGGGAGGGGGGAACACCTATAGTTCAAGGGTCACAGTCTAAGGCACAACCCTGAGTGAGGGCACTTGGCAAGGATCGGGTCTCCTCACTCCCAGAGAACCAACAAGTGCAGGGGGTTTTCCCCCACAGGGGGAACCTGCCACCCAAAGAAAGGGGAAGCAGGCAGGATGCAGGCCCACCCCCTCCACTGCTTCCCGGCCCAGGGCCCTGATAGTGGCAGCCTTGCAGCCACTAGATCGGCGGGGATCCAGGCCATTACACACTGACTAGCTCGGGGGGGGGAGGGGGGCCGCAATGCGCTGCCCACCTGATCTCCATCTCCATCTCCTTAGCTGCCCTGTGGTCAGCTATCCCCAGGCCGCTTCCCCATTTCCCCTGTGGGCTTACCAGACTCTGGCACTGCTTGGGGGGGGTGGGTCCCATGGGTGACAGACGGGCTGGCAGGGTGTCCATGGGCTCTGGTTCCTGCAGGGGTCCAGGTGGGCTGGCCCAGTCATCTGTGCCTGGCGAGGGTCCCGGAGGGTTTGGAGTGGGTTCAGCTGGTGTCTCAGCAGCCTAGGCCAGGGCTCCAGGGTTGGCAGGGGTCCTGGCAGCCCAACCCAGCCCTCTGACTGAGCCCGTGGCTCTTCTAGTCCTAGATCTGCCCTCTGGCTTCCTCTGGACGGGGCTAGGTTTGGCTGGACTCACCTGCCAAGGGGTTTTAGAGGGCACTTCCTCTTCCAGGTCAGTGGGTGGCCGTGTTGCTGTCCCAGGTTCATTACAGTCTGTAACTGTAAAAAAACAACAAATGCTCTTGCAGCACTTAAGATGCCTCTACACAGCACCCTAAACTCGAAATAAGATACACAATTTGCGTTGTGCAAATTGTGTATTTTGAAATTTGGCACATCTACACAGCACCAAATTGCAAAATGTACTATTTTGAGCCATCTTTTATCCCTTGTGCAACGAGGTTTGCTGAGATGGCAAAATAGCATGCCCATTATTTTGAAAAATATTTTGAAATAACGGGCAGCTTGTATAGATGCAGAATAGCTATTTTGAGATACCTTCGGTACTCTGAAATAGCCATGCAGTAGAGACGTACACTTAGGGTACGTCTAGACTACAGGGTTTTGTCGACAGAAGTTTTGTCGACAGATACTGTCGACAAAGCTTCTGTCAACAAAGAGCGTCTACACTACATTCAGTTCTGTTGACAAAGCAAGCTGCTTTGTTGACATGGCAGTGTAGACACAAGGACAGTTTACATGCAATAACACCTTCTGTCGACAGAAGGCGTTATGCCTCGTAAAATGAGGTTTACCAGCGTCGACAAAACTGCTGAGTTCTGTCGACGTTATGTCAACAGAACTCAGCGGTAATGTAGACGCAGGTATAGTTTTGTCGACAAAAGTCCACTTTTGTCGACAAAACACACCCTTAGAGACTAACAAAAAATGTATATGGGATCATGCGCTTTTGTGAGCACAATCCACTCCAGATAAATGGAGCAAAGGGTCCAGAAGAAGTGACTCTTGTGGAAGCATCTCGACATATATGGAGATTGGAGAAGGTGGGCAAAGTATGAAAAGAATGTGAACTGCTGTTGTCTCTACTATGAATGGGGACTACAGTCTCCATGGCTGTCAAGCCACATTCTTTTCATACTTTGCCCACTTTTTGCCAACATTCACTTGCTTAGAATAATTATTAAAGTTGGATTAACATGCCTCACACTAACTCCAACAACTTCCTCTGCTCTGAATTTTTAGTGGAACCTAACAGGATAAAATACACTCCAGAAAACCTCAGCAATGAGATTGCCTCCAAGCACCCAGGACTGATAAATTCAATGAAGGAACACACGCAGCTACTTTCTCATGGGCTATTGATATTTTCCAGAAGCTGGGCTGTTCAGGTTGACTTGCAGGAAAACCCATATGTGGTGTGTGATGCTCTCTTAATAGCTGTGGACAGTCCTCCAATACTCTACACAGTCTTTGAGAATCCCAACTCTGCAGGCATTTTTGAATATTCAAGATGCACTGCACGCAGGTTAAAGGAAAAACTGGTAAACGTAGGGGGCTACACTGAAAAAGTGTGTGTGAGGCCAAAGCTACTGTGTCTGCATGGTGACAGTCATAAAGACCAAGATGGGAACATGAACGTGCAGTGTAGGTACCCGACTGATTACAGTCGCATCAACAGTGATAACCTGCAACTTTTACTGCGCTCGCTCACAATATTTTTGCTGAGTTTCCCCTCCTTTTTAAGTGACCAGCTTGGCTGTGAGTTTTTCAACCTCCTGACCATCCGACAGTACGAATTGCTTTCAAAAAACCTTCATGTGGCCAAAAAGCTATTTGTCTATGGCCTGCCAGGAACAGGGAAAACCATAGTGGCTCTGAAGATCATTGAAAAGATAAGGAATGTGTTTAATTGCAAGCCAGAAGAGATTCTCTACATCTGTGAGAACCAGCCTCTGAAAAATTTTGTGAGGTGAGCATTTCAGATATAATTGCAAACTGTGCCAATGCTTGATCGATGCTATTTATTTAAGGTAAGGTGCACATCTCTATGAAAAGTGTGGGTTTGAGGAATACATTATATTTACTTATTGCTGAAAAGATGTTTTCAAGAACTAGAAAGATCTTTCACCCTAAAGGCACGAATAGTTGCTGTTTTGAACACATCACAGAGTTATTGGAAACCATTTATTCACTAATAACACTACCATTTCACTGCTAAATTTGGCTAGATACAGTTCAAGATAGGTCTAAGTTGGACAGTGGCAAAGAGGTGTCATTTACACCAATTTGGCATTCAGTGTGTGCAAAATGAATGCAACTCGCACATCATGGGTGTGTAGGAATAGAGGGCTTACAGGTTGAACCTCCCTAGTCCAGAACCTTCTGGTCTGGCAACGTCCATAGTCTGGAATGATTTCAGTTAGCAGGATGTCCACTTATGGCTGTGGCCAAGTTTCCCGCAGTCCCATAAGGTTTGTTTATAGCCACCAGTCCTGGCTCAGTGTTCTGTGCTGTTGTTTAGCTTGAATTTACCCCTAAATGTCTTCTAACATCTCAGTAAGCAGTGGCAGTGTTGGTAATGCTGCTAGACTAGAATTCGTGAGGCTACCATGGTTCAGAATGAGTCAGGTCCCAATAGTGCTGAACTAGAGAAATTCAACCTACAGTAGAAAAAGTAGTGGTGGAAAGATAGCCCTAAAGCAGCTTGTAAATGGCTTGCAATGGTGAAAGCAGAATCTGATCAGGCATTCTGCACCCAGGATGCTCAATTAAGAGTCACGTTTCCATGGAAACCAGACATTTGAACTGGAAGCCCCTCATCTGAAAGTTATTAAAATACTTGTGGCTAGAGGAAGGGAGGTAATAGTATAGTTGACTAACCATTTCATGCTATAGACTACATACATTTCCTGCCTCCCTCCCCCCCCCCCCCGCAACCCCACCAGTACATTTTTTAGCAGGCTCATTTTTTAGTCCCCACTCAAACCATGCTCCCTACCCTGGAGGGCTCTTGTACATTTCAAAAGCAGAAGTGCCGGCAGTTGTAACTGGCACCAGCAGGGACTGAAGATGTCCCTGCTCACGCCATTTCCCCTCTGTCTCTCTGCCTCCCCAAAGCTGGTGCTGGGGGATCCATCTATACCAGTTTCCCCCAGCACCAGCTTCTACTCCTCCCCCTCTTGCTGCCTCTCTCTGCATTTGCTTATCGGATAGTTGACTTGTCGCTAATGTCACTATGCAGGATGTAGATTTCTAGTATAATTCTGTGTTCAGGACATGTGGTTATCTGGGATGCATGCATTAGTCTTACTAAGGCAATTTTTTTTCTTCAAGTCAACCTTTTACTGGGAAGGAGGTTTGTTTTGTTCATAACTGTTTTTCTGTAGATTTACAGCTTATTTCACTGATTTCACTCCATCACAATTGATCAGATTTAGAGAAGTTCTTTGCCGTACACATGCACTAATATTTCTCAAATATTTTATTTGTGTTGTAGTCAGAAAAATATTTGCCAGTCTGTGACAAGAGTAACCTTCTTAAAGATGAACTTTGAAGAAGTGAGACACATAGTAGTTGATGAAGCTCAGAATTTCCGGGCAAATGATGGCGCTTGGTTCACAAAGGCTAAACGTATCACCCAACGACATAGTGAGCCTGGTGTATTCTGGATCTTCTTGGATTATTTACAGATAAGTCACCCTTTTGCGACTGGTCTTCCACCTGCACGTCAGCATGATCCTGTGGATTCACTAACCAAAGTGGTCCGAAATGCCAAGGACATATACAACATCATAAAAAGTCAAATGGAAGTTATTGTAAGGGATAAAACATTAATCCATGTTCCTTATCAGCGTTTAGAAAAGTTGTTAGACAAAGCCTCATGTGATCACCATCTGCCAGGTTATACCATACGAAAAGACTTAAATAAGAATGAAATGGCAAATTATGTGGCTAGACAATGTCTTAGGTATTTGGAAAAGGGCTACTCAGAGAAAGAGATTGCTATTCTGTGCAGCACAGAGAAAGATAAACCAGACTATGAGCCCATATTAACAAGAGAAATGAGGAAATTCAGGCTGAATATAGTTTTCCAAACAGCAGATGAAATACAAGGAAAGCATATTATTCTTGACAGCATCCGTCGCTTTTCTGGCCTAGAAAGGAGCATTGTGTTTGGTGTCAATCCAGTCCCTACACAGGAAGAGATTTCTGCCAACCTTTTACTCTGTGTGGCATCCAGAGCTAACTTACACCTACATTTGCTGTTTGAAAAGATCCCACCATCTTCCCGAGCAACCCATTCCAGTGCTTCACCTAGGCCAGTGGTCTCCAACCTTTTTACACCCAAGATCACTTTTTAAATGTCAGGACAAGCCAAGATCTACCCTTATCGCTTCCCCAAGATCCTACCCGTTTCATGAGGCCTCGCCCTCTGTTCCCCTTCTCTCCATCACTTGCTGTCCCTGGCCCTTATACGTTCTCAAGGTACAGTTACATTGCTGCTTTTTTTACTCCTTCTGTTGGAAGAAATTTTTCCAACATTTGGCCCATCTAGACAGGGCCCAATGTTAGAAACCCCCTTCCTTTGGAAGCCCCCTCATTCCTCATGGAATAAGGAATAGAGAGGCTGCCAAAAGAGCATGTTTGTCAGAAAAACACCTGCAGTCTAGCCGTACCCTCACTGGATTGAAACAGGAGGTGCGGGCTCTGGGGTGGAATGAGGGATTTTGGGGTGGGAAGGGATGAGAGGCGCAAGCTCTGGGAAGGAATTTGGATGCAGGAGGAGGTGGAGAAGAGGATGCTGGCTCAGGGAAAGGGCTCCAGGCTGGGGAATGTTGGGGTCAGGTGGAAGGTTAGGATGCTGAGCAAGCCACAGGCTTGTGGATGTGAGGGTGCAGGAGTTTGGGTTGGGGGGGTGTAGCCAGACAGACCAACCCCCCATCTCATCCATCTTATTTGCCTCTCTGAGGTTCCTGAAGCATACAGGGCAGAGAAGGAGCAGTAAAATCAGCATAGTCTATGCTGGCTCATCTGATCCTGAGAAGCTGAAAACATAGATATGAGGAGAAAGAGAGCGATTAAGGCAATAAGCTGGCCTTGAGGCTGCGAGAACTGCCCGGCTGGCACCCATGTTGATTCGAACACACACAGTCCCTGGGAGAGGAATCCCCCACTGAGAAAAGAATGCCCAGTACTTCCAATTTAGTTCTCTCTTACAAGTGTAAATTAAGTTCACAACTCCCTTGTAAGAACTGATCTCACAAAAGGCAGACCAGCACCATTTGGCATGACAGATAAGAAAGAGAAATACGTGACCCCATGAGTATAAAAGTGGTACAGCAGCACACTCTCTTTTGAGTGTCATTCTACCCTCTACCTGCTGGTCGGGTTAGGTGTTTGACCTCCCGAGGTTCTATGGGGACGCCCACCTCGTATTTTCGTCTTTCCTAGGAATTGAGGGACCGGCCCTGGCCTGACATGCTGGAGTCGAGAGGCACAGAAGGGGGGTAAAAATTGTACCTGGATGTGGTCCTCTGTCTTAAGTGTACACATAGAAAGAGTAAGCTGTTACTTGGTACCATTATTTCTATTTTTCTATCTTTATCTTCTTTGTAACCGTTTTTAAGATCTATATTTTGCTAGTAGTTAAGAAATAGAGCAATAGCCATTGTAACCATATGATTTATAAGCTTCCTCAATAAACCTGTAACTGTTTAAGCTTTAACCTGACTCCTTCAGTTGCTGTAACAGAACCAAGCACAATTTAAAAGAACTTCAGCCGGTCTTAAGGGACAGATATAGGGAGAGCTTGGGCGTTTGAATTTGTGTCACACCAAGGTGGCAGAATCCACTGGGGCACTTCTCAGTCTCCCCCAAGGCTGCCCGCTGCGAAGGAATTATGAATTCTAGCAGCTGAAATCTGAAGTGTTATAAGCTCTCCCTGTACACTTAATGGAGCGCTCGTCAACCTCCTCCAGGTTGCCCGCTGCAAGGGACCCCGGTCTCAGCAGTTGAAGTCTCTGGTGTATAGCACACACACACACACACACACCACTCACTGCCCTGACCGTCGGCTGACAGGGTGTGAGGAGCTCAGGGTAGGGAGACTGAGTATGATGGGCTCAGGACACAGATTTGCACTGTGCGGATGGTGCAGAAGTGTTGTGGCAGAAGACTGAGGTTGTGGGGGTACAGGAGTTGAGGGATAAGAGAGGCTCAGGTCAGAGAGTTCCAGTGTACGACAGGCTCAGATTTGGGGTTGGGGTGCAGGGTACAGGAGTGTTATGATGCTGTGGCCAGATGAGGGCTTGGCCCCAATTGGGGGCTTGTTGGCCAGGCTCCATTTTTAAATAAAATATTGTCAAACACAAAGGGTGCGTCTAGACTGGCAAGATTTTGCGCAAAAGCAGCTGCTTTCGTGCAAAAACTTGCCAGCTGTCTACACTGGCCACTTGAATTTGCGCAAGAGCAATGCCTTTGTAATGCACAAAATCAGTGCTTCTTGCACAAATACTTTGATGCTCCCACTCGGGAAAAAGCCCTCTTGCGCAAGAGGGCCAGTGTAGACAGGGAAGGAATTTTTTGCGGAAGAAAGCCTCGATGGCGAAAATGGCCGCCGGAGCTTTCTTGCGCAAAATCACGTCTAGACTGGCCACGGATGCTTTTGCACAAAAGCACTTTTTTGCACAAAAGCATCCATGCCAATCTAGACGCTCTTTTGCGGAAAAACTTTTCTGTTAAAAGTATTTCTGCAAAATCATGGCAGTCTAGATGCAGCCATAAGGTTTCAGCGTTGTCTTTATTTATGGGGAGACGAGGAACCTGTTTTGAGTCAGGGGTCACTCACTCACAGAAAAGTCAGTCGGGGCCACGCAAGTGAGACACAAAACCATAACCCCTCAAGTCTCATTAATGTGGCCCCAACTGTGGGGGCAGAGGGCGAGGTGCCAAAGTGTGCTGGGGCAGGGGCCAGAGTACCGGTGAGTGCTGGTGCAAAGTACTGGGGGGCGGAGGGTCTGGGCAGGGCGGAGGGGGCAGGGACTGATACTTGGGGATCCTGCAGCTGTGGGCCAAGGTCCAGGAAGGGTGCAGGCTGCTCCCCCATCCCCCAAACAGTGGTGCGGTACCTGAAATTTTGATCTGTCATGTGCCTCATGCCTTCCCCTGTGTGGGGGAGCAGGGGGAGTCCCGGCCCATGCCAGTCCCAACTGATCAGTCATCGCACTCCTTGCTCCCGCACTCCCTGCAACAGTGCGTACTATCCACTCAGCTGGAGCCAGTGCTCTGGGGACTTTATTCCTCCACTGCCTTCCCGGGAGGGGGCAGAGGGGGAGTCCCAGACCGCACCAGCCCCAACCACTCAGGCAGCGTGCGCCCTGCTTCCCACAACAGCACGCGCCACCCGAGCAGCTGGAGCTGGCACAGTTCCGGACTCCCACCCCCTCCCCCATGTGTAGGAAGGTGGCAGGGGAAAAAGTGTTATCACGCGATTATTGCAGATTAAACACAAGATTTGTAAATCTGTGCTGCTTTTACATTCCGCTTTTGAAAGAGGAATGTAGTTTAGACATGCCCCTAGTGAAATAGCTTTTCCTGAAGTCTGCTGATGCGCAATAAAAATAGTTACATAGAATGCGATAGACAATTTGAGCCACTGTGAAACCTAATGGCCTTGGAGAGAATGCTAGAACATTAGAACTAGATGACCATTAGATGACCGAGAGGTCATCAAGTCCCTGATAGTTAGGGAGTTTCTCTTAATGTCCAACCTAAACCTCTCTTGCTGCAATTTTTGCTTCTCATCCTATCATCAGAGGTCAAGGAAAACAATTTTTTTTCCTTCTCCTTGTAACATCCTTTTAAGCACTTGAAAACTACTGTCATGTCCCCTCTCAGTCTTCTCCTTTCCAAATTAAAAAAGCCCAATTTCAATCCTTCCTTC
Source organism: Pelodiscus sinensis (assembly GCF_052426305.1). Classification (NCBI taxonomy): domain Eukaryota; kingdom Metazoa; phylum Chordata; order Testudines; family Trionychidae; genus Pelodiscus; species Pelodiscus sinensis. The sequence continues at coordinate 11,089,411 of NC_143072.1, read as the reverse complement.
ATAGCTCATGTTTTCTAGACCTTTAATGATTTTGGTTGCTCTTCTCTGGACCTTCTCCAGTTTCTCCAAATCTTTCTTGAAATCTGGCACCCAGAACTGGACATAATACTCCAATTGAAGCCCACTCAGTGCAGAATAGTGGAAGACTGAGTTCTCTGGTTTGCTTACAATGCTCCTGTTAATGCATCCTAGAATCATGTTGGGTTTTTTTTGCAAGCATTACACTGTGGATTCTTATTTAGCTTATGGTTCACTATGAGCCCTAGATCCCTTTCTAGACAATCACTTCCCGTTCTGTATGTGTGAAACCAATTGTTCTTCCCTAAGTGGAGTACATTGCATTTGTCCTTATTAAACTTCATCCTGTTTACCTCAGCCAATTTCTTCAGTTTGTCCAGATTGTTTTGAATTATGATCCTCCAAAGCAGTTGTAACCCCTTCCAGCTTGGAATCATCTGCAAACTTAATCATGCTCTCTATGCCGATATCTATGTCATTGATGAAGATATTGAACAGAACCAGTCCCACAACTGGCCCCTGTGAAGCCCCACGTGTTTGCCCATCCAGCCTGATTGTGAACCATTAATAACTACTCTCTGAGAATGGTTATCCAGCCAGTTATGCACCCAGTTTATAGGGGCCCAATCTAGTTTATTGATAAGGAGGTCATGTGAGACTGTGTCAAATGCCTTACTAAAATCTAGGTATGCCACATCCACCACTTCTCCTTATCCACAAGGCTTGTTATCCTATGAAAGAAAGCGGTCAGACTGCTTTGACATGATTTGTTCTTTTCAAGTCCATGCTGAACTCTGGACTGAGGCTGTTGTCTTTCTGCCCAGCACCACTGTGATCTACACCCTGTTGACTCAGTTCCCTAGGCCCCAAGTTCTAGATGTGGGGCCTGCAGCCTGCTTCCTCCCTGGGCACTTTCCTCACCAATGCCAAGAGCAATTCACAGGCCAGGGCAGAGACATCTGACCCCCTAAGTTTTGTGCAGGTGGTGACACTGGGTCCCTCTCAAAAGCTGGTCTGAGGAGAAGGCAGCGGTGAGGCCCACCTCCAAACTTTCAGCCCATGCTTAGAGCACTCTCCTGGGATGTAGCAGGTGTCAGTTCCTTTCCCTCTTCACAGCCTGAGGGGGAGGAGGGATTTGAACCAGGGTGTCTCACTTCTCAGGCAGGTGCTGTACCCCTGAGCCAGTGGCACATTCTGACATGTAGCTCCCTCAGATGCTCCTGGGGAAGCTGTTCCTTTCAGCTAACTAGGGTGAATGGAGCAGGGAGATAAGAACAAGGTGAGAAGAAACTTTCAACCCCTGGGCCAGAAAGTCCCCCTCTGGCTTTTTTGTGTGAAGTGAGACCAGGGCCGGTCTTAGGCCGATTCAACCTATTCCCCCGAATCGGGCCCCCAACCAGTCGATCGCGATCCACTGGTGGATCACAAGGCCTCGACCAGTGGATCGTGAGGCATTCAGGGCCCCCACCCCCAAGAAGCCCCACTACCTACCTCCAGCGTAGTGCCAGTTTCCCCGGGGTGGACGGAAGTCCTTCCTTCAGCTTCGTGCCACTTCCGGGGATTACGGAAGTGCGCTGGCTGCTCCCCTCCCACAGCTCCGTAGTGGGCTGGGCACGCGGCAGGGGGTGTCGGCCCCAGCGGCTTCCCTGCAGCACAGTGACTGCAGGACTCAGGAGGGGTGAGTCAAGCGCAGGGACTGTGAGAGGGGTTTTGGATGCACCGCGAGAGGGGGGTTTGGCCGGCTTTCCTCTGGGTGGGGGGAGAATCCTGGGAGGAGGCTGTGCAGGGGACTCTCTGCTCCCACTCCCCTCCTGTTCCCTCTCCCCTCTCCCCAGCAGCAGAAACCTCTCCCCTCCCGGCCCCCTGTTTCCTCTCCCCTGTTCCCTCTCCCCAGCAGCAGAAACCTCTCCCCTCCCGGCCCCCTGTTTCCTCTCCCCTGTTCCCTCTCCCCAGCAGCAGAAACCTCTCCCCTCCCGGCCCCCTGTTTCCTCTCCCCTCCCCAGCAGCAGAAACCTCTCCCCTCCCGGCCCCCTGTTTCCTCTCCCCTGTTCCCTCTCCCCAGCAGCAGAAACCTCTCCCCTCCCGGCCCCCTGTTTCCTCTCCCCTGTTCCCTCTCCCCAGCAGCAGAAACCTCTCCCCTCCCGGCCCCCTGTTTCCTCTCCCCGTTCCCTCTCCCCAGCTGCAGAAACCTGTCCCCAGTACTATGTCCCCTGCTCCCACCAACACAGCTAGGGCCACACTAGTGAAGCTAGGTGCGGGTTGGAGGAAGGTTTTTTTGCATCTCACTTGTGTGGCTCCAACTGACTTTTCTGTGGGTCAGTAACCCCTGACTCAAAACAGATTCCCTGACTTTCTCAGAAATAAAGACAATGCAGAAACTTTTTGTGTTTGACATAGTATTTTATTTAAAAATGAAGCCTGGCCAGCAAACCCCCAAGTGGGGCCAAGCCCCCATCTAGCCACAGCATCATTGCACTTCCCTTTCCCCCAGACCCTACATCAAATTATTTTCCTAATATGAAAGTGAAAATCTATAATTAATATTCTTTTAGAACATGGTGACTTCTAGCCTTCTAGGTGTGCCTAGACTACATGGCTCCATCAATGGAGCCATGTAGATGAGTTTACTAGACACAGCAAAATGAAGCGGCAATTTAAATAATTGCTGCTTCATTAACATAAAAAAGGCCACCATCTGTGCCAATCAGCTGCTTGCCAGCACAGCGCAGTACTCTAGACGGAGATCAGCTGATTCCAGAACTCTTTGTTGTCAGATTCTGTAAGCCTCGTTTCACTGAAAGATTTTGCTGAACAAAAAGCAAGGAAGATAAAGTTTTAAAAACATACAGGCTGTGTCTACACTGGCATGATTTTGCGCAAACACTTTAAACAGAAAAGTTTTTCCGTTAAAAGTATTTGCGCAAGAGAGCGTCTACACTGGCATGTGCTTTTGGGCAAAAGATTTGCTTTTGCGCAAAAGCATCCGTACCAGTGTAGGCACTCTCTTGCGCAAGAAAGCTCGGATGGCCTTTAGCCATCAGGCTTTCTTGCACAAGAAATTGATGTTACTTATCTACACTGGCCTCTTGTGCAAGAACACTTGCGCAAGAGGGCTTATCTCTGAGTGGGAGCATCAGAGTATTTGCGCAAGAAGCACTGAATTCAAACAGTAGAACATCAGTGTTCTTGTGCAAATACTCGTGGCCAGTATAGACAGGCGGCAAGTTTTTGTGCAAAAGCGGTTGCTTTTGTGCAAAATCTTGCCAATGTAGATACAGCCATAGGTGAGATGTACAATAAAGTCCCTCTTAACCAACGTGATATTTATAATATATGAAACGTTTGTGTGTGGTGTGTGTGGTTTTTTTGCTCAACAAAAATCCTGGGGGCTGGGGCCCCATCAAAACTGTTCGAATTGGGCCCCGCACTTCCTAAAGCCGGCCCTGAGTGAGACAAGCACCGAACTCACTCTTACAAGAACCATCTCAGGCCCCTGAGCCGCCTGTCTTCAGGAAAGTGGTTCTCATCTGCAAGTTGCTAGCAGAGACGGGGGCTTCCGTGCTGCCTAGGCTTAACTCCAAGAGAAAGGGGGCGTTAGCAGATACCCCTCATTGGTATCGGCCGTTAGTCAGTGTGACTCCCTCAGACACTCCTGGGGAAGCTGTTCCCTTGTGGCTAAATAGAGTGATTGGAACAGGGAGACTAGAACAGGGGTGAGCAATAATTTTTGGCCGGGGCCCCTGGGCTGCCCCAAAAGGGGCGGGTCCTGAAATGGAAGGGGTGGAGCTAGGATGTTTCCGGGCTTCCCCACTCCCAGACCATGATTGGTCTGGAGGTGGGGAAGCTCCTTTCCCCCCCTCTCCCCACTAAGCACCCATGCCCTTGGCAGGGCGGGAAGAGGCTTCACATGCTCTCCCATCCCCAGGCCAATTAAGGCCTGGGGGCGGGGAAAGCGCACACAGTTTCCTGCCCTGCCAGGAGCACATAGCACTTTCAAGTGCTGCACACTCCTGACAGGGCGGGAGGAGACTTCATGCACTTCCCCGCCCCCAAGCCCTGATTGTCCTGGGGGCGGCGGGGGGTGTGTGTGTGTGTGTGCGCAAAGTTTCTTCTGCCCTGGGACACTTCAACGTGCTGCCCTGGGACACTTCATGCGCTCCCTCGCCCTCAAGCTCTGATTGGCCCAGAGGCTCTTAATACATTTAAAAGGCTGGTACAGCAGTTGACATGTGCAAGCCAGGAATCAGCTTGTGATGGGTCCCCCCTGCAGGGCTTCTGAGCCCAGAGACTCTTAATACATTTAAAAGGCTAAATTGCAGCAGGGGGGATGGAGCAGCCAATCACTGCGCCCCGCCTGGGTCATGGGGGACTGCTGACTCGAGCAGTGGGCGGGGCTCTGGACATGCAGCAGACTAGGCCGGGGTGGGGGGACAAATGGGGTGCTGGGGGAGGGGGTCTATGAGAAGGGGGCAGGGTCTGGAAGAAGGGAGGGTCAGTTTCCCTGGTCAATTTCAACAAGCCGCAGCAGCTCATGTAATTGCTGCCTTAGCTGCGCATGAGGAGGGTCGGAGCTGATGCGGGGAGCACTAGGAGTTACTGCTGCTTTCTCCTGCTCAACCCCCTTTGAGGCAGCCAGAACCTTTAGCTTATCGGTTGCCAGCCCGTGTAATAGATCTTGGGTGAACCCTAGATCCAAGCACCGTTTCCACAATTTAGTCCTAAATTCCCTCTCCTGTGGTGTTACTTCGCGTCTAGGCTTAAAGCCTTCCTGCTTGCTTCTATAATCTCCTTTTAAATTCCGCACCTTAACTTTAACCTGTGGTGCCTCAGTTTCCCCAAATTCTCGGAGATCCTGCAGCATAAAACCAAATAAGTCCTGATAGGTCATGCAGTGGTCCTGAGCATGATTTCTTGTGGCTAGTGCTATAGCCTTATAGGATCCGGGAGCCCCTTTTAGCACTGGTCTTAAATCTCCCGTCACTACATGTTGTTCCCATGGGTTCTCTTCCTGCCTCCCATTCTGGGGACCCCCTTGACGGAGCATAGCTATTATAGCAACAGTTTGTAGGGCTCCTTTAAGTTCATCCCCATTAATCCATGGGATGCTAGTGGGTTCACCTCTATCAGCGTGGTGAATTCCCCGAGCCCATCTACAGGCAAAGGTCCAGATAGACTTTGGACCCTCCTGATTCCTGGGGCTAAGGAATACTCCTGCACCCAGATTTACCCTGCCACACTCCCGGGAGGACAGTTGGGTATGACCAGGTCCTGTGTCCCATATCCTAACTAGCCACTCTATCACCTCTTCCCCAGGTCTCTTGGCAAATTCGTCCTGGATCTTTCTCAACTCTGCAGGCTCATAACTGTGAGTAGTAATTCGGGTGGGTCGGGGTTCTGTCCTTTTGCTAGTGGAGGGGTTATCTTCATCAACCTCACCCTCATCTTTCTCAGGTCCTTTTGGTATGTGATGATGGGTCTCATGTGGACAGGGGGATTCCCTAACTCAGGGGAGGTGGAACACTCATCAGCAGAGGAGTCCCAGATGTCTCCACCCCAATCCGCCGGATCTACACAGAGAGCAGCCTCTACTTTGGCTTGATTAATTTTTCGGGGCTTGCTCTCTAATCTCGCTCTCCTTTCTGCTCCCTCCCTTTTTATTATTGGAGCAAGACGTTGTTCTAATTGGTGCACATCATTGCTCAGCAAGCGCGCCCGGGTGTCTAGGTTCTGGCAGCGCCGCTCGAGCTCATCCCTTTCCATCTGTACCCTTTCAAGCTCCATTTCCAATTTTAATTGGCTTTTACATGCTGTCTGCAGGGCACCTTTAAATAGCCAAATACACGCTCCTTTCCCTTTTCCCCTTTTCATTTTACAAGCAGTTCTCCAGTTACAGAACTGCAGTCACAGTTCCTCGGGATTTCCCCATTCCTCCTCTAACATTTCTTTATCCCATTTAGGGTCAGCCCAACCTTCCTGGGTGAAACTCTTTTCTACCTTGCTAAAATCAGTGACTGGCTTCATGCTGCTGTATTTTGAACCGATATCACAAATCCTGCTGACTACGCCAGTTCTGTCAGTCTATGGTCAGGGCAGTGTGTGCGTGTGTGTTACACCCAAGTCTTGTATTACACGCAAGGTCTCGTCACAGTGGGCAGCCTAGGAGGCTGGAGGGTGCCCCAAAAAGAGTTTAACATCTGTGACTTTACTGCTAGGACCAGGGTCCCCTTGCAGAGGGCAGCCAACAGGCTGACAGATGCCCCGAATTTATAGGAAGAGCTTATTACACCTCAGATTTTAGCTGCTAGGATACAGGATCCCTTCACAATGGGCAGTCTAGGAAAGACTGAGGGTACGTCTACACTACAGCGCTAGTTCGAACTAACTTAGTTCGAATTAGTTAATTCGAACTAAGCTAGTTCGAACTAACGCATCTAGAACTAAAAACTAGTTCGAACTAGCGTTTTGCTAGTTCGAACTAGTAAGTCCACATTGAGTGGACTCTGAACAGGGCTTAAGGATGGCCGGAAGCAGTGCCGGCAGGGCATAAAAGGAGGACTTAGAGCATGGAGATACTGTCTCAGGCTAGCCGAGGGCTGCGCTTAAAGGGTCCCGACCCCCACCCCGGACACACAGTTCTAAGGGGTGCCCCGCTTGCAAAGAAGTTCTGGCTTGGAGTGCCCTGAGTGCCCACACTGGGCACATCACACCACTCGGCCATCAGCCCGGCTGCACTTGCCGCAGGCTGCCATCTGGGGAGAGGGAGTAATTGGGGGGCTGCAGGAGAGCTTCCACCCCCAGAAGCCCGCAGAGCCAGCCCAGTCCTCCCCATCGGGGGCTCGTACCCCATTCCTCCCTCACCTCCTTCCACTTACCCTTCCTTAGCCCCCCTTCTTCTTGATGTACAAAATAAAGATAACGTTTCTTCCAACATTGACTCTGTCTTTATTGAAAAAAACTGGGGGAGACTGGGAAAAGGAGGTGGGAGAGGGGAAGAGAAAGGCTGGGAGAGGGGAGGGCAACTAACATGATCAGGGGTTGGGAACAGGTCCCAGATGAAGAGAGGCTACAGAGACTGGGACTGTTCAGCTTAGAAAAGAGGAGACGGAGGGGGGACAGGATAGAAGTCTGTAAAAGCAGGGGTTGGGTGGAGAGGGTGCATTCAGAAAAGTTCTTCCTGAGATCCCATAAAGAAGGACTAGAGGACAGCAAAGGAAAGGAATGGGTAGCAGGCTTGAAACTAGTAAGAGAAAGTGGTTCTTGACAAAGCAAATAGTTAACCTGTGGAACTCCTTGCTGCAGGAGGCTGTGAAGGCTACAACTAGAACAGAGTTTAAAGGGAAGTGAGATCAAGTCATGGAGGTTGGGTCCATGGAGTCCTATTAGCCAGAGGGTAGGAGTGGTGTCCCTGCCCAAAGTTTGTGGAAGGCTGGAGAGGGATGGCACGAGACAAATGGCTTGGTCATTGTCTTCGGTCCATCCCCTCCAGGGTCCCTAGGGTTGGCCGCTGTGGGCAGACAGGCTACTGGGCTAGATGGACCTTTGGTCTGACCCAGGACGGCCATTGTAAGCTCAGGGCTCAGTGTCGGGGGTCTCAGTGGACCCCCTTGATTTTCATGCACACCTGGTCCTGGGTGGCCAGGCTGGCAGCTCTCCTGCCCTAGACGGCCACTTTCCTGTGCCTAGTGCGGAGATCGTGGACAAGGTCCACGATGTCCGCACTAGCCCAGGAAGGTGCCCGCCTCTTGCGGTCCAGGGCAAGCTCCCGGGAGCCGCCAGCCTGGTCCCGGCAAGAGGGGGTGGGCTGGGGGGCATCGGGTGGGTGGCTCTGTGCCGTGCCAGGTGCAGGGTCTGCTAGCTGGGTGCTGGCAGGCTTGCACCTGGCACGGGCACCGTAGCCAGCCCGTGCCCCTTTAAGGGGTCCGGGGCCGGGAGGGGGGCATAGAGTTTCCCTGGTGTTGGCCAGAGTGGCCACCAGGGAAACCTGGGGAGGGCTAGCCTCCCACTAGTTCGAACTAAAGGGCTACACAGCCCTTAGTTCGAACTAGCTAGTTCGAACTAGGCGTTAGTCCTCGTAAAATGAGGTTTACCTAGTTCGAACTAAGCGCTCCGCTAGTTCGATTCAAATTCGAACTAGCGGAGCGCTAGTGTAGCGCATAGGAAAGTTAGTTCGAACTAACGTCCGTTAGTTCGAACTAACTTTCTAGTGTAGACATACCCTGAGAGATGCCCCAATGGATCTGTCACCTGGGACAAAACGCCCAAGCTCTTCCTATACCTGTCCTTTATGACCGGCTGAAGTTATTTTGTTTGCGTTCGGTTCAGGTACAGCAGCACGGGTTCAAGTCAGAAGCTTGACACGCACTGGCTTATTTGTAGGAGAAAGAAAAGAGAAAAGAAAAGAAAAGAAAAGAAAAGAAACTTGCTTCAATATATATATATTTATATTTAAAAAGTGAATGAGGGCACCCACTTATTTCCAAAGTTTATAGCTAAATCACCTTACCAAAGGCAGTTTACAATAGAAATGAAGCAATTTGACTTAAGAAACTATAATAAAGTAACTAAACTTATAACAGAGTGACAATAAAGTGTACACATAAAGAAACACATTGCAGGTACAATTCTCACCCCTGCGTTCCAAACTTGGCGTGGCCAGCGTCTTTCTCTCAATCCCTCGGGAAGAAGTAGGGCGAGGTTGGGCATCTCACGGACCTTGGGAGACAATCAATACCTGCCAGCAGGTGTAGGTGATTGGAGCTCAAATGGGGTGGGCTACTAAACCCCTCTTTATACCCCTTGGGTCACGTAGGCTTCTTCCTGGTCTCAAGTGGCCAATTTAGGAAAAATGGCTTTGAACGCCAAGTTTCCCACGAAGGGTGCAAAGCAGAATTCACACCTGGGAAAATGCAGACAATGGGCACCTCTGGTATGTGATGGGCGAAGATTCCTCTCCTGGGACAGTGCAGGCGTGTCAATTACTGGTACTAGCCATCAGGGCGACGGGAGGCCTCGGGTCGTCAGCTAGCCCATTTACTGTCTGGTTTCTGTTTATGGTAGAGTCAGGGACAGGCAGCACACCAGGGAAAGGCTGACTGCCTTTCTCTTGCTCTCTGGGGGGGGGGGGAGAAAACAAGATGGGGTTCATGTCTGGCTACACGGGGCCTGCCTGAGAGCTCCCATAGGCCTCGCTCCCCCTCTTAGGCTGGCCTGACGCTCCTTACCCAAGCTCCCTGCTCCCTCCCCCACCCTGTTTTGTGGGGCTGGCATTGCTGCTCGCTCTGTAAATGTTCCTATCCCATGGGGGGCACTCCCCGCTCTTAGCAAAACTGGGCATTTCTCCCGTTTGCTTCTGTCATCTGAACACCACAGGCTGCTGCTGGACTCATTAACATAATCCAGCTGCTTCCACTCTGCCCCGCCCCACAGCAGCCTAGTTGCAGCATGGTGGGAAGAGGTTGAGCTCTTAGTAAGTGTCATGTTCTCAGAGCCTGGGAGCAGCTGTTTTCTATTCATCTTTTTTTTTTTGCTTGTATTATAATTATGCTTTTTAATATTACACTGCAGCTACATTGATTTCTGGCTATTTATGTTACTGCTGCGCACTGTGGGATATTTACATTTCTCTGTCACTTTGGCCAAATATTCAGCAAAGTGGCTGTAGGGTAAATATATTAGACAGTCACAAGCCATATGAAGTGGCATTAGCATACGTGAGATTCAAACCCATCTGGAGCTGTGCTTAAGAGCTGGACTTAAACAGCTGAATTTGAACTCTCTCTCCAAGCCAGCCCATGTACCTTTAGCCAGGCCATAACTTCTGTCTAATTGCCAAGTTCCTTCTTGAGAAAGGAGCCCCCTTACACACACCTCTGGTCCCAGCTTGGGATAGAGCTGGAGATGATGCTGAACCTGGCAACTATTTATTGTTCATTCTTCATGGTGTGCAATTTAACACCTAAGCCACATTATCCTCTCTGTGCCCTGACCGGATGATTGAAACGTTTTAAACAGGACACTAGGTAATAAGAAGTAACAAGCTTCTGCTCTAAGTTTGCTAATGAATACCATTTTGCTGAACACTTGTGAGAAATCTGGGATATTTTAGTTATCCAGTGACCAAGCAATTCACCCAAGGCCTCTAAGTGAATCAGTGGCAGAGAAAGGATTCTATTCAAGGGCCTTTTGTCTCCCATCCTTGCCCTCTCTGCCCCAGGCTGCCAGAGGATCTGAGCATCTTCCACTGCCATAGAGTTCTGTTGTAGTTGTGAAAGTGTCTAACTGCCTCAGACTGAGCCTCCAGAAAATGAACATACACACTGAGGCTATGTCTAGACTGCAGGCTTCTTTCGAAAGAGGCTCTTTCGAAAGAGCCTCTTTCGAAAGATCGCATCTAGACTGCAGGCGGATCTTTTGATAGAGGAAATCCGCTTTTTCGAAAGAGAGCACCCAGCGAGTCTGGATGCTCTCTTTCGAAGACGGCCTCTTTACATTGTAGAACGCCTTCTTTCGAAAGAGGAACTTTCGAAAGAAGGCGTTCTTCCTCGTGAAACGAGGTTTACCGCCATCGAAAGAAAAGCCGCGTTCTTTCGAAATAATTTCGAAAGAACGCGGCTTGAGTCTGGACGCAGGGGAAGTTTTTTCGGGAAAAGGCTACTTTTCCCGAAAAAACCCCTGAGTCTGGACACGGCCTTAGTGACCACCCATGAAAAATTTCATTCCAGGTGCTTTGTCCAGCCTCTCTCAGAGCCCCTGGATCTCCAGTGTGTGTATGTCTTTTCTCTCCCTCATCCAGGGTACAACAGCACGGCCACCACGAGAGGCTCGTGCTGTATCTTTTCCTGAAGGGCAGCCCTCAGGCCCTAGGAACTGAAGCAGTCATGCGCTCTGTCCCCAAATTGTCCTTACGTCTTTCCTGCAAGGCCTACTGCTTAGGTTCTGCCCTCCCCCAGGTATTCCAGGGAAACCTTCTGTTACTGAAAGTTTCATGCTACATGTGCAAAAATGTGACACAAACTATAGGGGGTTGTGAATTTGCAGGGTTAGGTTAATCAGAGCCTTTAAAGCAGTGGTTCCCACCCACGGGTCCACGGATTTGTGGTGGGCTGCGAACCCCTGCCTGCCGGGCCGTGGCACTCTGCCAGGCCATGCCCCCAGCTGTGCCTGCTGGGGAGGTATAAGGTGCACCCTATAACAGTGGTGCCCAACCTTTTTGATACCAAAGACTGGCAAGTGCATTCACAAACTTTTGGTGGACTGGCCACATTTGCATATTCACATATTCATTATGCAAATAAAATGTTACTGGTCCGCCAAAAGCCCTAGCCTCCAGAGCACCCAGTGCCAGCCCTAACTCCTATAGCCCCCCCACTACTCCTCCAGTGCCAGCCACTGACTTGAGTCCCCTGCACCCAACCCCCCCCAGTGCCAGCCTCCCACCCTCAGAACTAGGGTTGCCAGGTGTCCGGTATCCTCACTCGTGCATCACCGGGAGCCTGTGCGGGACAGGCAGCGAGTGCCCAAGTCAGTCCCAGTCCCCGCCGGCCAATTTTCTCACCCCCGCTTCCCGACCGGCTGGTTCTCCCTCACTTCCCCTCCTGATCTTCCCTGGCCAGCCTCCCTCCACCCCCCCATCTCTGCTTCCCGCCGGCCCGTTCTTCCTTGTCTCCCCCGGCCAGCGCCGCTGCACCTCTCCCTGCCCCCACCAGCTCTGCTTCCCGTTCCCCCTTCCTCCCAGCCCCCCTTCGCTACACCCCCCCCCCGCCAGCTGTGCTTACCGCCCCACCTTCCTCCCGGCCAGCACCGCTGCACCCCCCCCCCCCCCCCCCCCCCCCGCCTCCTGCCAGCTCTGCTTCCAGCTCTGCCCTTACTCCTGGCCAGCCCTGCCCCCTTCTGGCCGGTCCCTCCTCCCCCAATATCCTGCGGCCAGCCCCATTCCACCCGCCCCCCCCGCTCCCCACGACCAGCCCTACTGCCTGTTTGTCCCCCCCATCTCACCCGGCCAGCACCGCTCCCTTCCTGGCCGTCCCCCCCCCCCCCCCCCCCCGAATGAAGCGTGTCCGGTTTTTGTATTTTTTTAAATGATTACTTGGTAACCGCTAGCAGTGATCCAGGTTCTCATAAGAACATAAGAACGGCCGTACTGGGTCAGACCAAAGGTCCATCCAGCCCAGTGTCCTGTCTGCCGACAGTGGCCAGCACCAGGTGCCCAGAGAGGGTGGACCGAAGACAATGATCAAGCGATTTGTCTCCTGCCATCCCTCTCCAGCCTCTGACAAACAGGGGCCAAGGACGCCATTTTCTCGTAGGTTTTTTTTTTTTGCTCAACAACTTTGGTGTCCCCCCCCCTCCCCCCTTCTTTTTTTCCTTCAACAAAATTTTTTCCTGGTGTTTTTTTTTTTTGGGGGGGGGGGTTGGTATTTTTCTTTCAGCCATTTGGCAACCTTACTCAGAACCTCCCAGTGCCGGCCCCCACCACCAGACCTCCCAGTGCCGGCCTCCTCCTTTCCAGATCCCTACTGCACCCAACCCCCCTCCCCGAAGCTCCCCTCAGTGCCAGCCCCCAATATTAGCCCCATCTCCAGAGCCTCCCAGTGCCAGTCCTGCCCCCAGAGCCTCCCCACTACTAGCCCTGGCCCCAGAACCCCCCATTGCCAGCCCTTTGCCTCTTAGAGCCCCCAGCACTAGCTGCATCCCTGGAGCCCCCAGTGCCTGCTCTGCCCCCTCACCTAGCCCTGCGCTGCCTCCCAGCTGCCAGCTGAGCGCTGCTGCCTGGTTGCGGCTGTTCTAAGGCTGCTGTTCTGGTGGCCCTCCCACTGCACATCAAAGTGCTCTTCTGCAGTTGGGAAGAGCCCCCACCCCCACCCTTCCAGGCCTGGCAACAGCCCAGCCCCCGACACACACACAGGATCATCTGGCACGTTTCAGGGGGCTCCACAGTTCATCCCCCTGCCATTCACAGTTGGGGCGAGAGGTGCAGGGTCACTCACCCATCTGCCAGGCTGCGTGACTGCCACCACAGCTGGAACCAGGACCGTGGTGAGGCTGCCCCAGTAGGAACAGCCTCACCATGGCCCAACTCCAGCTGCAGCGCACTGGAACAGCCTACAGTGCCACACACCCTGGCTATGTCTACACTGGTGGGTTCTTGTGCAAGAACAGCTGTGCATCCACACAGCCCACCCACTCTTGTGCAAGAAGGATTTACAGCCGTGGTCACCAACCAGTAGATCGCGAGCTACCGGTAGATCTCAGGGGCTCTAAGGGTAGCTCTTGAGCCCTCTCTGAACTGCGCACCTACACAGTACATTTACATTAGATTTCCTCAGGTAATGTAGGCGGGGCTTCAAGGAAGGGGTGGGGCAGTAGATCTTCTCCTGTTCTGAGACTTAAAAAGTGATCTTGGGTGTAAAAAGGTTGGAGACTGCTGATTTACAGTAAAGCGTGGGAAGAGAAGGCTTCTTGCGCAAGAGCTAAGTTCTTTTCTAACAAGTGCAAGATTGCTTGCGCAGGAGTTCTTGCGCAAGAGGGCAGTATGAACACAAGGCAGGGGTTACTTGCAGAAGAAACCCCTATGGCTAAAATGGCCATCAGAGCTTTCTTGAGCAAGAGAGCGTCCACACTGCCATGGTCTTGCACAGAAGCACATGGCAGTGTGGACGTGTTCTTGCACAAGATGTTCTTGCACAAGAAACCGTCAGTGTAGACAGAGCCCGTGAGAGGAGAATTGTTAGTGCACAGATGCGCACCTTATAGGGTGCACCTTACAACTCCCCAGTGGGTGGGGTCTCATTAGCATCTGGGGGCGTGGCCTGGCAGAGTGCCACAGCCCGGTAGGCAGGGTTCACAGCCCACCACCGGTCTGCAGATGGGTGGTTGGGAACAACTGCCCTATAAGATGTGTGCACTAAAATTTCTCCTCCACCCTCCCGGGCTATATCTACACTCAGGGCTTCTTGAGCAAGAAATATGCAAATGAGGCTAAGATTGGAATATCGTCGAGCATCATTTGCATACCTAATGAGCTGCCATTTTTGCAGAAGAGGCTTTTGCGCCAGAAGGAGCTGTCTACACTGCCCCTTCTTGCACAAGAAAAACCCTCTTGCGCAATGCCGCTATGCCGATTATTTTCAGGAATAACGGCATTATGCAAGAGGGTTTTTCTTGCACAAGAAGGGGCAGTGTAGACAGCTCTTTCTGGCGCAAGAACCTCTTCTGCAAAAATGACAGCTCATTAGGTATGCAAATGAGGCTCAACGCTATTCCATGCTTAGCCTCATTTGCATATTTCTGGCACAAGAAGCCACAAGTGTAGCTATAGCCCCAGGCTGTGTCTAGACTGGCAAGTTTTTCTGCAAAAGCACCTGCTTTTGCAGAAAAACTTGCCAGCTGTCTACACTGGCCGCTTGAATTTCCGCAAGAACACTGACGATCTACTGTCTGAAATCCGTGCTTCTTGCGGAAATACTATGCTGCTCCCATTCGGGCAAAAGGCCAGTGTAGACAGCTCAGATTTGTTTTGCGCAAAAAAGCCCCAATCGTGAAAATGGCGATCGGGGCTTTTTTGTGCAAAACCGCGTCTAGATTGGCACGGATGCTTTTCCGCAAAAAGTGCTTTTGCAGAAAAGCGTCCATGCCAATCTAGACGCTCTTTTCCGCAAATGCTTTTAACGGAAAACTTTCCATTAAAAGCATTTGCGGAAAATCATGCCAGTCTAGACGTAGCCCCAGGATTTTACAGCATCCTATTTCTGGCCTACATTGGGTAGAACAGTTCCTGGCTCCCTGACTTATGTTCTTACTGCTGGACTGGGCTTCTCTGCAGCACTCCAGGGGTTAATGGGGGGTCAATCTTAAAACGCACATTTCATCTCCAGTGCTTCTGAGACCGTCTGTGCGTGTCTTCGTATTGCAAACACGCCACACAAGTCAGCCAATCGGTGTCAGTAGGACCCAGGGGCAGAGCAGCCGGGACAGAGGCGGGGAGTGAAACAAATGTAGGAGCAGGGGGGAGTTTCTTTCAGAGAGTGAGAGCAGGGAAGTTTGGATCTGTTCGTGGAGACTTTGTTCGGCAGAGACGAGCAGCAGGCAGGTAAGAGTCATTTCTCCCCGGGCTGCGGGGGCAGCGGCGCAAACCCCAGACCATCGTGCACACGGCGCGTGTCAATTCGAATTCATCACATGGGTGATTTCAGGCTGACACCTCGTGGATCACAAACCGGAGTCCGAAGGCTCCTGGGCTCAGGAATAGCGGAGTAAGATCAGTCCAGTCACTACACGAGCAGCGTTTGTCTCTTGGTCTTTATTTGGGGCGGAGGGGCGAGTCTCGTTTACACGTTAAAACTCTTTCACACTGGCAGGCATGGTGGGATACTGGCGGAAGCCAGGTCTCTCCACAGAGCAAACAGCAGAGTCCACGCTGGCTCTTTGTGAGCAATCAGGAAAAAGACAAAAGTCTCTTGTAGGAGTGCGCGGTTTTTGTCACCCAAACTGGGTGTTTTTGCCTGAGGAAATCCACATGGCAGTGTGAACGCTCTCTCTGTTTTGTGGCCAAAAGGCAGTTTTCAGTGCCAGTGCAGATAAGCCTTAGAATGATGCAGCAGCAGTTTCGTTGACTTTACAATGGAAACCGAAAGCACTTTATTTTAGAAGAAAGGGTGGAACACACAGAAAGGAGCCAGTGCAGCGATGTCGTTACACCTTATTTAACTCCTCCCTACAGACCAAACTTCTCTCACTCTGAAAGTAAAAGGGTGAATCATTAATCCCCTGGAATGATTCCCCTTCAATCCACCAGTATATAATGTTTTAAGCGGGGGTCTATGGTTTTCATTTTTCAGGAACACCATGGCCATGCAGAAGAGCCACCCCTATGTGGAGCTGTTCACAAGCTACCCTGATAGGGTGGTGAATGTTGGAAAAGTAATTTTTGGCGAGAGAGCCAGGAACAAGACTGAGAGCATTTTGAGAAGGAAACAAATTGGTAACATTTCCCAAGCGGCGTGCGCCTTGCTGAATTCAGGAGGGGGAGTGATAAAGGCAGAGGCTGAAAATAAAGACTACAGTTATGAAGAACATGGGATTGGGCAGGATATAGAAAAAGCCCTTACAGAACTTATTCCATCTAAAACATTTCAAAAATACTTTGATTTTGAATATATGCGGGGAAATAACAATGTTTTAATTTTTGTGAAATCGTGGTGCGGCGACAGTTCCTTTTCACCCCGCATTTGCAGCCTAGGCACAGGCTTATGCCGAAGATCTCTTACTCGGACTGAGACCATGAGTCCTACTGAAGCAGCACAATTTCTCACAGAGAAGGCAGTTTTTGCCCGCAGAAAACATGATGAGAAGCCAGGACCAAGACCTAAGAAAGCTCTACTAAGTGATGTTCAGCAAGAAGATAACATATATGTGTCTGCTGAAAGGTTTTATCGCAGAGACCGTCTCTTTGTTGATGAAAAACTAAATTTCACTGAGTCAACACATGTTGAATTTAAGAATTTTCAAACAAAGAACATTTTGAAACGCATTAAAGAGATCCTGGCTAATTACATCTCTGCCTTTGCAAACACACAAGGAGGATTTCTGTTTATTGGAGTGGACGATAAAGGGACAGTTGTTGGATGTGGGAAGGACATCATAAATATCTATGAATTAAAAGGAGTAATAGAAGATGTTAAAGGGAAATTACCCATTGCTCATTTCTGCAGTTCTCTGCCTGGAATGGAATTCGAATGCAAAACGATGGAGGTGTATGAGAATCAAAGCTTGTACGGTTATGTCTGTGCTGTGAGAATCCAGCCGGTTTGTTGTGTGGTGTTTTCGGATACTCCAGACTCGTGGACTGTGAAGGGCAATGAAATCACAAGGATGACAGCCCAGGAATGGACAGCCCTGATGATGGCAACTGACCCAGGTTAACATGGAAAAAAAATTCTAGATTTGTAATTTGTCTCCATATTTGCACTAATGTCAGTATTTCAAGCATGGCAGCGCCATGATAACTTGATAAGTGGCCTTAAGTCACTGGTTGCTACTCCAGACTCTTACAAGGTTCTAGTGATTTCTGTCTGAAATTGCATTACCTGCTCTTGTAAGTTACACTTAAGCAGAGTAGCTTCTGCTCTTTTGGTCCCATGCAAATATCCCTGCCCTTCAATTTGTCTTTGATTTATGATACCTCCAATAATCAGTCAGCACCAACTCTGCCAACCCAAATCCTGCATCTACATGGCTAAGCCTAAATAGTGGAAACTTTATTGGCTTCCAACTTTGCATTTATCAGAATGAACCAAAAACTGGGGACACTTATCCCAGGATAATCCAAGAGATAATTACAGATGAAAACAACAGGACCAAGATCCAAAATCATGGTCCTGGTGTGTGGTTTTTCCTTAACCCTATAATGATAGAATCCCAGGGCTGGCAGAGCCCTCAGGAGTCATCCAGTCCAGCCCCCTGCCCAAAGCAGGACCAACCCCGACTTAATCCTCCCAGCCAGGGCTTTGTCAAGCTGGGACTTAAACAGCTCTAGGGATGGAGATTCCACCCCCTCCCCAGGGAACCCAGCCCAGCGCTTCCCACCTGCCTGGGGAAATAGTTTTTCTTAATATCCCGCCTAGTCCTCCCCCACTGCAACTTGAACCCTTTCCTCCCTTGTCTCCTTTTGTGGATTGCCAGAGGAATGGAGGGACCCAATTCTCTGCAGCTGAAATTCCACCGCGTACCCTGAGTTTGTGGCAGTAAGATTCTGCCCTTTCAGCCACCCGAAGGGGGCTCGCTGCCGTTGTGTACGGGTTCCCAGATAAGCACTTCTATTTAAATGAATTAACCTCATCTCGCAGTAAGTTTCCACAGGGTTCATTGACAATGGAAAAAAGAAATCACTTCTGTGCATGCAGAGTGGAAGGCCCAACCAAATTTAAAGTGCATTTTGGTTAATTTCATGATCATAGGATTTTTAAAAACTGCAAATTTCATGATTTCAGATATTTAAAGATGAAATGTCATAATGCTGTGATTGCGGTGGTGCTGATCCCTACCATTGTCAGGCGTTACAGTATTGTTACCCTTACTTTTGCACTGCTGATGGCGGCTGTGCTGCCTTCAGAGCTGAGCAACTCTGAATGCCCAGCTCTGAATGCAGATCCAGCAGCAGTGCAGAAGTCAGGATGGCCTGGTTTGATATTGCCACCCTTTCTTCTGCTCTGCTGCCTGCAGAGCTGGGCCCTCAATCAGAAACTACCTCTCTCTGGCTGACCAGCTGTGAAGGTGGCAGGGCAGAAGTAAGGGGAGCATGGCTAGGGTATGGTATTGCTATGCTTACTTCCGCGCTGCTGCTGGTGAGGCGCTGCCATCAGAGCTGGGTGCCTGGCCAACATCTGCCGCTCCCTGGCAGCAGCTCGGAAGGCAGTGCACAAGTAAGGGTAGCAGTACCATGATCCCCCCAACCCCAATAATCTTGCAGCGCCCCTTGCAACTCCCAGTTTGAGAGACGCTGGTCTCCCCACCAGGAAATATGTATAGCAGAGGGTAAAAACACATCCAAAAATAGATTTCATGGTGTGTGATGTGTTCTTCATGGCTGAGAATTTGGTAGGGACCTAGATATGATGGTGAGGGGGGTGCAATAACAGCATATGAACATTAACTTTATTTTTTTAGAGATTTCAGATTTATGTCAAGCTTTCTCGGCAGAGCTGAGTGTGTCATGTGCACCCCCACTCACCAAGTCAGTGTTTTCCAACAGTGGCCTCGTGTGTCTGCAGGATCTGCAAAAATCTCTATTTCCAGGTAGGCTTTTTGGAGTAAATTCTGATTTACTTATTTTAACATGATGAGTGAAGGTTTCAGTTAGAATGAATGTTAAATTAGAGTGGCAAAATACTTGCTCTGCTTTTGCCTCACATAGATCTGGCCTACACTAGAGCGGAAGATCATTATAAGATATGCAGCTGCAGCTATTAACAGCTGGAGTCAACATATCCTAAACAACCATCCACACAGCAGGAGGTCGACAGGATCAAACTCCTCATGAGAAGCAGGAGTACTGGCACTGACAGGGGCACCCTCTGAGTTTGATTTAGTGAGTCTTAGCTAGACCCACTAAATCGAACCCCGAAAAATCCACCATAGCAGTGTTGATCGTCTGCATAGCGTAGACATGGCCATACTTTTCAAATAGTTATGAGGACTACAAATGTGGAGCAGCATGCACTAAAGCATTGTATGAACTGGTTAAAACAAGCCACCTGGTAGGTCTTTATATTGACCTCTCTGAGTTCTCCTTGTTTCCTGGACTGTGCACTCCTGCCGTTGCTATATGATCACACATTTGGAAACACAAGAGTGAAGGGACCTCTAGAGGTCATCTAGTCCAGTCTCTTGTGTTCAAGGCAAGAACAAGTGATGTCAAGTGATCCGCTTTGGTATTTAATTCTGATTTCAATGTTTTTCACTTAAGAAAGCTGCAGGCACCATAGCATCACTGTATGCTGAATGAGTGTCCTGGCGTGTGTTTTGTGTGTGGCTCTTTGCAGAAAGAGGGAGACTTCGATGGATAGTAGGGATGTTAAATATCAGTTAATTGAATAGTCGATTAACCTAATGAATTCTTATTGGTTAGAAGACTATTCCATAGTTCCCAGGGGCTGGGCCGGCAGCCAGTGCGCTCCAGCCTCACTCCCAAGGAGCCCCTTGCCATCCCACACTGCTGCCTCATACAGCATGAGGCAGCAGTGCAGGGTGGCAGCAGACCCTGTCTTGGGCGGGTCTGAGCTCCTGGACCCGACGTGAGCTGGAACCAAGCTGGGCTGCCTGCCTGGCTCCTAATATGCTTTAAATGCAGAGCTGCAGTGGGGTTAGGTCCTGGACCTGTCACAAGCCAGGACTGAGCTGGACTGCTGGCCAGCCAGCTAAAAAATTTGCTGGTGTGGGGAGAGAAATGCATGTCTATAGAATTAACCTGTACGCTTTTGCTTATTGATTAATTGACTATACTACGCTATTATATCCCTAATGGATAGTAATGAATTGAACATGGCCTATTTGTTTACAAATGTACTTGTGACTATTTTTCTATTATTGTTCCAGCTGGGCTCGTTACACAAATAATATGGTATATTCATCTAACGAAGCGGGTCTTTGCCCATGAAAACTTATGCTCCAATAAATCTGTTAGTCTGTAAGGTGCCACAGAACTTCTCATTGTTTAAGTAATTATGACATGTCCAATAAAATAAGACTACTGATTTTTTTTTAACAAAGCACAAAATTAATGTAATCTTTGGTTTATTGGGAATCATTTTTTGCCAGTCTTGTTAGATGTGAGAGGTTTCAGTGTTCGTAACTCTAACGAGCCCAGAGCCATCCCATCCATAGGATGAATAGGGGTGGCCACCCCAGCCCCTGCATGTCTGGGGACCCATCGTATGGACAGGGGGTACCTAGGGGACTACCTAGGTTTGGGGGCTGGCATAGGAGCAACAGGGGTCACCCTTCCCCCTCACCATATGGGCTGTGGGAGCAGTCTGCTCTGACCCACCCTGTTGCCCTCTCTTGGCCCGCACCACCCTACTTCTCCAGGGCACTCCCACCACTCGTTGTGAGTGGAAGCAACCCTTGCTGCCGCCTTGCCAGGTCCCCCTTAATCCTCCAGGCCACATTGCTGGGGGCTCAGGAAAGGGGGGAAGCAGAAGCAACACCTGTGGCAGGGTGGGAGTTGCCCTGGGCATCACACCTCAGGCATTACAGGAGGTGGCCCCAGGCTCTGTGCCCTCCTCAGGACGGCCCCAAATAAAACATCTCTCTGCTGTTTATGGGTTCTTCACAGTATTGTTGATGTTAGTGTTTCATATTTGGATGGTGACATTGGTCATCGAAAGAAGGTGACTTGAGCTAGTGAAAAACACCAGGATGCAATATAATGCATTGGCACTTTGTAAGGGAGAGTGGACTAGCTGAGGAAGGTGCATGTCCTAGAAATAATCAGTTATTTGCCAATTGTAGAACATTTTAAATATCTGTCCACACTGCTATGCAAAAGCAAAATGTACAGGAAATGCAGTCCTATAAAACACCTTCACTTTACCTTCCACAGACATACCACTCAGAACTCACCAGCTACATCTAGACTGGCATGATTTTTGGCAAATGCTTTTAATGGAAAAGTTTTTCCGTTAAAAGCATTTGCGGAAAAGAGGGTCTAGATTGGCACGGATGCTTTTCCGCAAAAGCACTTTTTGCAGAAAAGTGTTCGTGCCAATCTAGACGCGGTTTTGCGCAAGAAAGCCCCAATCGTCATTTTCATGATCGGGGCTTTTTTGCACAAAACAATACCGTGTTGTCTACGCTGGCCCTCTTGCGCAAAAGCATTTGCACAAGAGGGCTTTTGCCCAAACGGGACCAGCGTAGCATTTCCACAAGAACACTGACAATCTTTCATGAGATCATCAGTGTTCTTGCGGAAATTCAAGCGGCCAGTGTAGACAGCTGGCAAGTTTTTCCACAAAAGCAGCTGCTTTTGCGGAAAAACTTGCCAGTCTAGATGCAGCCACCAAGTCAAAGTCCTTTACCTCAGCACAAATCTCTCTGTGTGTCTGTCTAGGAGTGCATTTTTTCAAGAATTCCTCCTAAATGGCAAGAACTAGGGCCACCACATTCAGCAAGTAGCTTCCTCTTCTCCTAACTTACAAGTAAGGTCAGGGTTCGGTTGTGCCAGGACAACCGGAAGTCCTGGGAAAGAGACTGTTTTCCATAACATGCAAAGAGTGGGGCTGCTGTTCCGAGGCACACTGTACTGAGAGTGGCCACTGGGGGGCAGCCACACCACCAAGGGAGAGGCCACCAGGGCTGGGGCTCTGCCTTCTTGCCTGCCAGCACTCTGGGTAAGTAGCGCCCCTGCCCCAAACCTTCCTCCCCCAGCCCTCGGCCACAGTACTGGGTGAGAGAGGGGGTTGAAAAAAGATGCCTGGTAGCTGTGGCGAGGACTTACAGGGGGAGGGGAGTACAGGCAGCTGAGGGAGAGGAGGGGGGAGAAAAGAGAACAGTCTCCTGGCACCCAGCTTCCTCCCCCCTACACACACATCCCCAAGGCCCTGTCCTGAAGGACCCAGGCAGCCCTGGGTGAGTCCACTAGTACACTCATTTAACATGCAGACAAACTCCAAAGGCTGAGTACACAAGCCACTACACTTTTTGAACAAATGCCATATGGGAACATTTTGTTTTTTTAACTGCAAACAAACCCCAAAACCAAACCCTACAATATAGAATGTGATGAAACCTTCATTAAGAATTTCTTTTGCAAATTTAGAAAATAAAGAAATCCAGTTTGTCACCCACACTCTCAGCCATCTTCCCTTGTGCCCTTTATTTCTGCCAATTTCTCATATTCACCCTAATCCTTTCTTGAACAAGCTTGTTTTCATTTTTCTAATGTGGAATAGCAACACGTATAGTGAAACATAGTAAATATCAACGGCAGAGTGTTATTAATTTATTAATGACCTGGATGAGGGGATGGATTGCATCTTCAGCAAGTTTGCGGATGACACTAACCTGGGGGGAGAGGTAGATATGCTTGGGGGCAGAGATAGAGCCCAGAGTGACTTAGACAAATTAGAGGATTGGGATACAAGAGGTGTTTGTATCCCTAGAGGTGTTTAAGTATTGGCTTGACAAAGCCCTGGCTGGGTTGACTTAGTTGGGATTGGTCCTGCTTTGGGCAGGGGGCTGGACTTGACCTCCTGAGGTCTTTTCCAGCCTTATGATTCTATAATAGAGCCACATTCAAATGTTTGTCCTGAGTTAGGGCTCTCTCATGTACTCTAACAGCAATAACCTAATGGCCTCACAGCTGGGAAGTACAGTTGAGGAAATCTCAGTTTCAATATTTTCCAGCATTTTTACTCTTCATAATCCTTTCAATGTTACTGATTAATTGCAATATAGTTTCAAGCATAAATTGTAAAATTACCTTTTCATGCTTTGGAAAAAAGAGACTAGCCATAAAAATGTTCATTTGATTCTAATTCTCTCCATTTCTAGTCAACTCTAACGGGATCACGTACAAGCCGGACAGCCTCAGCAAAGAGCTGTTCTCAGAGTATCCAGGGCTGGAGGATTTAATGAAAGCACAAATGAAAGAGCTGCAATGTACTCGGGGATTACTGATATTTGAGAAAAGCTGGGCTGTTGCTGTTGGATTGCCAAAGAGTCAGTGCGTTGTCTGTGATGCTCTCCTAATAGCCGCAGACAAATACCCAATGCTGTACACAGTCACAGAGGAGGATCCTTCTGGAGTTGGGTTTGAATATTCAAAGCGTATTGCTCAGACATTAAAGCTGAACCTGGTCAATGATGGGGGATATGCTCAGAAAGTCTGCGTGATTCCCCGTCACCTACAGCTTGGAACCAACATACAACAGAATAGAGATTCTCGTGTACAAGTCAAGTATCCCTTTACCTATGTTCTCTCGTCCACTGACGTATCAGACTTACTTCAGTCACTTGTAATAATCTTGTTGAGTTTTAGATCCTTCTTGAGTGACAAGCTTGGCTGTGAATTTTTCAACCTTCTCACCCTTAAACAATATGAGATACTAACCAAGAACCTTCACAAATTCAAGAAACTGTTTATCTATGGCCTGCCAGGAACGGGGAAGACAGTTGTGGCCCTGAGTATCATAGAGAGGATAAAGAACGTGTTCTGCTGTGACTCTGATGAGATTCTGTACATCTGTGAGAACCTGCCTCTGAAAACAATTGTGGAGTAAGTATTTTGTAGCTAATACAAGAAACTGATGTTAAATAATGTCCAATGGATGATGGGGGGACATGTGTTTATTGGTTGGTAAAAAATATTTGTCAGTCTAGGAGAAGACCTATTTTTCCTTCATTTAAAAAAAAACAAAACAGATCACTCTTCTCTCCGGCCTTGTCTATGTTAAGAGCCATCAACTGCTAATTCTCCATCAGTGTGTCTTACGGATGTTAATGGTTAACCAGTTACCTGGTGGGAGCTAGACCCCGTGGGACTTACCTCAGGCAGAGGTGCTCCAGTTCAGCTAGAGCAGCCTTTGGATGCAGCAGGCCTGGAATGACCCTCCTCCCATTTAATTGGTTAACTGGTTAAACATAACGTTTAACCTGTTAGCCAATGAAACAGGATTTTACATCCCTACTGCAACTCTACTAAATAGTCAGACAAATCAATGGTAAAAATTCCCTCCCATTGCTGCCACCAGTGGAGTTGTCAGAAGTTCTCCGGTGCGGAGATGATGCCATAGGTGAGAAGGCGATTTGCACGTTGTAAGACAGTCAGAGCAGGTAGTAAGGCATTTGGAAGGTCTTTCTTGATAAACCATTTTGGGTCAGATTCACCCCTCACTGGAATGGGAAAATTGGACCTCTATGGGCCAGCTAACTCCTTGCACCCGGCAGGAATTCAGCCGTTGTGGGAGTTAGACAGGGTTTCTTTTCCTCTCCTCCCTTGGGGCTGAATTTGGGGAAGGTCAGCTTTGGTTTGTGCTGGCTGCTCTATGGAGCCTTCCTCATATTCTACCCTCAGGCCAGGACTCCACAAGACCTGGAAGGTCAGCTTAAGACAGTGGTCACCAACCTGTAGATCGGGATCTACTAGATCGTGGAGCCTCTGACAGAGGATCCTGACTGGTTTGGCCGGGCAGCTATCAAATGCTGGCACTTCAGTTGTCCCTGAAGGGGATGGAGGGAGCTTGGCAATGCAAATCTCTGTCACTCTCACACTGTGTGTCGGCCATTCTCACACACACGCACTGTCCTTCATGCTCATCTCCCCACCCCACACACACGCAGGGGGGTTGTTACTTTGACTGCTGGCAAAGTGGGTTATTTTGGGGTTCTGGCTGGTCTGGGCATTTCATCATTTTCATTTCTCTCTAATGCTTAAGTGTAATTCTCTGAGCAGTGAGTTCTAAAACGCCCAGCCTGGCGTGGCTGGAGTCATTCTCCCCGTGGGAACTGCTGCTCCTGGAGGTGGCTGGCATGTCCCTGCAGCCCCTGAGAGAGGCAGAGCAGGGGGTCTCCACATGCCGCCCTTGCCTGCAGACACCGCTCCTGCAGCTCCCCTGGATCAGCCAGTAGAAGCTGTGGGTTCAGTACCTGTAGGTAAGGGGCAGCCCATGGAGCCATTGCCGTCCATGCCAAATGCTTTCAGGAGTGGGCCAGGGCCAGGGCAGGAGTGAGCCACCTTAACCCCTTTGCTCCACCAGCTGGAAGCCATCTCAGTTAAACGGTGCCCAGCCAGAGCCTAATTCCTGAACCCTTGTCCCAGCCCTGAACCTCCTCCTGCACCCAACCTCCTGCCCCAGACATGAGTCCCCCTGCACCCCAACTCCTTCCCAGAGCTTGCCCCCTGAAACTCCTCCTGGACCCCTATTCCCGAAGCCCCTCCCACACTCCAAACCCCTTGGCCCAAGACTAGAGCCTGCACCCCAACCCGCTACCCAGCCTGGTGCAAGTGAGTGAGGTTTGGGAGGAAGGGAGATGGAGTGGAGCAGGGTGAGGCCTCGGAGAGGGGTGAAGCAGGGGCAGGGCCTCAGAGAAGGGGCAGGAAGGAGAAGGGGCAAGGGGATTTGGGTTTGAGGTAGATCTTACATTGCACTTATATTTAAAAAGTGATCTTGTGGTTAAAAAGGTTGGAGAGTGCTGGCTTAAGGTATACAACTCTGGCTATGTAGAAAACATAGTGCCAGCCAGAGTACATGTGCCTGCCAGAGCTGCCCTCAGCATTTGATTTAGTGGGTCTATACTAGACCCACCAAAGCGAATGCCAGAACATTGATCTCTGGCACGGTGGGTGAAGACATACTCTCAAGGTTTCCTCGCCCCTATTTCCCTCCCTTGGTCCTAATGTCTCACCCATCTGTTTTCTCTCTACCCATGTCTCTTATCCAGAGCTATTCTCTTCTTCCACGCTCTGCCATTGCGTCTAGGCCTCTTTCCCAACCAGTCTCCCAATTCTTCCTCTCACCCATATTTATCAATCCTCGGGTTCCACCTCCGTCGCCCCTCAAAACTGTTCTGCCCTCATGCCCAGCTCCCTTCTAGCCCTGTCTCTGCAGTCCCAACACACCCGGTGCGGCAGCTGCTCAGGGTAAGGAGGTGGCTGGTCACTGCTTCCTGCTCCTCCCTGTCTGCTGGCAGGGGTAGGGATGTGCCATCGATGCAGGGGGCTGCCGCGCTGCTTTCACCACTCTGGGCATGACATTTTGTTTAATAGTTTGCTCATCAGGGCTCATTCATTCCAGAAGTCAAGCTTGATTTCCCTGCCACCCCACCACATGCCAACCAGGCAGTGTTTCACTGGTCAGTCCTGGGGTGTCCAGCTGAGTGGCTTCTGAGTCAACATGTGGCCTTCTCACCCGCATCGAATACTTAAACCATGTTTATACGGAGAAAAACCCTAATTATTCACATATCCACTAAGGCTAGAGCAGCAGAAAGGGCCTTAATGAAAATGAGAATACAGCCCATATCTTACATTTAGAATATGTTCACTATGGCTGTGTCTACATTGGCAAGATTTTGCACAAAATCTTGCCGCCTGTCTACACTGGCCATGAGTATTTGCGCAAGAACACTGACGTTGTAATGTACAAAATCAGGGCTTCTTGCGCAAATACTCTGACACTCCCGCTCAGGGATAAGCCCTCTTGCGCAAGAAAGCCCAATGGCTACAATAGCCATCAGAGCTTTCTTGAGCAAGAGAGTGTCTACACTGGCACAGATGCTTTTGCACAAAAGCACATGCCAGTATAGAAGCTCTCTTGCGCAAATACTTTTAATGGAAAAAACTCTTCCATTAAATGTATTTGTGCAAAATCATGCCAGTCTAGACAGAGCCTATTTGTATATGTTGAATGAAACCCTACGTAGGGGCGGGTAAAATACAGCCGTAGTTGCACAAACCCACAGAAAATTCACACTCGTTGTGCCAAATGTTTATTTTCTTTTGTAGAAATAGAAACATTTGCCAGGCTGTGACCCGAGTGGCTTTCCTAAAAGGGAATTATCCATCAGCGAAGCACGTGGTTATTGACGAGGCCCAGAATTTCCGGTCAGAGAATGGCGATTGGTACGACAAAGCGAAGCGCATCACCCAAGGAAATGGTCCTGGGGAACCTGGTGTCCTCTGGATCTTCTTGGATTATTTACAAACAAGTCACCCATTTCTGTGCGGTCTTCCACCTCCATCAGAGCAGTATCCCCAGGAGTGGCTAACGGTCGGGGTCCGGAATGCCACGCAGATCTACAGCACCATGTTATATGAGATGCGAAATATTGTAGACTCTCCCCAAATCGACATTCCTTTTGAGCGGTTAAAAATGCTGCTCAACGAAGCTAAATGTGGCCATCCTCTATCAGGTACGTGTACTGTACAAACAAATTGGGAGAAGGATGAAATAGTCACATATGTGGCTGTCACTTGTTCCCAATATTTCCAAAATGGTTACTCTGGGAAAGACATTGCTATCTTGTGCAACACAGCAGAAGAGGCGGAGACGTATCGGAGGCTCCTACAACACAAAATGAGACGTTTCAAGCGGGATGTGCGGTTCACAAAAGCAGATGCCGTGCTGGGAAATGGCATTGTTCTTGACAGCATCCGCCGCTTTTCTGGCCTGGAAAGAAACATTGTGTTTGGTGTCAATCCAGTCCCTAACCCTACACAGATGGAGATTTCTGACAATCTTAAACTCTGTGTGGTATCCAGAGCTAATTTACACCTTCATTTGCTGTATGAAAGTAATGCTTGAAACTATCATGGCGGTTCACTTGGGATCTGTTTAATAATCCGTGTAGGATTTCCCTTTGGTGCCAGCTATGTGCAGAGACTGGTAGTCATGTTGCGTTTATGGTTTTTCACTCACAATTCAGATGTAAATACAAAATCAACCTTAGGCAAAGTTTCAGCCTGGAGGGCTTTCATCTCCCAGGCTAATAAATTACAAGAGACCTGAGGGTCTTAAAAAGCCAGGCCCTAACATATCCCAAAGCAGCTGTGTGGGATACCATGAAAATGGTCCCTTTGGGTTCATCTGTCGTGGAGGGCTTCCTGCCTCCATGTTCCCCACTGCAGCATTTGTGTTGGCCTGGGCTGTCGGGGGTGAACTGACAGGTAGGAGGCAGTGTGCAGGCACGCGAGAGAGGTCCCAGTCCTGCACTGATTCTCTGTACAACACATGGGCCAGTGCTTCCAGAACGTCCTCGGATATTTGGGTGCCCTGCTACGCAAGATGCACCGAGTGGGATACATGAGCAACTTAGGTGCCTGAACTCTGGACTGCGGCCGCTAAATCTCTGCCCAGCGCCACAATGAGCCTGGCTGCAACTTCACCCTGTCGGGACCTAAGGTGACTCAATTCCCTAGGCCCCAAGTTCATAGAATCATAGAACTGGAAGAGACCTCAGAAGGTCAAGTCCAGCCCCCTGCTCTAGGCAGGACCAATTCCAACTAAATCAACCTGGCCAGGGCTTTGTCAAGCCGAGACTTAAACACCTCTAGGGATGAAGACTCCACTACTTCCCTAGGTAACCCATTCCAGTGCTTCACCACCCTCCTAGTGAAATAGTTTTTCCTAATATTTAACCTGGACCTCTCCCACCTCAACTTGAGACCATTGCTCCTTGTTCTGCCATCTGTCACTACTGAGAACAGCTTCTCTCCATCCTCTTTGGAACCTCCCTTCAGGAAGTTGAAGGCTGCCTTCAAATCCCCCCTCACTCTTCGCTTCTGCAGACTAAACAGACCCAAGTCCCTCAGCCTCTCCTCATAAGTTATATGCTCCAGCCCCCTAATCATTTTGGTTGCCCTCCGCTGGACCTTCTCCAATGCGTCCACATCCTTTTTGTAGTGGGGGGCCCAGAACTGGACACAATACTCCAGATGTGGCCTCACCAAAGCTGAATAAAGGGGAATGATGACATCTTTGGATCTGCTGGCAATGCTCCTCTTAATGCAACCTAATATGCCATTAGCCTTCTTGGCTACAAGAGCACACTGTTGACTCATATCTAGCTTCTCATCCATTGTAACCCCCAGGTCCTTTTCTGCAGAACTACTACTTAACCGGTTGGTCCCCAGCTTGTAACTATGCTTGGGATTCTTCCGTCCCAAGTGCAGGACTCTGCACTTGTCCTTGTTGAACCTCATCAGATTTCTTGTGGCCCAATCCTCCAATTTGTCTAAGTCACTCTGGACCCTATCTCTGCCCTTAAGCGTATCTACCTCTCCCCCCAGCTTAGTGTCATCCGCAAACTTGCTAAGGGTGCAATCCATCCCCTCATTCAGATCATTATTAAAGATATTGAACAAAACCAGTCCTAGAACCGAACCTTGGGGCACTCCACTAGAAACCGACCGCCATCCTGACATCGAGCCATTGATCACTACCCGCTGGGCCCGGCCTTCTAGCCATCTTTCTATCCATCTTACCGTCCATTTATCCAATCCGCAATCCCTTAACTTGCTGGCAAGAATATTGTGGGAGACCGTATCAAAAGCCTTGCTAAAGTCAAGGTATATAACATCCACTGACTTCCCCATGTCCACCGAGCCAGTTACCTCATCATAGAAGCTAATCAGATTGGTCAGACACAACTTGCCCTTTGTGAATCCATGCTGACTATTCCTAATCACTTTCCTCTCATCCAAGTGCCTCAATATGGATTCCTTAAGGATCCCTTCCATGATTTTTCCAGGAACCGAGGTAAGACTGACTGGCCTATAGTTCCCTGGATCGTCCTTCTTCCCTTTTTTGAAGATGGGCACTACATTTGCCTTTTTCCAGTCATCCGGGATTTCTCCTGATCTCCACGACTTTTCAAAGATAATAGCCAAAGGCTCCTCAATGACATTTGCCAACTCCCTCAGTACCCTCAGATGCACTAAGTCTGGACCCATGGATTTATGTACGTTTAGCTTTTCTAAATAGTTCCTAACTGTTCTTTACCCACCACGGGCTGTCCATCTTCATCCCATCTTGCGTCACTTGGCGCAGAAGTCCAGGAGCCGACCTTGTCCATGAATACAGAGTTCTAGATGAGGGGCCTGCTGCCTCCCTGGGCACTTGTCTCACCGACACCAAGCGTGAGTCACAGGCCAGGGCAGAGACATCTGACCCCCTAAGTTGTGTGCAGGTGGCGACCTGGTAGCATGTTCAGAGGCTGCTTAACACTGAGTCCCTCTCAAAAGCTGGTCTGAGGAGAAGGCGGCAGTGAGGCCCACCTCCAAACTTTCAGCCTGGCTGTGTCTAGACTGCAGGCTTTATTTTCTAAAAGATCCCAGTCTAGACTGGTGCTTTTTTCCTGCAAAGCTCTGAGCCGGAAAAAAGCGGCAGCCATGTTTATGCAAATGAAGCAGGGGGGATTTAAATTCCCGCTTCATTTGCAATTGCGATGTGTCTAATTTGCATCCCTTTTACGGAAAAGGGATGCAATCTAGACACAGCCCCTGTGTTTAGAGCACTTTCCTGGGATGAGGCAGGTGTCGGTATCCTTCCCTCTTTTCAGCCTGAGGGGGAGGAGGGATTTGAGCCAGGGTCTCACCTCTCAGGAAGGTGCTGTAACCCCTGAGCCGGTGGCATATTGTGATGCATAGCTCCCTCAGATGCTCCTGAGGAATCTGTTCCCTTCAGCTAAATAGGGTGAATGGAGCAGGGAGACTAGAGCAAGGTGAGTGCGTCAACCACTGGGCCAGAAAGTCCCCCTCCTGGGGTATATACGGCCTTGCGGCCTACTCCTCAGGCTTTCCTGTGCTTCAGAGTGCCACAGTGGGAGGGGAGGACATGGGGACCTGGGCCCTCCCACTCCACTGGGTCCCAGCCCAGGGCCCTATTGTCAGTGGAACAGTCCACTGCTTGCTCAGCAAGGGGGCTTCTCCCCTCAATCAGCTAAGCACTCGGTGTGCTATCACTCCCTGCCCTGGGCTGCTTCCCACCTCCCCGCGGTTGTCCACTGTCGTACCTCTTCCGGGGCCAGGGCTGTCGTGGTGGTTGCGGCATTGGCTCTGGCTGCGTGGACTCCTCTGACTCAGGAGCTGGCTCTGCAGGTCCTTCCCCATCATCCGTCAGCCCCCAGTGAGCTGTCTCAGGGCCTTCTATAGTGTGGTTTTTGCACAAAGAAGCAGTGTAGCTGCTTCCATTTTGCGCAAGCCCCTTGTTTTGTGCAAGATCCTTATGCCTGTCCCGAAGAAGCGGGCAAATATTAGCATATTTTCTGTCATTTCTTTTGCAAAAACCCCTTGCACAAAAATAAATGGCAGAAAATATGCTAATATTGTTACGACTTATGCTAATGAGTCCCTCATTAGCATATTTTCTGCTGAAAAAACTTGTAGTATAGATGATCTACGCGGGGGGCTCAACAAAGACTCTGGCTATTTTACCCATTACAAAGATAGCCTCCCCAATTATCACCTCTAATACCATTAGCTCACAGACATTTACCTTCCCCCCCTTCTGTTCTGAAATGTGATTTGTCCTTTTCATATGTGTTCATTTTTTTGATTGTAACCTTTATGGTATATATGGCTGTGACTATTTTCTTCCACTATTTGATCTGAGGAAGTGGGTCTGGCCCACGAAAGCTCATCATCTAATAAACCATCTTGTTAGTCTTTAAAGTGCTACATAGTCCTGTTGTTTGTTGTAATATAGATGTAGCCCTAGAGAAAGATTATTTCTTATTGATAGAACCATTAAAACATGTTGATTTGCAACCAAAAATAGCCTTTACACAGAAAAAAATATCCCGTTAGCTGTAAATGCTTTTTTTAACTATAATGTATCTCTTAATTTTTAAGAATCTGACTCAATGTATGGTATTGTTAGAGAATGGTGATAATTTGAACTTGTGATTTGTGTCAATCTGCAGTTGGATATGTCAAGAGGCACCTTGTCCACCCGCCAGCGAGGGTGGGGAAAGTCTGCTGCAGCCCCTCAGATTCCCATTCGAAATAGGGTAGCCTATCGGCCACAAAGTCTATGCACTAGAACGTAGGGCATAAGAACATAAGAACATAAGAACGGCCGTACTGGGTCAGATCAAAGGTCCTTCTAGCCCAGAAGCCTGTCTACCGACAGTGCCCAGCACCAGGTGCCCCAGAGAGGGTGGACCGAAGACAATGATCAAGCGATTTGTCTCCTGCCATCTCTCTCCAGCCTCTGACAAACAGAGGCCAAGGACACCATTTTATCCCCTGGCTAATAGCCTTTTATGGACCTAACCTCCATGAAATTATCTAGCTTCTCTTTAAACTCTATTATAGTCCTAGCCTTCACAGCCTCCTCTGGCAAGGAGTTCCACAGGTTGACTACATGCTGTGTGAAGAAGAACTTTCTTTTATTCGTTTTAAACCTGCTACCCATTAATTTCATTTGGTGACCTCTACTTCTTCTATTTAGGGAACTAATAAATAACTTTTCTTTTTCGGCCCTCTCTACACCACTCATGATTTTATAGACCTCTATCATATCCCCCCTCAAGTCTCCTCTTTTCTAAACTGAAAAGTCCCAGTCACTTTAACCTCTCCTCATATGGGACCCGTTCCAAACCCCTAATCATTTTAGTTGCCCTTTTCTGAACCCTTTCCAAGGCCAAAATATCTTTTTGAGGTGAGGAGACCACATCTGTACACAGTATTCAAGATGTGGGTGTACCATAGTTTTATACAGGGGCAGCAAGATATTCTGTCTTTTATTTTCTATCTCTTTCCTAATAATTCCTAGCATCCTATTTGCCTTTTTGACCGCCGCTGCACACTGTGTGGAAGTTTTCAGAGAACTGTCCACGATAACTCCAAGATCCCTTTCCTGATTTGTCGTAGCCAAATTAGCCCCCATCATACTGTACATATAGTTGGGGTTATTTTTCCCGATGTGCATTACTTTACACTTATCCACATTAAATTTCATTTGCCATTTTGCTGCCCAATCACTCAGTTTGGTGAGATCTTGGAGTCCCTCACAATCTGCTTCTATCTTGACTATCCTAAACAGTTTGGTATCATCCACAAACTTTACTACCTCACTGCTTACCCCTTTCTCCAGATCATTTATGAATAAGTTGAAAAGGACTGGTCCCAGGACTGATCCTTGGGGGACACCACTAGTTACCCCTCTCCAATCTGAAAATTTACCATTTATTCCTACCCTTTGTTTCCTGTCTTTTAACCTGTTCTCAATCCAAGAAAGGACCTTCCCTCTTATCCCATGGCCATGTAATTTACACAAGAGCCTTTGGTGAGGGACCTTGTCAAAGGCTTTCTGAAAATCCAAGTATACTATATCTACTGGATCCCCCTTATCCGCATGCTTGTTAACCCCTTCAAAGAACTCTAAGGGTATGTCTACACTACCCCCCTAGTTCGAACTAGGGGGTGTAATGTAGTCATATGGAGTTGCAAATAAAGCCCGGGATTTGAATATCCCGGGCTTCATTTGCATGAATCCGTCCGGTGCCATTTTTAAATGCTGGCTAGTTTGGACTCCGTGCCGTGCGGCTACACGCGGCACGGACTAGCTAGTTCGGATTAGGCTTCCTGTCCAAACTAGCTGTACGCCTCGTGGATTTCCCTTTACAGAAACCATGTTGACTTTTGTTCAACAAATTATGTTCTTCTATATGCTTCACAATTGTATTCAGAGTAGTACAGGCCAGCGGCCACACAGTGCACTCTAGAAGCCTCAGTCAGTGTGTAATCCCCCAGTATTGATACGCCCATCACAGGATGGAAATTGGAATTTATTCATAAAGAATCCATTGAATATTCTCACTATTATTTGCATTCCAGGGATAAGAACACCACCAAATATTTTCAAAATGCCAACCAAACTTCTTTCTGAACGTGAGGTGAGACTTCAGCCATTCACCTCTGTTCTTCTGTCACCACTTGGAATTGGTGACATACAAAAAGTTGTGGGTTTTTTTTGTTTTGTTGTTTTCTGAACCAATGGCAGCTAAATACATTGCAGGCATTGATTCTTTCATGGCAAGTTTGGTGTGTTCATGGCTAGGGATGGAATCTTAACCCCCAGGATTGACTAGGACCTTACTCAAATGTATTTTTCCCCAAAAAGTATGCCCTGTACTCAAAGCCTCTGCAATTCAACTGGATTTCCTTCGTGGATCCGGTCCACTTCCAGACCTTCCGCATGTTTTCTCCTCCTGCTTGGTATCTCTCACCAGCTGGCGTGACCTGGGTCTTATGCCTGGGAGAAAGGTTTGATCAGCCCATAGTCCATGCACTTCACGAGACACTCGCGAGCCACATTAATGACGTGCTGTTTGGTGGCGTCGTCTGCCTGTTTTCCAATGAGTGTCAGGATCTCCAGCATCTCACTCTCCACCAGTTTCTTGGCCAGCTCTTGGTCTGCATGGATGAGGTTGCAAGCAACCACTAGTCCCCGGTGTTGCACCTCCAACTTCTCGTGCAAGCAGAGCCTCTGGAGGATTTCCAGCCACTGCGTTGTCTGCAAAGGAGGAAGAGCCGTAAGTTTACAGAAGAGGTTTTTAGAGCAGGTTAGTGTCCCCCTTCCCAAGGCACTTTGCAAGAGGGTGAAAGTAGCAATTTAGGTTGGAGAAGATTCTACAAACAGGTCAGTTCCACTGCAGAAAAACTGATCTCTGCAGAAAACATCCGAGCTGTGTGCAGGTAAGTCAAATACAAATGGAATACACTAGTATAACACCAAAAGGTAAGTAAAGTCTCAGAGGGTGGTGGGGA
Organism: Pelodiscus sinensis; assembly: GCF_052426305.1. NCBI lineage: Eukaryota > Metazoa > Chordata > Testudines > Trionychidae > Pelodiscus > Pelodiscus sinensis. Next base: position 11,054,628 of record NC_143072.1, on the reverse strand, counting down.
AGGAATGGTAGGACCATGAGGGCAGGGGGCTGGACTTGATGACCTCTTGAGGTCTCTTCCAGTTCTAGTATTCTGTCATTATTTAATAACAATAGATGTTGAGATTCAGAAAGTTAAAGCACCATCTAGATCATCCCTGATAGATGTCTATCCAACCTGCTTTCAAATATCTCCAGAGATGGAGATTCCACAGACTTCCTAGGCAATTTATTCCAGTGTTTAACCACCCTGACAGGAAGTTTTTTCTAATGTCCAACCTAAACCTCCCTTGCTGCAATGTAAGCCCATTGCTTCTTGTTCCATCTCCAGGCGCCAAGGAGAACAATTTTTCCTCCTTCTGCCTTGTAACACCCTTTTAGATACTTGAAAACCGCCATCATGTCCCCTCTCGGTCTTCTCTGTTCCAAACTAAACACATAATTGTCTGATCTCCCCTCAATTTCCTACAAGTGCAAACATTTTAAAACAATAAAAATGGAAAAAATAATTGAACACAATCAACCATTTCCACTGCCATGATAAACAAATACAAACAGAACCCTGCCTCACCTAGCTGTGATGTTCTTGGGGTCACACCAACTATTGGCATTGGACAGGAGAGAATACAGAGTGCAGGACAGACGCTGCTACCCCAAGCCCCTAGTGAGACGAATGGGCACCCCGCAGGTGAATGAGGCTGTTTCTGTCCTTGGTACATTAACATGGGAACATGGGGCAGGAAGTTTCCCCATCAGCTTTAGTAGGTCACGCCTTTGTTAGAGGTCACTCAATTAGACGGTTCGCTTAACCCTATCATTTTATACTTCAAACTATTCAAAGGTCTTCCCTAGGACTCAGCATAAATACTTGTTTGCTGCTGTAGCTGTTCTTTAAAATGCTGAGGGGCCCCTTGGGTCAGAAATGTACAACGTACCCTGGCTGCCTTTGAGACGATTCAGTGTTTGGGGCATTGAGTTTCCCCTCTTACCACTTGGGTCATCTTATGGCAGAGTTTCTTGTGCGCCGCGGTCAGCATGGCCAGGGCTCCTGCTGCTGCATTCTGCACCTTTGTGTCGTCCTCGCCGCACAGCAACACAACCAGCTTGAGCCGGTCGTTTCCATCGGCCAGAAATCTCTCTTGAACCTCCAGAGTGAAATGCAAACATGGGTGGTGAGTCACAAGGCTGAGGGAATTCAGGCTGGCCGAGCAATTTCACAGCCCGTTGGACAGAAACACACAACAGAACACATTCCTCAACAGAAACAGACAAAACGTATCTAGAAATTGCCACACGACATCGGCCCAGTGGGCCACCGAAGTCCGGCTTCCTGTCTCAAACATTTCAGAGTCAAGTTCAAGCAGGGGAAATCTGTTGTGAAGACCAGGAATTGAACAGGGTTCCAAAGAGAGCTAGATAAATCCATGGCGGTTGGGTCCGTCAATATTTATTAGCCAGGATGGGGAGGAATGGTGTCCCTAGCCCAGGAGCAGGCGATCGTTTTTAAAAGGGGGCCACATCACAGATTTCTGAAGTGGCCCCGGGCTGCCCCAGAAGGGGCGGGGCCAGGAGACTGCTCCCCCGCCCACAGACCCTGATTGGCCTGGGGGGGAGCATGTAAAATCTCCCCTCCACTACCTCCCCCAAGACAACCTGGGGGTGGGGCCAGGGTGTGTCGTCTTTCACCTCCTGCCCCACCAATGGCATGTTGGGGCGAAAGGGAAACACCAGCCATTTTAAAACAGCTGCCCTGGGAGACAGGTGGAGACTTCACAGGCTCCCCCGACCCCAGGTCTCAATTGGCCTGGGGGTGGGGGAGGGAGCCAGCGGCTTGGCAGGCCGGATGCATCCTGCAGAGGCCGCTTTGCCCACCCCGTGCTAGATTCTGACAGAGGCTGGGAATGGGCGACAGAAGGATCACCTGATTCCAGAGGTGTAGTGAGGATGTTATGCGCCCGGGGGCAAAGGCAAAATTTGCGCCCCTCCCCCCACTGCCACTGCATGGCAGAGCCCCAAACCTGACACACGGCTGAACCCGCCCCTGGGAGGGGGGGGGGAGGGTTTGTACCATGTCTTACCTGACCCCCTCCAGTTTGGGGCTGGGCCCCACATGCACTAACCGTCCAGCAGAGGTGGAGGGGGGTTGGGCTGGGGGCAGAGAGGCGGGGAGGAGGCAGCTCTAGCCGGTGGCGGCAGGCAGAAGAGGAGCAGGCAAGTGGAGGGATGACAGGCAGAGTGGAGGGGGACTATATCTGCACCCCACTAGTGTGGCACCCAGGGGCAACTCCCCCCCACGCCCTCCTCACTATGCCACTGTAAATAACCCACCTCTTAGGGTATTTATTGTTTCACAAATTACTTACTGACATATAAATTATAAAGTTTTGTGATTTACATTCTGTTAAATAATTTTTTCTCTTCAGTTTGTTCATATCCCATTCTCATTAGGTTAATGTCTTTTACATAAAAAATGTCAAATTCTTAAAATATGTAAGGGTCTGTCTATACTACAAAGTTAATTCGAACTAACAGACATTAGTTCGAATTAACTTTGATAGGCGCTACACAGGCAAACCGCTAGTTTGAACTTAATTTGTGCTTAATTCAAACTAGGTAAACCTCATTCTACGAGGACTAATGCCTAGTTCAAATTAAGTAGTTCGAATTAAGGGGTGTGTAGCCACTTAATTCGAACTAGTGGGAGGCTAGCCCTCCCCAGCGTGCCCTGGTGGCCACTCTGGGCCAAACCAGGGAAACTCTTCTGCCCCCCCCCCCCCCCCGGCCCCGGAGCCCTTAAAGGGGCAAGGGCTGGCTACAGTGCCCGTGTCTGGTGCAAGCCTGCCAGCATCCAGCCAGCAGACCCTGCACCTGGCATGGCACGAGCCAGCCACCCGCTGCCACCCAGCCCTCCGCCTCTTCCCGGGCTGGCAGCTCCCAGGAGCCTTCCCGGGACTGCAAGAGGCGGGCGCCTGCCTAGTCTAGTGCGGACATCGTGAACCTCATCCATGACCTCCGCACTAGGCACAGGAAAGTGGCTGTCTAGGCAGGAGAGCTGCCAGCCTGGCCACCCAAGAGCAGGTTTGCATGAAAATCAAGGTGGTCCAGTGAGACCCCTGACTCTGAGCCCTGAGCTTAGAACGGCCGTACTGAGTCAGACCAAGGGTCCATCTAGCCCAGTAGCCTGTCTGCTGACAGCGGCCAACACCAGCTACCCCGGAGGGGGTGGACTGAAGACAATGACCAAGTCTTGTGCATTTGTCTTGTGCCATCCATCTCCAGCCTTCCACAAACAGAGGCCAGGGACACCATTTCTATCTCCTGGCTAATAGCAGTCCCTGGACCCAACCTCCGTGAATTTATCTAACTTCTCTTTAAACTCTGTTCTAGTTCTAGCCTTCACAGCCTCCTGCAGCAAGGAGTTCCACAGATTGACTATTTGCTTTGTGAAGAAGAACTTTCTGTTATTAGTTTGAAGCCTGCTACCCATTCATTTCCTTTGGTGTCCTCTAGTTCTTCTATCATGGGAACTAACGAAGAACTTTTCTTTATGCACCCTCTCCACACCACTCATGCTTTTATAGACCTCTATCATATCCCCCCTCCGTCTCCTCTTTTCTAAGCTGAAAAGTCCCAGTCTCTTTAGCCTCTCTTCATATGGGACTTGTTCCAAACCCCTCATCATTTTAGTTGCCCTCCCCTCTCCCACCCACTCTCTTCCCCTCTCCCACCTCCTTTTCCCAGTCTCCCCAAGTTTTGTTCAATAAAGAGAGTTTCTATTTTTGAACACACATGTCCTTTATTTTGTACATCAGGAAGGGTGGCTAGGGAGGGGTAAGTGGAAGGAGGTGAGGGAGGAATGGGGTACGAGTCCCCGATGGGGAGGACTGGGGTGGCTCTGCGGGCTCCTCGGGGTGGAAGCTCTCCTGCAGCTCCCTGATTGACCCCCCCCCCCAGATGGCAGCCTGCGGCAAGTGCAGCCAGGCTGATGGCCGAGTGCTGTGATGTGCCGAGTGTGGGCATTCAGGGCCCTCCAAGCCTCATCGAATTAGACAAGCAAGTGGGGAACCCCTAAGAATTGTCTGTCTGAGGTGGGGGTAGGGTCCCTTTAAGCACGGAGCTCAGTTAGCCTCAGGCAGCAGCCCCACACACTAAGTCCTAACCTGATGCCCTGCCGGCACTGGTTCCGGCCAGACTTAACTTCAGTTCAGGGTCCACTCAATGTGGACGTGCTATTTCGAAATAGCAAAATGCTAATTCGAATTAGTTTTTAGGTCTAGATGCACTAGTTCGAATTAGCTTAGTTCGAATTAACTAATTCGAATTAAGTTAGTTCAAATTAGTGCTGTAGTGTAGACATATCCTAAGTTTTATAAAACACAAGATAAATAAATGTTATATAACCTAAATATGAATTTCATCATTATATTTCATTCAAACATTTAAAACCACTGCTATAGCAAATAAGTAATTCATTGCTTTAATGAAAAAAAGTAAAAAAGATTTTGAGCATATCAAATTTATTGTAAGCAATCTGTAATGCGTCCTCATTTACCTAGTTAACCTAACTGTTTTTCAAACTATTGCACAGCGATACATTACATGAGAGTTAGGAATGTAAGAGATTAACTTACCTGTCCTAATAACACTCAGAAAAACTTTGAAATAAAATTAACACACAACAAGTGAATCACCCTCACTTTCTTGAAGGTAATAAGTAGCCTAAAGTGGAGGATATACTGTAAGCACGAGGACTTTTCGTTAAGGATAGAATCTTATGGCAGCCTGAAGTAAATGAGGGTATGTCTACTCTGCAAAGTTAATTTGAAATAACAGCCGTTATTTTGAATTAACTTTAATAGCATCTATACATGCAAACCACTATTTCAAAATTAATTCGAAATTATTTCGAATTAAGTGCTGTGTAGACACTTAATTGGAAATAGGGGGCCTCCAGCCCTTCCCAGGGAGCCCTGGTGGCCAGTCTGGGCACAACCAGGAAAACTTACTCTCCTCTCCCCCAGCCCCGGAGCCATTAAAGTGCCTGTGCCAGCTCCAAGCCTGCCAGTCCAGAGCCCTGACCCAGTGGCCCCAAAACATGAGCCAGCAAACCACTGGCAGCCAGCCCTCCACTGCTCCCCAGGAGCAGTCTGCCAGCTCCCAGGAGCCTGACAGGCTGGAGAAGGCGGGCGCCTTCCTGGTCCAGGGTGGAGATCATGGACCTTATTCAGGTTTTGGGGGGGAATACCCCCAACGTCCATGATCTCTGCACTAGACGGAGGAATGCAGCCATCTATGGCAGGATAGCTGCCAGCCTGACCACCAAAGGCCACATGCAAACCCAGGAGCAGGTTTGCATGAAAATCAAGTTGGTCCGGTGAGACCCCCAACCCTGGGCCCTGAGCTTCCCCTCCCCCTTCTTCCCCTTGCTTCCCCCTTCCAGCTCCCTCCTCCCAGGTTTCCCCCTCTCCTCTCCCACCCTTTCTCTTCCCATCTCCCACCTCCTTTTCCCAGTCTCCCCAGAGGTTCATCCCCTGCCCCAGTTTTGTTCAATAAACCCAGTTTCTATTTTTGAACATAGGTGTCTTTTGTTTAACATCAGGAAGGGGGGCTAGGGAGGTGTAAGTGGAAGGACGTGAGGGAGGAATGGGGTACGAGCCCCCAGTGGGGATGACTGGATGGCTCTGAGGGCTCCTCAGGTTGGACACTCTCCCGCAGGGACTCCTAGATCCTGACAGCCCCTCGATGGACTTCCCGGATGGCAGCCTGCGGCAAGTGCCGCGGGGCTGATGGCACCAACCCCACAAGACACACCGGCCTGCCCAGGGGCAGCTCTGGCTCCATGTGGCCGAGTGCTGTGGTGTCCCGAGTGAGGGCACTCAGGGCACTCCAAGATAGGACTGCTTTGCTGACCCTCATCAAGGTAGACAAGCAAGCGGGGAACCCTGAGAACTGTCTGTCTGAGGTGGGGGTAGGGTCCCTTTAAGCACGGAGCTCAGTTAGCCTCAGGCAGCAGCCCCACACACTAAGTCCTAACCTGATGCCCTGCCGGCACTGGTTCCAGCCAGGCTTAACTTTGGTTCAGGGTCCACTCAGTGTGGATGTGCTATTTCGAAATAGCAAAACACTATTTCGAAATAGGTTTTTGTGTAGATGCGTTTTTTCAAATTAGCTTAATTCGAATTAACTACTTCAAATTAAGTTAACTCAAATTAACGCTGCAGTGTAGACGTACTCTGAGAGAGGTCTCTCCGAGCTGCTCTTCCAAATTTCACACAAGTCATTCAAATGAAGCTTTAGATGTCAAGATTCAAGGCCAACTTTGCCTTGAGCAGACTGCCTCTCCAGGTGTTCACAATCATAACATCCGAACATGTCTAAGACTTTTAGTTGAGAAAGCCATGTTAATCCCAAGTCTCTGCTATGACTGGGAGATGTGGTGGGTGACCTAAAGAAAACACCAGCATTTTCTTTGGAAAATCCGCAACAAAACACGAGAGGATCTATCACTTCGGTAGTGCCAGCGCCTTTAGAATTGAGGCTCTGATTATCCAGCACCAGCTGAGGTAGAGCAGGCACTGTGTGCACACATCTGATATATTTTTACCAAAATTCCTGCATGCCCAACCAGAAAGGACATTGTCTCAATGACTTAATTACCTGCATCCTGCTTCAAAGACCTTTTAAGACTTTACTTGAAAGAGAATCCTCTGAACTGTCATTCATGCTTAAATTCGACACTTTACATCTCGGTCTAAACAAAGACATTAATTATCTCACCCATTACAAAGATAGCCTCCCCAATTATCACCTCTAATATCATTGCTCAGAGACATTTACCTCCCCCGCTCATCCCCCTTCTGTTCTGAAATTTGATTTGTCCTTTTCACATGTGTTCATTTTTTTGATTGTATCCCTTTGGTATATATGGTTGTGACTATTTTCTTCCACTATTTGATCTGAGGAAGTGGGTCTGGCCCACGAAAGCTCATCACCTAATAAACCATCTTGTTAGTCTTTAAAGTGCTACACAGTCCTGTTTTTTGTTTCAGCTACACCAGACTAACATGGCTGCATTTCTATCACTACTATAAATCTAAGGCATCTTGCAGAGAGACCCTTGGCTTGCCTCTTGTCAACATGGGAACATCCATCTGGCTCCACCTCTCCCGCACCTAACTCACCTGGCCAGTGCAGTTGGGGGGGAGCAACTATTGGTAATAACAAGGTGTGTGTGTGTGTGTGTGTGTGTGTGTGTGTGTGTGCGCGCATGCGCTCGTGAGCACTGTATCACATGCATATAAGTATTGACGACTATATGTGTTTATTACTAATAAATGTGGCATTTTGCCTTTTCCCCCTGAAAAGATCCTGTGCAGTACTCAGGACAACACAACCACCCTTCACCAGAGCCAGGCACCTTCAGGCTGCGTCTACACTGGTATGATTTTGTGCAAATACTTTTAATAGAAGAGTTTTTCCGTTAAAAGTATTTGCACAAGAGAGCGTCTACACTGGCATGTGCCTTTGCGCAAAAGATTTGCTTTTGCGCAAAAGCATCCATGCCAGTGTAGACACAGTCCTGCGCAAGAAAGCTCCGATGGCCATTGTAGCCATTGGGCTTTCTTGCACAAGAAAGTAATGTTGCTGTCTACACTGGCCTCTTGCGCAAGAATACTTGTGCAAGAGGGCTTATCCCTGAGCGGGAGCATCAGAATATTTGTACAAGAAGCCCTGATTTTGTACATTACAACGTCAGTGTTCTTGAGCAAATACTCGTGGCCAGTGTAGACAGGCGGCAAGATTTTGTTCTAAAGCGGGCACTTTTGTGCAAAATCTTGCCAATGTAGACACAGCCTCAGTGCCCCCATCTCAATGCACTCATCCCTCCCCCAGAGCTAGGCACCCCCAGTGCCCGTCCCAACCAAATCCCCCTCCCTTAGAGCCAGGCACCCCCAGTGTCTCCCAGCCAAATCCCCCTCCCTCAGAGCCAGGGACCCCCAGCGCCTCCCAACCAAATCCCCCTCCCTCAGAGCCAGGCACCCCCAGCGCCTCCCAACCAAATCCCCCTCCCTCAGTGCCAGGCACCCCCAGCGCCTCCCAACCAAATCCCCCTCCCTCAGAGCCAGGCACCCCCAGCGCCTCCCAACCAAATCCCCCTCCCTCAGAGCCAGGGACCCCCAGCGCCTCCCAACCAAATCCCCCTCCCTCAGTGCCAGGCACCCCCAGCGCCTCCCAACCAAATCCCCCTCCCTCAGTGCCAGGCACCCCCAGTGCCCCCCAACTAAATCCCCCTCCCTCAGAGCCAGGCACCCCCAGTGCCCCCCAACCAAATCCCCCTCCCCCAGACCCAGGCACCCCAGCAACCCCTCCCCCCCCCCCCCAACTAAATTCCCCTCCGGCAGAGCCAGGCACTGGAGGAACCAGACGAGTAAGTTAATCTTACTTTTAAAGGGGCTGCTCCTGCCGCCCAGCCGGCTGCCTCTGCTCACAGGGTGTTCAGGGCGGCAGCACGTAGGCCAGCTCCCAGCTAACTCTGCTGTAAGCATCAGGTGGGCCTGCACGGAGCGCGCGCCGGTCCCACCCCAGCCCAGTGCCCCCCTAGCATGGCGCTTGAGGCCAACTGCCCCCCTGCTTCCTCTTTGCTACGCCTCTGCTTGATTCCCTGTTCTGTTCACACCCTCTGGGGCACCTGGCATTGGCCACTGTGGGCAGACAGGACACTGAGCTAGAGGGGCCTTCGGTCTGACCCCGTCTGGCCGCTCTTATGATCTTAACCTTTTCCCCAGAAGGTGTCAGTCTAACGGTAACCCTTAATAGAAGTTGGTTTAAGCCCTGACGCAGGATGGCTTATGTCCTTTGCAGAACAGTTTTGCTCTAGCTATTACAGCTCTAAGATAAGTCTTGTGACCCATCCAATGGTCCAGCCCCTCTTTGAATCTTTGCAGGTTCCTGGCCTCCCCATTCTGTGGCAATGGGTTCCACAGCCTAATTGCACGCTGAGCCAAAAAGTTTCAGATTTGAATTTGACACCTGTCAGTTTCTCTCAATGCCCTTGTTCTTACGCCAGGAGGCCAGCAGTTCCCATTACAGTGTCTCAACGCCATTCAAAAGGCAACGCGTCCAAGCTAACAGCCGGAGACACACGTGTTACCTCTTTGTTGACAACCATGTTGCACATGCACTCTGTGGCTGCCTGGCGGAGCTGGTCGTGGTTCTCAAACATGTAGTTCTCGATGTCAGGCAGGGCTTTCTCTTTGATTATCTTCAGCCTGGATTGAGGGGAGCACAAAGATGCAATCACAGGGCTGTGCTTGCCAGACAGGGTCAGCCAGCAGGTGGAGGAGGCAGGGAAAGCCTTGAAAAACAAGCACTTCCAACTAAGCCATGCAGCATTTTCTCATCTGCTAATTTGAGGAGTCATCCCTACAGAGCCTTCCCTTCTTACAACAGGAATCATTTCCAGGTCATTCCACTAGCAGCCCTGCGGAAAGATTTCTCAGATGACCTATTCTTCTAGGGTAATAAAGAAGATGGGATTACGAGTGTTTATTCAACAGCTCTGGGGAACAATGCAAGCAGGGGAAGGGTTTTCTACCCACCACTCACTTTTGGGATTCTTAAAGAGAAAGGGACTTTTGGGGGGAAATGAGTCGGGGTGGATGGAGCTACGGCAACTCTGGCTGGCTGAGGGGAAGGGCTAAGCACCACCGTCATGGCGGCCAACCCCACCGTCTCTGGGGATCCCCAGTCTTCTTCACCCTGATCCTGAAAGATGCCCCAGCCAGAGACGGGGAGCCAGATAACTCCAGCTCCTCAGGCCCCGGCTGAATCCCAACCACCAGCCAGGATGTGACACAGTCCCCCCCCCCCAAATGTTTGTTGTCTTCCCCATCTAATTTCCTCTCTTCCCACCCCTCTCCTTTTGCCTTCTGCTTGATCGGAGTCTGGCTTGGCTGGCCCATGGCCAGAAAGAGGCAGCTAATAGCAACGCCTTAAACACCCCACTGCTGGTGCAGGCCTGCCAAGCCGTGGAGCTGCTGAGCAGACCAGTTTCTCTCCAGCTGCAAGGCTGTGAGTGAGTCAACACCAGGACAGAATTTTCTAGCTGTGTTACTCTCTCCTCTTCCCTTCGGGGTGTGTGTCCTGCTGTGTCTTACAGACAGCAGAGCCAGACCAACTGAACCAACATTTCCAGTCCCTTCTGTTTCCCCTGCAGAACAATTTACACCATCCCAGAGACTAGACACACAAGGGAGGGGAGGCAAGAACTAACTTAGCTCATCTGCCTTCTCTTACCAATTTACGGGGACCAGCACGGTCACAATGCTGCAAATGTCTTAGAGACGGTCAAGCACATTTTTCCTCTCCCTAAAGAATCTCTTCAGTGAAAGGGCAAGGGAACCAAGGATGGTGTTTAAATGAATCTCTTAGTTAATGCTTCCCATTAACAGTTTTCCCTTCTTTCCTTTAATAGGTAAAAGGAGTGTTTAACAATGTGTTTGTTATAGCAGTAAGGTCTCATTTAACAAGGCAGAGGTCTTGCTAAACGTTGGACAGTGACAGGATCACGTTAACATCTTTGACTCTTTAGGCCCATGTAATCCACCTAAGTTAATACAACAGACCACTGATTATTTTAATGTAGGCAAATGAGGCCAGGTCTATACTAGACCTGGAAGGTTGGCTTAAGGTATGCAACTCCAGCAACATAAATGATGTAGCTGGAGTCAACATATCTTAAACCAAGCTTAGCGCCATCTACACAGTGGGAGGCTGACGGGAGTAAATGCCAACCAGTGGTGCTCTCAGCATTTGATTTAGCGGGTCTTTACTAGACCCGCTAAATCGAATGCCAGAAGATCAGTCTCCAGCACTGCTAGTAGAGATGTGACCTTAGTCAGAAATTTTGGCCATTGGTGACCAAGAGCTGAAACCATCTGCATCTGTTTAAAAACATTCCCTGGAGATTGGATAGATTATGGGATTATTAAACTTTGGGAAGGAATACTTGAAGTGCAGGATAACCCAGGTGGTATATTGACACAATATGCCCAGGAAATTAGAGTGAGATTACACAGAATTCCTTTCTACCGATCTCATGTCAATACTTAATGGTTGCCTCGTTCCACAGTACAGGCAGTCCCCGGGTTACGTACAAGATAGGGACTGTAGGTTTGTTCTTAAGTTGAATCTGTATGTAAGTCGGAACTGGCGTCAGCCGCTGCTGAAACTGATCAGTTTCAACAGCGGCTGAATCTGGACACCAGTTCTGACTTACATACGGATTCAACATAAGAAACCCAGGCATCCCCAAGTCAGCAGCTGCTGAAACTGATCAGCGGCTGATTCCAGGAAGCCCGGGGCAGAGCAACTCTGCCTCGGGCTTCCTGTAGTCAGCCCCTGGTCAGTTTCAGCAGCGGCTGACTTGGGGACGCCTGGGGCAGAGCAGCTAGGGTGCTGCTGGGTTGGTACAGTAGCGCTGAGGAACAGCGCTGCGGGACCAACCCGGCAGCGCCCCAACTGCTCTAACCCAGGCGTAGGCAAGAAAAGCCTGGTCTGCTTGGGGGGAGGGGGAGCACTAGCGGCACCCCCCCCCAACAGACCAGGGAGACGCGGGTGGCGGGACGCCCCCGTCCTCCATGGCTTTGCTCCGTCTCCCTGGTCTGCTGACCAGGGAGATGGGGAGCAAAGCCTTGGAGCACGCCCACAGCGGGACAGCCCAGGCGCGCCCGGGCTGTCCTGCTGCGGGCGTGCTCCAAGGCTTTGCTCCGCGTCTCCCTGGTCTGCTGGGGGGGCTCCCCCCCCAGCAGACCAGGGAGACGTGGAGCAGCTTTTCTTGCCCCAGAGGATGGGGGCGGCGGGACTGCAGCGCATCTGGGCGTCCCGCCGCTCCAGTCCTCCGGGGTGAGAAAAGCCCCGTTCGCAACTGCGGATCCAACATAAGTCGGATCCGCGTAACTCGGGGACTGCCTGTACATATCCTGCTCCTGGAATGGAACTGACCACAGCTGGGTGAAAAAAATTCACCCAACATGAAAAGTGGCTTGGACTAATTTTTGTGAACAATTAATTTTCAGATTTTGATTTATAGAAAAACAAATGTTTAGCTTTTCAACAAAAACTCTATATTCCTTTAAAATCTTTTTTCAATGAAGGTTACACATTTTAATGGAGAAAAAAAAATCTTCACACACTTCTACCACAGACCCCCCCCATGTCACTGGGGTGGGGGTACTTACTGAGCTATGCTGACCCAGCCTGGCAGGAGAGCCTGTTTTATCCTGACTTTTCCAAAACGTTCTGCAATCTAGGGTGGGGGCTGTACGGGGAAAGGTAACAAAATCCACTGGAACTTACCTGAGCTTATCACTTCTTCCTGACAAGTTAGTGAGGCCTAATAGGGCCTCATAGTTCTGTAGCCCATCTCTCTCTGTATTCAACAAGCTGACCAGCGGCCGCACCACCTCATACACCTATGAGGAGGGGATATCGGATGATCACTCTTTGGTGTCTGGATCCCCATCGGCTTATCACAAAAATACAACAAGAAAACAACTGCATTTACTTACCCTCTCGCCTGGGAATGCTATGTCTGGATTGGAGATGGCTGCAATTTTGGCTAAGGCATGAGAAGCCTTTACCTTGCCGACTTCTGTACCGTCCAGAGCCAGAGGTATCAGGGCCTATGACAGATAGCAAGGAATTCAGACTTACGGAAAGATTTACTGTACTGTCACTATTTTACTCTAGTTTATTACAGAAGAGACTCTGGAAGAGTTAAGTTTTGTTCAAATTTATTTGTCCACTAAACTAACTTGCAGAGCACGTTGGATCTCATGTTTCTGTGGAGTCAAATACCCATACATCAGCCCGTAGATTACTTCAGAGTAGTGGAGTCTTATTGCTTCAGTGTTGCATGGCCACTTGGGCTGTGTCCAGACTCAGGGGTTTTTTCGGGAAAAGTAGCCTTTTCCCGAAAAAACTTCCCCTGCGTCCAGACTCAAGCCGCGTTCTTTCGAAATTATTTCGAAAGAACGCGGCTTTTCTTTCGATGGCGGTAAACCTCGTTTCACAAGGAAGAACGCCTTCTTTCGAAAGTTCCTCTTTCAAAAGAAGGCGTTCTTCAATGTAAATAGGGCTTCCTCGAAAGAGAGCATCCAGACTCGCTGGGTGCTCTCTTTCGAAAAAGCGGATTGCTCTTTCAAAAGATCCGCCTGCAGTCTAGACGCGATCTTTCGAAAGAGGCTCTTTCGAAAGATGCTTTCGAAAGAGCCTCTTTCGAAAGAAGCCTGCAGTCTAGACATAGCCTTGGGGAGACAACTTCTCTTGAATGGTAGAACAGGATTTCTGGATGATGCAGGAGCCGGTGGATACCAGTGGAAACGGTTACTGAAAGGCCTGGTAGAGGCACTATCTCCTGGAGTTTATAGCACAGCATCAGCAAATATGCTCAACCGTCATGTTAGAAAACCTCTCAAGAGGATGCAAGGAAACAAAAGCCGTGTCTCATTCGGTAAGCTTGCTAGCAGCGCGCTAAAAGAGACGCTTGGCTCTTGGGCAAATATGTGAATCCTGGATCACTTCTAGTTTTCTGGGGAGGTTTCTATGCATATATTTAAAATACTGGGGAAAGTGGCTTTCCTTTGGAGAAAGGCTGGTCTGGTAAAAATTGCTACAGGATGGACCTCTCTGGTCCAGCGTTTTTGGGGCCTGACTGGTCCTGGACAAGGGGATTAGCTGGACCAGGGAAGGCCCCTCCCCTCCCGGCTCATGCTAAACTGCTGCCCTCCAACCCAACCTCCTTCTACCTGCCCTGTTGCTGCTCCCTGGGCCAGAGCTCTCCAGCTCCTGCTGTTGCCAGGGCTGGAGCTTCCTGTCTGCCACCAGGGTTGGAGCTCATAGACTCATAGACTCATAGTGCAGCTGCTGCCGGCCCTCTGCTACTGCCCACTTAGGGTATGTCTAGACTACCCCCTAATTCGAAATAGGAGGGTAATGTAGTCCTCCCCAATTGCAAATGAAGCCCGGGATTTGATTTCCCGGGCTTCATTTGCATAAAGCCAGGCCTCGCCATTTTTAAATGCCGGCAGTCCGAACCCTGTGCCGCGCGGCCACACGCAGCACGGAGTAGCTAGTCCGGATTAGGCTTCCTAACCGAACTAGCTGTACTCCTCATCCACAGCACATGGCATGGCCATTCCACTGCACTCCAGGGGTATCCATCACAGTTGCCCAAATGCCCCCTGCTGCCTCACACTCAGGCAAAAGACCGAGCTCCCTGGAACCCCCCTTAGTACCTCCCCAGCAGAAAGGCTCAGAAGGCAAGGATGGTGGGGGCACGAAGCAGATATGAAGGTCATTACAGAAAGGGTTTTTTGAGTGACTGCAGAGGTCCATGTCAGTGTAGATGACTCACAAGCAGGAGGTGAATTTGGAGTCTGTTTGAACAGGGACTGGATGACCACTCAGTCAAATTAAGCATCACCCCTAGTAGGGATGTAGGAGTTTAACAAGCATCAGAACAATTGCTAAGGGGGCTGGTGCCACCGGGAGTCCATGGGAATGGCAGCCCACGAGAGCGGCACCACTGGAACCATTTAACCATGTAAATGATGGAATTTTAATTGATTATATGGTTACTAATTATTAACCTTTTTTTATATCCCTAGAGTCTAGATCAGGGCTACTCAACTTTGGAAGCCCGGGGGGCCACAGTGATACTCTCAGCACATGCCGAGGGCCACAACTTAAGTGTGGTTGCATTTACATGCAAATATATGCAAATAGCTTCTCTCACACTGAGGGACATGAATACAAAGATCAAGGCAAGACTACACCACACACAGGCCCTATTTCAGTCAGTTCTGCTGATATTAATAAAATGCAACATTTACCGGATTTCCACCCCATGACAGCACTTTGAATGAGCAATGCCAGTCCAGGGATTTAACTACTAAAACGCATCTCCACTGAAGACCGTTCTATTGACGACTTTTTTGGTTTGGCTCCCGCACATGGGCTGCCTATTGAGCCCGTGTAAACCCAAGCCTCACAGCAGACCACAAACAAATGGGCTGCGGGCCACGTGTTAAGTAGCCCTGGTTGAGAGATTGCCTCTCACTATGCTAACAGGTAACACGATGCTCAGCCACCACTGTGCAAACATTCTATGTGGACATGCTAGCCACAACATCTGAGGCAGTCGCTTGGGACCTGCTTGAATGACTCAACACTACTTGGTGGCTTCATGTTAGCCAGTTGGTTGAATACAGCTGTGTATCCATGAAGAAATCCTCTGTGTGGAAACAGGACTGGCCTTTCTTCTGTCCTCACACGCAATGAACAGTTTAAAGGAAGACCAGGTAGGTTTAGTCTGTTCCAGATTAAATGCTCTAACGCCCAGAGCCTCCTGTCTCTCCTTCCCTTTATAGGAACAAGGCTCTGGGAAGAAGGGCTGTAAGAAATTTGCTGGGTTCATATGGGAAGTGGAGACCACCTTAGTAAGAAAACATGGGTGAGGACAAAGGCAGACTTAGTCTGCATAGAAATCCACGTACAGAGGATCAGCTACTAAAGCCCTCACCTCTGCCACTCTCCTGGCTGATGTAATGGCTACCAAAAATGCCACCTTCATTGAAAGGTGCAACAGAGCAGTCACTAGAGGTGCAAAGCAGAGACTCATCAGCTTTGTAAGATGAGACTGAGGTTCTGTCCAATCCCTTTAAAAATCAAATCTCTCCATTCCATCCCAATGGCCATAAGAGCAGCTCTCCGCAGGTGGGCACAATGCTGCTATAGACCTGAGGCGTATTCTGACAGAGCAAACTGACAACTCGTGAAGGTCAAGGAAAGTTGTCTTTTGAAGTGGACCCCTACAAGACAGACCCTTCTGCCATGTCCCTTGCATGCCACCACTGAACCAGAGATGGGACTCAACTCTTCTGAAGTCGTTTGCAGCCTCGTGTGTGGGTATCCGGCATGTGCTGAATAGAAGAAAGAGAAGAGGAATCTCTTAGTCTGAACTGGATGGAAAATCTCTTCCATTCAGCCAGCTAAAATACTTCCTACCATTCAGCAGCATGCACTGATGTTCTCTCGAGCAGGATTCCTCTGCCAAAGAGACTTCCTCCAGGACTGGGATGGAGGAGGCAGCTGTGATTCTGATTTGTCTGTGGGAAATGGGGGTGCACAGGAGGAACCGAGAGGAGAACCCCTGGAGAGCACAAACACCTACAGGGGAACAGCCATGGGCAAGCACTCCAAGAGGAATTTTGTTTTTCTCCATGCTCAAGTTAAAAACCATATCCAGAACATTCACCACCACCCCTTTTTTTAGGGGTTTAAGATTTTAAATCATTAAAATGTGTATCACTGGTTTAGGCCCCTCCATAGCAAGTGTTAAAATGATGAGAGTTTCTCACACATGCAGCGAGAGTTGGCTCAGAACGGTTGAACATTCCGGACTATGCACATCAGTTCCAGAATATTCTAAAGGCCTGAGAAGAGTCGGTTACCTTGCCACCACCTTTCGCGACGATGGTACCACGGTCCTTGGGATCCTCACACAAGGCCAGGAAGACCCTGAAAAAACCCAGCAGTGGTGAGGAAAAAAAAGGTCTGCAAAGAGAGTATGTCCCACTTGATCTGTCAGTTATGAGGTGAGGGGTTAACGCTCAGTGAAAAAGTAAATTCAGCAGGTGTTTTCAAGGAAGCTGGAACAGTGTGCACAAAGGGGACCCTGAGGGCCAGTGAGCCAAATTGTAAACTCTGCATAATATGGAAACCACTTCCTGCCAGAAAGTGCAGCAGCACTTCCCGCACCTGTAGGTCCAGCCCTTACGGGTGTATCTGCACCAGTGAGGCTGAAGTTTTAATACAATGCAATAACGTAATACATTAGAGAATGGCAGCTGCTTTGTTCCTCATCTCCAATTCCTCCATTATCCCATTAGATTTGTACCATGTTTTGTAAGATTAGAAATTCAAGCTGTAGCCTAGTGATAACAAGGAGGAGTACTGTGGCACCTTGAAGTCTAAGGCCAGGTCTACACTACACTCAGAAGGTCGGCTTAAGGTCCGCAGCTCCAGCTATGTAATAACATAGCTGGAGTTGACATACCTTAAGCTGAGCTTGGCACCATCTCCATAGTGGGAGGTCAACAGGAGCCCTCAGTGTGTGATTTAGCGAGTCGATCCTCCGGTAAGTGCAGACGTGGCCTAATGATTTCATTTGGGCACAAGAGAGAACCCACTTCAGATGCATTAGGTGGAAACTTCAGTTTGATTGATACATACATGTAAAGATAGGTGTGTTACTTTACTATACAGAGGACCAGTGCTAACAAGGACAATTCAATCAGGGTGGGCGTGGCCCACTCATAACAGCTGATGAGAAAGATTAATGGTTAGTCTTTAAGGCTCCATGGGACAACTTGTTTTTGCTGAAACAGACTAAAGCAGCTACCTCTATTGAACTTGTCAGCCTAGTGATAGATTGTAACTGACCGTAATCATTTAGTTTCTGGACCAAATTCAGGTTTTTGTAAACACTCATTTTCCTCTGCTGTCACCTTTAGCTTTGATTGGCAGAACTTGTTGGTGTGAATCCACAGCATATGTTTCTCTTTTGACATCATGTAAATTACACCTTGTGCTAAGAGCTTTAATGGGGTTCAGTGGTTAATAGGTGTGAAACAAAACCAATTTATCCTGGTACTTGGAAGTTTAACCTACTGGGGCATTCAACTGAGCTATAAACTGTAGTGTAGCCCCCATGGTAGTGAAGTTTACAGTGAAGGTTTTCTCCTGCAAGACCATCTAGAGTAAATTCCCAAGCAGCTGCCCCAGGGTTATACCTGGCTAGTAGCTCCTTGGTCTGGTCTGTTAAGATGGCGCTATCGGCCTTCACCATGCAGGTCAGAGCAGAAATGACACCAGCATTGAGCAGCCGTTTCACTCGCTTCCAAACAAAGTCCTTCTTGTCCTGGAAAGTGGCATTGAAGAGTGAACAGGGTCCCATCAGCATCTCGACATGCAGCCACCACCCCTGACTACAGTCACATACATGGGCTTCTCTGCACACGTTACCATGGAGAAAGCTTGGGCCTTCAGTACCGTCTATCCGTGTGGCACAGGCCCGGGGCGCTGAGTTCTGGAATGTGAGGTCATGGAGGTACCTTACTGCTCACACTGGAGCTTTTAGTGGCTTGCACCAATGTCTCCATGGGACGTTTCTGCAGGGGCAAGCTACTGTCCTGGACATTTATGCTCTGGCTTGATACCTGGTAAACTCCTCTCATCAGATAGACAGGCAGCATGAATCCAATGGGCCGGGACTCAGGAAATCCTGTTTCTGCTCCCATCTCACCCACCCACCTGCCACAAGATCTTAGGCAAATTGCTTCCCTGTGCCTCAGTTTCCCCCACCCTTTTGTTTTACATAGATTGTGACCCCCATTGTGCTAGGTGCTGGACAGCTAGAAAATCAGTTCTTGTCCTGAAGAATTTACAGTCTCAGTTTGGAGCCTCGAGGCAACCCCATAATGAAAAAAAAGCATCTTCCTTTAGTCGTTGGGACATACAACCCAAGATGCAAAGACCTGAATGGCCGTAAATGGGCAATGTTACCACAGCTAAGCCTTCCCAGGAAGTAGCTGTAGATACAGACCTTCTCAGGGACACTGTCCATGGGGTTTGGGAATCCCTACCATGGGAGACAAAGCAAGAGGGTACCGCACTCTGGGGCGTAACGCACCTACCTTGGGGTGCTCCTCAGGAACATGCTGTTTGGAAAACTTCGCCAGCTGCACAAGCTCCGGGACCAGCTCTTTGACATCGTAACTGTTGGTACAGTTCACTAGTGTGGAAGCCACCGAGTACAGGATAGTCTTGTCGCTTGTCTGCACAGCAAATGGAAACACAAAAATGAATTGCCAAGTTGAGAGCCCAACCGGGAAGGTGGTATAGCCGCTGGAGAAGACTATGGGGGCTAGGACTCTCCAATTCTGTTCTAGGTTTTATAGTGAAGTTACTGGACCTCTTTGTACATCACTAGCGCCATGTTATTGATGTATAGTTACTTATAAGCAAAGCTGCAAGAGGTAAACAACACTTGAGATACTCCAGAGGAAGATTCTGTTCAGCTGGTGGGTGACTGGTGCTGGCTCGGTGGGACATTAAGAGGCATCGCATCATTTCATGAACAATGCTCATCAGCACCCCATAATGACCTGTTGGGGCATAGTGAGAGAGGGGGCGGAGGGGCAGGGAGAACAGTGCGGGAGGGTCTGATGTGGCTGCAGCAGGGCTGGGCGGCCCCAGACCCTCCCATGCCTTTCTCCTGCTCTCGCCCTAGTCTGGGGGCAACTGCCCCCTTTCCCCACCCCAGCTATGCCCCTATTCACAGTCACCTTTCATGATCGCCCACCAAGATCATTAACCATCCAGTGTTCACGAGGTTGGAGTCAGAAGACAAGGGATTATTTTAGCTTGGCAAGAGCCTGGGAGAGGAGAATGTACCTTCGCTAATTCAAACATGGCTTGCAGGGCTGGCTTATCTTCCACAAGCTCATCTTTCACGTCTGCATCCAGGGTTAGGTACGCCAGACCTTCCACAGCCCACTTCCTGGTGCGGGTGTCAATGCTGGTGTTGCACAGCCACCTGAATGAGAACACATTCACAGGGGTAAAAGAGGCAACACCCCAAAGGGATGCTGGGGCATTGTGCTTTATTTTTAGCAGCATCCTCATGTGCCATGAAACAGATGCAGAAAACCACAGCTCTTAATGGCCAAGGTTCCCTTTGGATGATGTTCCATAGGGAATCGGGAGTGGTAGTGTGCTTATGCTTTTTATAAGAGACACCTTTAATATATTATACCTTTTAGACAATCGGATTATCTTCTGTGGTTTCTTACGGGGTGAGGAACCGGACGGATTTTGGTGCTAGCAAAGATGAAAGAGCAGCGGGGAAACAGAAAAGGGGGTATAAGAGTTCTAGGCATGGATTCCTAAATGTTTCCAGCAGTTAAGCACCATCTAGATTTTATCAGCAACACAGTGAAAGCACCACGTACGCGAGGCCCTCCTCAGGAGAGATGGAACAGAAAAGCATTTTGGAAAGCAAGGAGTG